>NC_056748.1:38830752-39195752 GCF_019279795.1 Protopterus annectens
GCATTAAACAAAAAAATCATGTACTCGATTAGAAAATGACTGCTGCACAGAGTTGTGACGTTGTATCAGCTACTGCTTGGCAAGTAATGAAGATGATAAAAAGGGATTAATTGTATGTGCCTCCTCTTTATTAACTAGGAGAATGAATAAATTTTAGCAAAATTATAAAATGTGGAAAAAAGTTGGTAATAAACATAAATCTTAAGATGAAGGATGCCTGTCCTGTCTTTGTGTGACAGGCTTCAGGAAATGATAAATGAGTACAGTAATGCATTCTTGTCTGCATCACGCTAAGTCTTTAGGTGATTAAGTCTGGCATGGAGCCAATTTAGCTTATGTCTTTGGCAGACTCTGCAAAGAAGAAATTTTACGGGTTTCTTCTAATTTGAGCTTTGCTTTACTACTAAGTAAAATATAAATTGAAGGTACTTAGTGGAGAGGTAACGTCTTAATTGTAAGATATGTTCTCTTTGGTTGAAGAGGCAGTCAACTCTACAAGCAGATTACAAAGCCTGCCAGTTGTGCAGAGGTTACTCAGTTGACCTGATTTTAATGCAAGACAGGTTTGTTAGGCAGTTAAATTATGAGACTGTGTTCCTGTGCAGGTTCAAATCGGGCAGCTAAGTTTTTCAGTGCCTTTTTCTTATTTGTCAGTTGATGTCTCCTTTACTCTAAAGCCTGCCACTAGTGGACCTTAGCCTGTTTTAATTGGCATGGCTTGGTGGCTGTTGATTTATCCGTCTCATTTGATAAGCTGGTATAATTTGTTTTCAAAGTATTATAATCATCTGCAGGAATAAAGCCAATAGGCATGTTGTTTACAGTATTTCTTATGCCTAGCAAGGCACTGTGGCCTTTGATTGGATGTATTTTGGCATACATTCCAGTTCTTGTATTTATTATATGTTTTCCCTGGCACTTGTGACCATCTCTGCTGTGTCTCCTGCCCATCTGGTTAGCGCAATCACCATTTTTCTTGCAGAATGCCTTCGTGCTCTCTTAATCTCTGCAAGGGTGCGTTATGTCATGGTTTAATAATCTGCAGTAAAGCTCTTCTTTCTTTATTGTTCTTCCTGAATATCAGTTTTAGGGTTTAGTTGTAATGTCCTCTCTTACCCCCTCAAGTTTAAATTTTTATCTTCCCCCCACACTACCTTCTGTTGCACCATATTTAGTTGTCTGGGTGCTATTCCCAAGTTACATGAATCTTTTAAGTGTTCACCGGACTGAACCCCATTTTTCCCCAAGTATTTTTCCCTTTTAGTAAACCTACTGTACAGAATTAAATATTTGATGCATACATTCCCAGAACAATTTTCTTAAAAGCGTATACTTTTGCATATGTATTTGTTTGCATGTCTGAGTGCAGTCACGTTAATTTTTTTTGTTATTTATACTTATTCTGACATAATATTTGGAGAGTTAAACATTATGAGTTGCTCAAATAGCAAGGTGTTATAGTATTGCTTTGTCTACTTAGGCTGAATTCAGGCGGACAAGTAAATGCCCAACAATAAGGCTATTATGAATACTGTAGTTGTAGCCATACGCAAGTGATTCTTCATGAACATGCGAGTCCTGCAACACTTACTGTTGTGGGCATAGCACCTCGGTTAATTGTAACCAGGCCCTGTTAAAAGTACTGTGAACATAATGCAAAGTTACTAAGTATCTGAATGCACATGGTTATGCTTAAATTGTATCCCTTAAGTTACCATGTTGTGTAATTTAGCATGATGTTTGTCCCAGTGTAATACCTGTTATATATAATTAATTTATTATTTGCAACTCAGGTTCAACCTGTTACAGTGTAAGTTGTATTCTTTCAAAGGCTATGTGTCGGGAGCATAAGAAAAAAAAAAAGTAAAACATAGAATTGATTTATGTAACTTTGATCAGAAGTGTCCATTTGGGCACTCTGCATTTTCAGTGGGGTCCTGGAGTGAAAATATCCAAGTAATATTGTTGGACACCCTTAAATATCAGGTCTATATCAGAATCGCGAAAATGGAAACCGCAAACACTAAAACGTCTACACATAATGAGCGAACTACCAGAAGAGCGAACCACCTGAACAGTGAAAGGCAAAACATCGAACTGATTTGTTCGGCCAGCAGGGTAATTTTGGAGATAAGGGTATATACCCTTTCCCCCACTGTAGTGCGATCTCGGAGTTGGTACATTTAAGTAGGGGGATGTGGGGGGTGCAGGGGGCTTGCCCCCCTGCAAAAGTGTGTTTTGTTATTGTTTTTTGTAGTTGGTTTATGTATACTTACATGGTGCTGTTGGTTAGGGAAATCCGTTCGATGTTGTGGTTTTCGCTGATTAGGTGATTTGCTCATCTAGTAGTTCGATCTTTTTGTGTCTTTGTTTTCGTATTCATGGTTTCCATCTTTTGCGATTATAATATAGACCCTTAAATACCATATGTATCAAATGTGCAGTCTCATTCATTTGTTAATGGATGTGCATAATTCAGTGTACAGGAAAAAAGAATAATCAGAAAAAAACACTCCAAGGCATAGAGACCATGAATCAGGTAACTTTTTTCACACGAGGTGCAATAAAAGGCGAGACATTTTGAGAACTACCACAGAATTAGGTACTGTACATATACTAAACATTATAAAGAAGGATGAACCAAAAATCAATACTTGTTAATGTAAATTTCAGGTATTGTGTTATCATATAACAAGTTTAGTCAATATAACAGGATTATGCTTAAACATTCTCATCAGGTTTTGCATCTATAGGCATTTTAACGCAACTGTAGTGACATGTGCAGGTGTTCAGGTGTTAGTTTTTTAATTTGTATATAAAGGAAATTTGCCACAGTGCAGGTAAGGGGAAGTCAATTCCAGAGCTTGACGTCATGGAGGTCTGAATATGAGAAGTCTTTGAGATAACCTAAGGTCATAGTGTGGTTTGCAGCATGCTGAAACAGTAGCAAATAATGGTCAGTCGTATAATTCAGTAGATTATGAGTTAATATTAGTTAAGCATAAAAAGTATAGGGCCAGCACCAAATGGAAGTAGCTAAATTAGTGTAAATTTATTAAAGTGACATATCCAAGCAACTAAGGGTGTAAAACACCCCCAGTAAAGCACAAAAGTGTTCTGGAAAAACGCAAGCAAACCGGTTTTGACTGTATTAACCTTCTTCAGTGCACAAACCAAATCAGTAAAAAGAAAATACATCAGATCAGTAGTATTTATATCATCTTAAAGACATACCAATTAAATAATCATATACTTAATGGATTCCTGTTAAAGACATATTTAAAGATTTTGTAAAACAACCAACAGCCACGCTGCTTCGCAAGGGACGGCTTGCACCTGTCACCCCTAGGCTTCCGGATATTGGCAAAGGCTCTTGCCACCCCCATAGTGCCTTTTTTAGGCAAGGCTCAAATTCTAAACCTACCACCCTAGAACACAAAAAGTAAAAACTAAGGGTAATGCTGCTCAATGCCAGAAGTCTCAATCTCAAGATGCACGCACTCGAGGCCCTTCTCAGTATGGAGAACATCGATGTCTGTGCTGTGAAAGAAACCTGGTTCAAGGCTCCTGAGAGCACCCCAGCACTAGCAGGTTTCACCTCATATCATGCGTTCCGGCCCCAAAATCCGGACAACACCAAGAAAGGAGGGTGTCCATATTCATAAAGGACACCCACACCTCAAGGTTGGTGGCAACGCACGATGCATCGGAGACCATCCAGGTGCAATTAACCATAGGCAAGACTGCTCTGCAATTTGTAGCATGTTACAGGCCACCCTCTCAAACTCAGGAACCTCACATGGCCTTCCTGAAAACAATGGAGGGGATAAATGTATCTCCAAACACCATCATACTAGGTGACTTCAACTACCCTAATATAGACTGGGAACACTACTCAAGCCCAAACACTCTAGCCCAAAGGTTCCTGGAGTTCATAAACTCAAATGCCATGGAACAACTAGTCACCATCCCCACAAGAGGAGAAAACATACTTGATCTCATCTTCACAAACATGGGATCACAATGTTCAACACCGGAAGTATACCCCTCACTGGTGAGATCAGATCATAAACTAATCTCGCTGGAGGTCCTCATCCCGCCCCCACCTGAAACAAAAAAGACCACAGTGAAAAACTTCTCAAAAGCCGACTTCACACTTCTAAAAATTAGTGTGGTCTCCTTTAAGGCCCCTGAGCCAGTGGTAAACATTACTCAAACCGCTGAATCACTTACAAATGCCTTCTACCAGCACCTACAGGACTGCATGGATCAGGCAATCCCAAACAAAACTAAGACTCTTTGTACCAAAGGCAAGCGTCCAGTCTGGTGGACCCCAGCCATAAACAAGCTCTACAACAAAAGGAGGAAGCTACTACAAGATAGAGCAAAATCCTTGAAAGGTAAGACACCTTTGATCATTATAAGTAAAAAACTAAGAGCTCTCATAAAATCATCCAAGGCAAATTTTGAGAGAAAAATCGCCAAGGATTCAAAAGACAATCATAAGGCCTTCTTTAGCTATGTTAGAAACCTAGGAGGAAACTCCCAGATATGCTCAGAATTAGTTCAAAATGATGTGAAGATTACTGAACCTACACACATTGCCAACATACTGGCTGACAGGTTCAGTGCAAACTTCTCCCCCCCCAAAAGGAGAGATATCTATATCAGAGGATTGTAGCCCCCAAACATCTCCAACGCCCAGGTGAGAACTGCTCTCCAAAGCAAAAACACAGCATCCATGGGACCGGATGGTGTCCCCGGCTGTGTGCTCCATGAACTCAATGAGGAATTAAACCCGCAGTTAGGACAGCTGTTTAATCTTAGCCTCACCTCAGGATACGTACCCAAGGAGTGGCGCACGGCGACTGTGGTCCCACTTCACAAGGGCGGTGCCTCCACCGACCCTGGTAATTACCGTCCCATTAGCTTGACAAGCCTTATCTGCAAAGCCATGGAGAGGATCATAATGGAACTCATAAATAAAGACATAGGAACTTGCAGACTTTGGATCCAACCCAGTTTGGCTTTGTCAAAGGCAGATCATGCCTTTTAAACTTGGTTGACTTTTTCGAGACAGTCACCAAGGCCATTGATGAGGGAAAGGCAGTCCATACAGCCTACCTTGACCTGGCAAAGGCCTTCGACACAATACCCCACTCAGGTATCATCAAAATACTCATCAGCTTGAATGTAAACCCATACATCACAAGATGGGTTGCAAACTGGCTAAGTGACAGAACCCACAGGGTCAGAGTTGCTGGAGCCATGTCAGACTCAAAGCCTGTCACAAGTGGTGTCCCACAGGGCTCAGTCCTGGGTCCACTCTTGTTCGGCATCTACTTTTCTGAAGTACAAGCAAACACAGGAGGGTTATGGCTGACAAAGTTTGCAGATGACTGCAAACTGGGCGCCATAGTCGAAAACACATCTGACACAGATATCCTTCAGAAGGGCCTCACAGAAACGGATAACTGGTGCCAGAGCCATGGCCTAAAGTTAAATGCCAAGAAATGCATAGTCATACCCTTCGGGAAAAACAAGGTTACCCCTAACTACCATATAGGTGGCAATCCACTGAGCACAGAAGTCGTCATCAGGGATCTGGGGACCCAGGTTGACAGTAGCCTTTTGTTTGACACTCATGTTGCTAAAGTAGTTAGGAAAACCTTCTACATTGCCCACCTGATCATGAAGGGATTCACATCTAGATCAAGGGAGGTCATCGCCCCCCTGTACTCATCACTCATTAGACCTATGATTGAGTACAATGCCCCATTCGGAATGTATCTGACCAGACACCTGCAGCAGCTGGAAAGGCCCCAAAAGTTCCTCACCAAAAGGATAAAGGGTCTCAAAAGTATGTCTTATGCTGCCCGACTGAAAGAACTCCAGCTCTATTCAGTCTCATACCGCTTGCTCAGAGGTGACCTGTGCCTGACATATAAGGCCATGTCAAACCCTGATTTGATGAATATGCTTCACCTCAAAAAATCTAGATCCCTCAGAACCACAAGGGAGGGAGACTTAAACCTTGACACGGTTATTAATAGAACATGCTGGAGGGACAGATTCATCACCCAGAGACTCCCTATGCTGTGGAACAAAATCCCGGTACATGTGAGGCAGAGCACCTCGCTGGCCTTGTTCAAGAGGAATCTTGACCAATGGATGGGGGATCGCAGATATACCCCAGGGATTACTTCAGTGTCACTGCTTGACAGAGGCACAGCAAAATAATAGGCATAGTTTTATTCAAACTAAAGGGGTGGCGAAAGCCAAATAACTATGGGCTAGGCTTATAAATGCCCTTGGGCAGATAGCCTAGTATGAACCTATGAACCTATGAAGTACTGAGCAGGAGTGAGAGTGAGAAAATAACAGAAGATAACAATCCAAGATGTAAAATCCATGTAGTTTATTGCAGACAAGAACAAACGGATAAGCGCTTTCACTGTATCAGCTTCTTCAGATCCATGAAACAAACCTCCTAACACAAACTAGTTATATAATAAAAGCACACTGAGACAATTAAATAATTAACCTATCAAGAAGATGATCCAACACAAACCTCTATTTAAAGGCATAGCAAACTTTAAAGAACAGAAAAAGAACAGAAAAAAGCTCACTACAAGAATATAAATGCATAAAATAACTTAAAACATCCGTAAAATGACTTTAAACACTCCATAGAATATATAAAAGATTTTCCAAAACACATAAACTAATACATGAAAAAATTTTATATATAAATACATAAAAACTTTGAGACATAAGGACATAATGTAGGCATACGCATATAAGTAATTACAAATAGTCACTTTACATGCCTGCGCTGCCTTAGGCTAGGTTTTATGGATGCCCTTTCATTTAAACCCAGTCCCCTATCAGCCCTTAAAAGTGTTATCCAGTCACTCTCTTTTCCTTCAGTGTATATCCTAACATCACCACCCCTCTGATTTGGGGTGATGGCCTCTAACACTCTAAACAAAAACTTGTGGTCATGACCATGCGTGACCACATGTTTAGCTAAAGCATTATGCAACGTACCCTTCCTAATGTGGTAATTATGCTCTCTCATCCTATCTCTGAGTGGGCGGTTGGTCTTACCCACGTAGAAAGAGGAACACAACTGACACACCGCCAAATAGACGACATGTACGGTCATACAATCCGCCTCCACTTTAGTATAAAAAACTCTTCTCAAATCAGGATGAAAAAACTCCACATTGCTGTCTATAAAAGGGCAAAAGTTGCAGTGACCACAGGGTCTGGTACATCCTACCTTTTTAGGATGTCTATCATGTCTTGGATAGCACAACATCCTTTTCAAGTTGTTCTTATTCCTAAAAAGAAAACGTGGAGCTTCACCTACTATCTGCTTAAGGTCATGATCGACCTGCAGGACACCCCAAAACTTACTGACAATCTCCCTGATTTCAAACTGATCTGATGAAAAAGTTGTGGAGAACTTAACACAGCGATCAATCTTTTTATCCCCAGCAACACTAGGATATATGGGTCCAAAATAAGGACTGGCTACAGTCAAACGTAGATTGTGTACTTCATCCAGATGGTGGTTGACCTTGTTCACATTTTACCCCCTTTCTGTTAACCTCCTTGTCAGGTTATCTAATTCATTGGTAAACCCTATATCCATAGGGTTTAACCTTGAGGCCCTAATTGCCTGTCCTTTCATAATATTCCTAAATATGATCAGTGGATGCATGCTCGTTCTCATAAGTAATGAGTTACAGTGACAGGTCTTACGAAAAACCCCTGTGTTGATAATATCATCTGGTAACCTTTCAACAAACAGATCCAAAAATTCAATCTTATGCTCAGAGAAATGCATAGTAAACTTGAGGAAGGTAGTTAGATTGTTCATCATTGTATACATAGATTGCAACTGTGCCAATGTCCCTTTCCATAAAACAAAAAGGTCATCCACAAACCGCCGATAAAATACTGCATGCTCCCTGAACAATGTTTGACAAAACAACACATGTTCCTCCCAATGGGCTAGAAATATGTTAGCGTAGCTGTTCGCACAAGGTGTGCCTATGGCTACGCCATCACATTGCCTGTAAATAACATCTCTGAACATAAATAAGTTATTTTCAAGAACCAGTTCTAGAAAGTGTGTTATCAAGTCAATCTTAACATCCAAGTAGTCACTATGCTCCTTTAAATATTCTGAAACATAGGTAAGTCCTAGCCCATTCGGTATAACTGTAAAAAGGGACTGCACATCAAAGGTTACAAATATACAGTCCGCAACAGTTCCTTGTTGTTTAATACATTCATAGAGGTCTATTAAGAACTGCTTAGAGTCTCGTAATACAAAAGTATTATTATTCAAAACTTGCCTTAAATGTTTTTCTATAAAGACAGATAGATGCTCAGTTACCCACCCACGACCAGAAACAATTGTTCTCATGGGTGGGTCTTTAAGGTCTTTATGTATCTTGGGTAGCCCATGTATCACAGGAATAAAAGGCGCCTTGATGCAAAGGTATTCATATAACTCCTTCCCTATTAAGTTACTCTTAAAAATATCCAAAAGTGTATAGCCAACATACCTAATAATATCATTAACATCATCCACTGTAATCACTTCATAAAACTTATCAAGCAACATCATTTCCATGGTTGTGTTATAATGCGAAGTATCCATAACAACAATCCTACCACCCTTGTCTGCTGGCCTTATAATGATGGTGGAGTCATCTTGTAATTTCTTTAAGCTTAACCTCTCCTTATAGGTAAGGTTATCAGACCTCATAGGTCTCCTATCTCTCTTGCTGTCGTAAAAGCTATATAATTCATCTTCCGTTAGTTTCAGGAAAGCCTCAACCAAAGGATGATTGGTGGGCACAAACTCACTCAAATTCTTAAATATGAACTCCCTATTATCAGCTGATTCATTACTGGAACCCTTAAACATATATTTTAACATAACATTTCTACAAAACAATTTAAGGTCTGTAATAGTATCCGTTAACCTACTCTGTGTCTTTGGAATAAAATTCAACCCTTTACTCAACAGCCTAATGTCGTCAATACTAAGCATCACTTGAGATATATTGTGAACTAATGTTTGTTGGTCCACATCTTTTTCAGGGTCTGATGGGATAAGGGTTCCCCTGAAGACTTTCTTTTCTGTCTGCCTTGACTCATGGAGCGTGACCTCCGTGGGACTTTCTCCAGGCGTGTAGGTAGAGGAAAAGACAAATCAGGGCTAATATTACTACTTGAATCTACTTGCTCTGCCCTTATCTTTGGTCTCACCGCAACTTCAGATTTGCCAGCCAAAGATGTGGGTTTATCCTTATTAATGCGCACTTCAGGATATAGATTAGTACCTGGCTGCATACTAGGATGTATAATATGTATGACATCATTAGAATCATTATAATCATGCACAAAGGTTTCATTGACAAGTGATTCCCCTCTAATCAGGGAACCACCAACATCTTTTCCTGTAGTGTTCTCTATACAAACTTCAGACCTATGAGACTCTGTATTAACAACATTATTACATTTAGTCACAGTACCAACAACTTCAGCTTCCAAAGTCGTAGTATTTACATTAATGTTCACATTATTATTGTCCTTAGTAATAGGGTCATGGTCAAACTTATCAGAACCATGCCTCCTATTTGTATAAACAGTAGAGGGAGTAACGGTATTATTACCATTTCTCGGCCACATAAACACATGGCCCAGTTTAAAATCCGTAATGTCCCTAGTAGCCTTATGCCTTTTCTGTTGAAGTAGTTTACGTTCAAATGCTAACACACTGTCCAATACATTCTCGAAGAGTGGTTGTACCACTTCACTAGGGAATTCACCAAAGAGCGCTTGTTGTGTCATATTAATACTGTCAGTTAACTTAGCTTCCTCTGGACGAAAAAAGTCAATGAGGAACTGCAGATATTTCCTGCTTACCTCGATATTCAAACGTTGCCACTGTGCAAGCAAATCTGGATACTCTCTCCCCTGACTTGGCATCGTAAACACACGAAGCCCTCTGGGAATAATATTCCTATCCAAACAGAACTGGAAATATAATTGTTGCGTTTGGAAACGTTTTAACTTCATAAAGTCCTTCTCCATAGCGTCAAGAAGCCTGTGCAGCTTCTCAGTGTTCACCGTCACCTCTGTGACATCATCAGATACAGCAACACTCTCAAAATACCAGGAAGCGTTAACAGTACCTTTTAAATATTGTTGAAACCTCGACTGAAGTGCCACTTTCCAACGGTCTTCAGCTCTAGGAGTATAATCCAACTCAATATTGGCCATGATCCAGCAATAAACTCACTCTTGACAGCAGCAAAACAAAAGTGCAAATAAAAAAGTCTGCAATAAACTCACTCCTGACATATTTAAAGATGTTCATTCAAACCGGGGCTGAAAAGGCCATCCAATTTAATTATCTACCCAATTTAATTATCCATTTTCTTTCCTTATTATTTAAAATTGTGTGCCAACCACATTTAAGGGACCTAGCCCTTTAATTTTATCAATAACTGTAAAGTAAAAAGAGGCAGATGGATGCTTAATTATTTTATTTATTTCCAGTTTATAACCGGGGTTGTCCACTGGGCTCAAGGAACCCGTTTTTAGTGGAGGCCCGGGGAGAAAAGCTCCAAAATTACAAAGATAAATAAAAAATATAATACAATAAACAGTAAAGTAAAGAATACAATAAAAAATAACATAAAATGCAATTATGAATAAGACATAGTGTTATATAGTATTTTAAACAAGAATATAAAATGAAGCAGAGAGTTGTAGCAAAAATGCAGTGCAAATAGAAGAGAATAAAAGACTTGAGGATAGTTCTTGAAGAACATATATGGTAAGTAGGAAGGGTATTGGAAAGTAAACAGAGTAGTAGGAATAAGTGCATAAAAGTAGAGAAAGGAGAGAGAGATAGTAGAGTAGGGAAGTAAGAGAAATGTTAATTAGAATGAGAACAGATGTGAAAAAAAAGGGGTAGGGAGTTATAGAAGTAGGAAGAAGGGTAAAGAAAGTTGAAGAGAGTTGGATGCAAAGGACACAATTGTATGTTTATAAAGTGCACTAGAAAGTTTATGATTCCTTATGTCACTCATATGTTCAGAAATCCTAATACATAATGGTCTGGATGTCTGACCCACATAAAAAGCTGAACAAGGACAAGAGGCCAGATATACCACCCAATCTGAACCACAATTGACCAAAAACTTTATGTCAAACACTCTGTCAGTATTAGGGCTAGTGAATTCCTTAATTTTGAAAACTCTAGAACAGTGTGTGCAATGACCACATGGATAAGTACCACATAATTTATCACCCAGTAGCGGTTGTTGTGTAGGTCCAGCTGAGACCTGGAAAGTGTGTTTGTAATGGCTCAAAAGTGAACCTAAATTTCTGCCATGTTTAAAGGAGAAGAAGCATCTCTGACCCACCTTAGAAGTTGATTTTGGATCCCTTACCAAAATGTTCCAATGTTTCTGGATAATGTTCATGAAAGATTTGGTATTGCGTCCATATGTAGTCACCATTATCAAAACATCCTGATCTTCTGGTGTTTTATCCTTCTTCTTATATTGTAGGAGATCTTCCCTAGTTTGTGCGGATGCCCAATTACTAGCCATGCCAATATTGCCCTCTTTATACCCCCTATTTCAAAATCAATTAGCTAGGTCCATCTTATATTTGTGGAAGGTATTATTAGAACAAATGCGTTTTATTCTCAAAAATGGAGATTTGGGGATGTTATGTACCACGTGGCGGATGAAGACTACTAGCATGGAGTAAGGAATTATACTGGGAGTGTTTTCTATATATCTGTGTACTCAAAGTGTTATCCTCATTTTTGGTGATGGTCACATCCAAAAAGGTGATTTGCTCCAAATCAAAATTTACCTTAAACTCAATCCCCCATTTATTTTGATTAAGATATTTAACAAACTCCAATTGATAAGCCACATCCGCCTTCCATACCAACCAACAATCATCTAGGTATCATCTCGAAATATCTATTTCCCCAAATAGATGTTATGATTGGGTTTATAGATCAGTTCAGTATCCAGGTAGGCCATAAACAGATCTGCATAGATGGGGGCAAAAGATGCCCCCATTGCCATGCCCTGTGATTGCCAGTAACATTGTCCATGAAAATAGAACACATTTTTCGTGAAGACATGTTCAGTCATACATACCAAAAGAGTATTAAAGCCCGGAGTATATAAGATACTTTGGTCCAACCAGTGTTGCAGGGCCAATAACCCCTCCCATTGTGGAATATTGCTGTATAAGGCAGTCACATCTAATGAGCAAAGAAGCCAGCCTGGTTCCAACTGAGTATTGGAGACAATACCTCGAAATTGGGTGGTATCCTGGATACGTGATCTAATACAAGCCAGGTGAGGTTTCAGATAAAAAGTAAGATATTCAGATAAGGGTTCGGTTAAACTGCCCCTCCCTGAAACAATAGGTCTTCCTGGAGGACAAGGATCCTTATGTATTTTTGGTAAGAAATAGATATATTGTAATCTAGGATCCTTAACAGTAAAATGATGAAGGTCCGATTGTATAATAATACCCTCCTGTTGTACCTGAGTTAAGAACGTATTGACTTAACCTTGAATTTGTTTGTTGGATCAAGGGGCATGGGCGTATAGTGCCTGGCATCCCCAAGCTGTCTCTGAGCCACTTGGTAATAACTGCCCCAATTCATAACTACTACCGCTCCTCCTTTGTCAACAGATAATATGACCAGATCTTTGTCATTTGTCAACTCCTCCACAGCTGTTTGTTCAGTCTTTGAGAGATTGTCATGAGAGATATACTCATTGAAGTTGTAATGTAGATCTTTGAGGACAGAGGACTGGAACAGTGACACCTGACTAGACATGGGAGGCATACATTTAGATGGCTGAAATTTAAAGGATCCAACCGCATTACCACCAGTATTGGAATCAAAATGTATTTTGAGATTAATCAATCTACAGAAGGCAATAACATCAGATGCTAATGAGTCTTCAGACACAAGAAATTCAGGAACATAGCTTAGACCTTTATTGAGTACAGAAATCTGGGCCTGAGAAAGCTCCACAGAAGAAATATTATGTATATTGTTAAATTCACTCAACATTTGGTCATCACTTTGAGAATCTCCTCCAAGGTGTTTGGACGGTCTGGGTTTCCTCCCCCCTCTTCTGGACCTGACTCTAAAGGGTGACCCGTGCATCTTTTCGGTATTGGTGATTGTAGAAAGGGGTTGCCGTCTACATCCATAACAGAGGAAGAATATTCCCCAGAAGTAAAACTAACAGTATTACTTGTTTTCTTGAGGATTGATTTAGGTCTCTTACGCTGCGCTGGTATTGTTCTGTTCAAATCCCTCCCTAACAAGGGGCTGTTATATGGCATGAAAGGCTGACCTGTCTGGTAATCATCTACATCCCGTTGGAATTTTTTCATTTTCTTATCCTTTAGTTGTTGCTCTAAGGATAGTAAATCAGAACCTAATATATCCAATCCTTCCCTATAACTGGGTAGGGATTCACATTTTTTAATTTCAAGGCAAAAGTCTTCTACTAACTTAATCCCATTATGTACTGTCCATTTCTAGTAGCCTGTTAGTGCCTCCACAAAACCCATAAATGTGTTCTGTTGAATTTTACCCCATTCCTCCAGTGATATATCATCAGCCTGATAAACGAAAGGTTGTAACCTTACTCTTAAGCCCCTAGGGGTAATACCTTTGGTTTGGTATGCTTTGAATAGTTTGAGATGCCAGACATTACTTCTAAGCCCTTTCATCTCCTTAGTTAGCATTTGAAAAGCCAACTTACACTGGGTTGAGGGGTCATGTATATTAGGTTCAGGAAGTCCTTGAGTAATGTCCCCTAAGCCAAAAACTTGTAACTCATCCTTATCAGATGATAAATCCCCTGATAATGCTTGTCAGATCCATACGTAACAAGTAATCCAATCCCAAAACAAATGGAAATAATGAACTGAATGAGTTTTAATACACACAAATAGGCCCAATTCAGACTGGTTATAATAAACTAAAAGCAATATATAAATATACAAAAAGTATATGTAACTTATTGTTAGACAGAGGTAGCAAGACTCATCAAAAATCCAAAAACAAGGACCAAAAACTCTATATAAGATGGTCAAGGCACCAGTAATTCTTCCTTAGATAGAGAAAGTGGTTATTGAACCACATACAAAATTATAATTAGTCAGTAGTGTAACTGAGTGTGTCCAGTCCTCCAAATCCGAAAATAATGTATATTCAAACAGGAAAGTAGGGGAGCCATAATAGTCTTTGTGGGAAATAAACATCTGAACAAATCCAGCCGTGTATCAACACAAAACTAAGTTCTGCAATTAGTTATAACAACAAAATATCAGGGAATAATAATAGTCTTTGTGTATAAAGAATAAATAGTAATGATTGCAAAAAGATAATTTCAACTAATCCTCACAACACTATGTTCCTCTAGAAATCTGCTTATTCATATTTCACAATGTAAAACATGCACCTAATGTTTCGAGGAACCTGCACGCCCAAAAAATTAAACAAGTTGGAAGTTGGTGTCAATTGACCATCTGATATATAATATAATAACAAGGGCCTAACCAGCCCTAAAAACCAGATTGTTGCTATCCCTGACAAAGAATATACCACCAAAATGAGTAGGTCCAGTCCTGTGAATAAAGCCCTTCAGCTCCATCACATTTGTAAGGCACCACCCAATCAGTGACTTATTGATGTAAAAAGTAATAAGAAAGCAACCTAATAATGACCATGATTGAAATCATAACATTTGAATCAAAATCAGACACAAAAACTGTTAATATTTATCATGCGTGACAAGTACTTGGACCCTATCAATTAGTGAACAAAAAATTGTTAACATTCCAAAGCTGAATAGTTGTTTCACCTAAATATCAGCAGACAGTCAATAGATATGTCTGTTCAACCCATTCAAATTGCTTAGAACATCACTCCAGTGAATGGCGAAGTAATTAAACAACAATGTGTTAAACAATGAACACAAAATGGCGTCTACATGATAAGGAATCAGTAATAGCCCAAAAATTGTTAATATAGATCTTGCCCAAACATTATACAGCTAAATCTTTATTTGCCCATAACCTAGAACATCATCAGAAACAAATGATGAAATGTTAAAAAGCAAATACACAGAAAGAGAATAACAAAACATGCACGTGATAATGATTCCAACTTGACACTGAAATAGCTAGTAAATATCCGGCATTTGCTGTATCTTGGTTCACAAACAAATATTGTTAGGTCAAATGAAAAATGTCCATAATTTGTCCCAATAGTGATGAAAGACTCTTTGGAGAAGGAGTTGGCTGGTTATATCAAAAATGTCCCAACAACAAAATGACCGAATGTATCTAAATAAATGACGACACCATAATGGTATAGCCAAATGAACATATCCCACAGGTCACCAAGCAAAAATATTTGCGCTCAAGCTGTATCAAATAAAATGATGACTAAACAATGTCCAGTAACTATAGAAAATTGCACACAAAGAAAGTATATTTAAAGAGCTGAGCCCAAAAGCCCTTTTAACAACCCGATGAAATCTCACCTGTAGAGTGTATAGTGTCCAAAACTCTGTTAGATTCAGCAAGCGACGAAAGAAAATAACCTGCCCTGCAGTAACAACCAAAAACAAAGTAAAAGTTCAGCCAGAATCAGAAACAGACATAAGGCAGCACCTGCTATATCCCATCAAATGGTTTGGAACGTGGTCAAAGTCCACTCGATAAAGTGAAACTAATTACGAAGTAATGGAAAGTCCATATAAGTATAGATCCAAAACCGCAAAAGCAAAGTAATTCCTGCAGCTCGGCTCTGATGTGCTGCAACCCCTATACAAACGCCAACAGCGAAGACACAGAGTTAAAACAGGGATATGTGTTGGTTGAATTCAAGTCACCGCAGGTTACCACATGAGGAAGGGTGGTGGGTGTGACACCTGTGCCCTGGCCCAGCAATCAAGGAGCCTCAATCCTCACCACTAACACCAGAGAGGGCATCTCATATATGAGGAAAGGATAACAAATACACACAGTAAAGTGCAATTTCCCTTAAGAGCACACAGAGATCACATTCAGTCAGGGCTGGTCACTCCCTTGCTCCCCAGGTCCCCAATAAGACTCCCCACTGGCACAGCTATAGGGTCCAGATCTCAGCCTAGCTGGCAAGCTAAAACCTCCAGTACCCTCTCTGGCCAACCAGTGCTTTGTGTCCCTACCCAAGTAGCTGACACACACACACTTAGAGATAAGTATTTATACAACTTCACAGACATTCCTGGGAAAGGCTGACACAGATTCTCCAGCTGTGCCCCTTTAATCAGACTATACGGTAGTAATTACTACCACCACCAGCTAATAATTATCAGCTAACCAAAGGCCCTTAAAAGGATGTCCAATTATTACTGTGCAATATTATTATCCAATAGTAGAGTAACTTAAGCAATCAAGGCTTATTGGAAGGGCTTATTACAGGATCACTTATAGGCATGCAGTGTACTCTAGAGCTTAATTTATCTCTACATAAACCAGCCACAGTTGAAAAGGATTTAAAAATATTTAATAATAAACACTAAAAACACAAGACAATGCTACTACACCACAGTGCTATTCAAGAGTTCAGAGATCACACAGAAACTTAAAATAATTCAGTAGTACACTTTTGACATAACAGAAAAACACGCCTAATCTTTTCTAATTTCCTAGCTATTGCTACAAGAAAACATACTTCTAAGATAACTTACTTAAGACAACAGGCAGTGCTGTAGGTTGGATATCAAGACAAAAATGCTTACAGTCTCTGTCTGAGCAATAGTTTTTAAAATCACTAACAAACATTTCTGCGGGGCCCTCCCAGATTACATTATTTGACACTTAGGTTTTCCCAGTATACACATTACATTATTTTGACACTTTCCTGGTTCCCAGGCCACACAGAAACTGCATTTACATTATTTTATACTTAAAGCAATAAAGGGCGTTCCACATGTAAATTCTGGTCATTAACTTTAGCCTTAAAACAATAGAAAGAATGTGCTAGTCCAGACATAATTACTCCGAGCTCTGGAGATCAAAAGAACATACAAGACATAATTTTAATTTCAAAGAACAGATGTGAAATGCTTGACTTAATTTTCCTTACAGCAGATGGCAATGTTGCTGCAATCTTGAAGTTCAACATTTTACAGTATTTTTCTTTCATTTAAGAAACAAGCCTGTATTTTACATTTGTATTTACAAATGCAAGAATTATGTATCAAATTCTATTTGGCTAGGTTGGCAGCCTTCACCCTTCTCTACCAGTCTTCACAGTGGGTTCTAGCATGCTGCCCTGTGAAAAACTGGTAGTTTTGTTGTAACCTTGTCCCAGTTTGTGAACAAGGAGAGACTGAAAGTGAGTGAATGTGTGGTAAGAACAGAGGAGGAATGAAGGAGATAGGTACAGCAGAAAATCTCAGACTGTAAGAAAGACACTAGTCCCGTAAAGATGTCCAAATTTCTGATTTGTTGTAATTAAAGTAGTAAATAAAGTGATACGTAAATACTTATCAGACACAAACTACAATTGTTGGCCAATCCGTGTAGTTCTGCTGCAACCTCAGCCATGGAAAGATCTAAAGAATATAAAGAGAAGGTTTTGTGCTTTGGAAGAAGATAGGATCGCCAATCTTGCTTGGATTCTTGTTGTTGAAATGCATAGTTATGGGTTTGTTAGTGCTATAATATTGTTCATAAGAATGTATCCAGAATTATATGGATATGCAGAGTTTTCCCAGTGTCTTCATGGGATTTCTTTGGGTACTCCAGTTTCTTCCTACCAATTGGAACTGTGTGGGTATCTTTCTTCCACGTTGCTCTCGTTTCTGCTTGCAAATCCTGATATTTTCTAACTTTGTGTCTCTCTGTATGCATGACACTGTAATCACTGTAATGTCCTGCATGATTATTATTATTTTCCTTAAGGATCTGTATCCAAAATCCCATGCTGTCCTTATCTCTAGAACCTTCCACTGCTTCAACATCATCCTCTTCCACTTTGAATTGTAACTTTCTGTATTTATTTACATATATATGTATACATACATATATATATATATATATATATATATATATATGTGTGTGTGTGTGTGTGTGTGTGTGTGTGTGAGCTTTAATTGTGTAGCTCTAAAATATTCTCACTAAAAGAATACAGGGTTTAAGTAACATGTCCTTTGCAGACAACCTCAAGGTCCTGTATTCTGTCTGCTACAGGATGTTGAGGGGAGATCTATGCCTGGCATACAAGGCATTGTCAGACCTCACTATGATAGACCTCCTGCATATCCACAAAACAAACAGCACAAGAATTTACACATTCTAAAAACCTAAACCTTGCCTATGATATAAATAGGACTTGCTGGAGAGACAGGTATGTATCCCAGAGACTACTCCTTCTCTGGAACAGGCTCCACATCGAACTGAGTCAGATCTCCTCCTTAACCCAATAGAAATGTAACTTGGACAATTGGATGGGGAACAGAAAATTCATCCCTGGTTTGCAGCCTGTGTCTCTAATGGATACAGCCAGCCTCTAAATGGTTAATTTCACACGCCCCTGCTTATAAATGTTTCATTTCCCAAGCCCCTGCTTACGCTTAGCAAGAGTACAAGAACTTGACAGAGATTTGGGATGCATGGCTAGACTTAAAACTTAAAACAGCCCCTGTGGTTGTTTGCCTATTAAACACCTATGAACCTATTCCTTCAAATCAGGTAATCATAAACCACCTTGTTCTAGTGTAAGGATCAACTTACCCACTTAAATCTTACCCTCTTCTCCTCCTCCAAGATAAATTCTTTCAGCTCTTTATTTTTGTCCACTTCTCTTCTGGTTGACAAAAATATGTCTGACCTGTATATAAAACTAAAGGGACTAAGGACACTTTTGCTGCTTGTATCTTCTTATCCATAGTCATAAACAAGAGTTTCTAACTTTTTTATTAACTGTTTTTTCTTTTTCCACATATACATAACTGCCATAACCGAATCTTTTTTAAGCTACACTCCCAAGTACTTCATTTTATCATGTCCCCAGGAATATGGGTCTACTGAACCAATTAGTTTGTAGGTATGTCGTATATGACTATAGCCTTTGTTTTATCTTAATTAATTCTATATCCCCAAAAAGACTTGAAACTGTCTCAAAATGTTGCACAGCACTGAGAAAGCCTTTTTTTGGATTTATCACTACAAAATATCATTTGCAAATGCAAACAACTTTTTCTTGACTACCATACCAATTACATCCTTGAATTTCAGAGTCAGAATATTTTATTTGCCACTGGCTCTAAATATAAAGCAAATAACAAAGAGGAAAGAGGATACTCCTGCCTGGTTCCTCTGTTCAAATGCAACTTATCAGATAGGAGCCCCCCTACTTTAATTCTTGCCTCCAGTCCTGCATATATTCTCCTAATTAACCTTATTATTGTATCAGGGAATGCAACTACTTAAATGCCATACTTGTAAAATTCCAGCTTAGTCTATTGAAGGCTTCTTTGCATCAAGTCTCGTCATCAACTGCAGTACTGTAATTTTTTACATTCTGCTTCCCTCTGGATCATCATTGTTCTGTTAATGTTGTCAAATGTTTGCCTCCCCTCCAGATAACCACACTGAGACATCTATCTATCAGTTTTGGCATCATCTTTGCCATTCTTTTAGTTAATATAGACATAAAAGCTTTTGTTTTGGTTTAAAATTGAAATGAGTCTATATGAAGCTGGATCTGATGGATCTTTACCCTCTTTAGATATTACTGCCACCACCACTTTCTTCCAAGATGTTGGTGCTTCTCCTCCTTTTAAAATATGGTTAAAGTCTTTCAGATCTTTTTCACTGTCTTCCCTACTAACTTCAAAAGTTCCACAGGAATACCTTCCGTTCCTGGAGACTTTCTTGCAGTTTGATTACATGTCACAGTTTTTACCTCATCTCCTCTTGTCTTATCTATTAACTGCTGAGCCTCCTCTATCTCTAACCTTGGCATAATTAAGTCTTCCATAATATTTCCATCTGTGCTCTTTTTTGATTTTTATATTATCACAGTAAGACGTAGTCCTGTTCGATTCTCAGCTAAAGCGTCTTCTGTGTGGAGACATGCGTGAATGGGCGTACCTTCATTGAAGGTTGTGCATCAGGGCGGGCAACTTGGCACGTAAAAATCTACTGCCAATCATTAGCGGACCGGAGTTCTGCTGTGGCGACCCCTAACCGGGAAAAGCTGAAAGACACAACAACAACAACATTCTCTGCTTATACAAATCGTCTTAAAATTTCCAAAATATCTCTATATGCCTTCTGCTTTCTGTTTCCTAAGTCACTGGGCTGTAAATTTTTGTCCTGTGGAGTTATCAAAAAATAGATGTTTAACAGCAATCTTCCTAAACGCATGTACATTATCCAAGTACTCTCTTATTTTTTCTTTTTCACTCTACAGTTGTGCTTCTTCTTCTGTCAGATTCCCCTGATTATGGGATACTTTAATCTTTTGTCAGCCCCTCTAAATAATCCCTATTAATTCTTAACTATATATCTTTCTCTTTTATTTCTACTCTGTTTTTAAACTCCATTTTCATTTTATCCCACTCCCTAGCTGCCACTTCTGAAGAAATTTCTGTCTTTTCCAATAACTCTCAAATAACTTCCCATTTATTAAATCCCTCACTTTTTAACGGGTAGGTGGGAAATGCCAGTCTCTTACTTTTGCTTCATTACCCTGCAGTTTTGTCTTAATTTCTATTGATGCATGATCTGAAACAGTTATTGGATGGGTTTTGAAGATTTCAATCAAATGCACATGTTCCTGTGAGATATAATTTCTTTTTTATTAGCACCCTTATTAAATTATCTCTTAAGACATAGGCGAACATACATTAACAGAAAAGAAAATGAACCATGTTGACAATGTTTTCCATTTACATACATTATACATTACCTATCTTTTCTTTGTAATTATCATCAGACCAACATTGCATAAATTGCTGAATTCCACAATTCCCTTAAACCTCACTCCCTTAACGTTATTCTACATGCATTGTTCCTGCAGTTTCCATTTATTTCTGTGTAATTTGCTGTTTCCATTTTCTAAAGATCCCACTTCCATGTCTTTTATCACTTTTATAATATTCAGTACTTCAAATACAGTTGGTTTAGACATTGATTTCCATTTTGTAGTAGTTGTTTTTTTTGTTGGTCAACATAAGGGAATTCAGATCTTGAGTCCAGCTCCAAAAAAAGTATATATTTAGTTACACCAGTTTGCTCACCCAGTATTTCTGATAAAGTACTCTGTACATAATTTTAAAGTCTGCCAACACTACATTACACTCCCAAAACACATACTTCCAATGACTTCTTTCTCCCCATCAAACCTCCATCATTTACTGTCTGCCGGAGGAAAAATTCTTTGAAGAGCTTGGGGTATAAAAATATCTATGCAAATACTTTCAACAAAGATTCTAAACCTTCTGGACTTTGTTATGTACTTGGGAATCGTACATCTGTCCTCCGATTGTCCTCTTGTAAATTGCTTGTAGAGTCTATCTTCCCAATCTTTACTAACATGCTCTGATTGATTCTTATAGTTATAATGCAATATTTTATATGCCCTAAACGTTATCCATTTTTAACAATACTTATGGTCTAGATTTGATTAAAAACTCACCAGAGCAGGTGTTTCACTTAAGATTTAGCTGTCCCTTTTTCTTTATATTCTGATATCAATCCCAACTAGAGAAGGCAGTCTTGAGCCTGCAGTCCGAACATCATCTTGGCCTCATCCCACTGTATTATCTTAACCTATCTCATTATTTGCTTCCAATACCTTGGTTCTTTTGTCAGTTTTCTCCAGTACATTCAACCCCTCTTTTCCCTATTTTCTGTACCCTACTTGCAGGCATCCTTATTGGCAAAACCTCCTTTCTCTATTCTCATGTTTGCTTAGTTATTACAGTACTTTCTGCTTCTTTATGAATGTAATATTTTATGTGGTTATTGGATCTGCATCCAAAATCCCACTTTCTCTGTATTTCTTGAACTTCTTCCTTGTTTCATTATCATCCCTTTCCATTTTGAATTACAGCCTTCTGCTTGTGTTATGTATATGAGCCTTAAGTGTGTAGCTCTAAAATCTCTCTTTAAATCCGGTAATCCTAAACCACCTTTGTTCTGCTGGAATGATCAACATATCACACTTAACTTATTGCCATCTTCCCCACATAAATTCCTTCAATTCTAACAATTATTGTCCACAACTTTTTCTGTATTTGATAAAAATATGTCTGACCTGTATATAAAATTAAAGGGACTAAGCATGTTTTCACTGCTTTTATTTTGCTATGTATATCTTTAAGTAAAAGCTTCCACTTTCACAGTTTTTTTATTCTATTTTGTTTAGTTTTTATGACATATCATTAGTTGCCATAACAGAAGCCTTTTTAATCCATATTCCTAAATACTTCATCTTATGTTCCCATAAATATGGATATTGCTGAACCAATTTTTGTGTGTGTACATAATTTATGGCTATAGCCATTGTTTCATCATTACTTTTATATCCCATAAAGACTTGAAAATGTCAGAAAATGTTCCGGAACACTGAGATGTCCATTTCTGGATTTATCAGTTATAAAATATCATCTGCAAATAAAGCCAACTTTTCTTGATTACCATACCAATTATATCCTTGAATTTCTGAGTCCCTTATTTTCTTTGCCAGTGGCTCTAAATGTAAAGCAAGTAACAAAGGAGAAAGAAGCACCCCTTCCTGGTTTCCCTTTTCAAACACAACTTATTAGAGTGGAATTCTCCCACTTCATTTCTTGCCTCCAATCCTTCATATATCCTCCTAAGTAAGTGTATTATTGTATCAGGGAAAGTAAATGCTTCCATTGCTCTACTCAGAAAATCCAAGCTTAATCTGTTGAGTGCTTTTTCCTGTATCAAGACCCACCAACAGCAGCAGCATTTTCTTACATACTGTTTTTCTCTGGATCATTGTTCATGAAATATAATTTCTGTCCAGTGTAGCCCAGTTATTGTACCTTGGGGAATACTATGTAAATTCTGTTTGAGTTCCTACTACTAAATTCACATCTTCCATACCAAATATTTTCATGGATTTCTTCAGAAATCTACCCTCTTTGTATATTTTCCCTTCTAGGTTCCCCTTATACATACTCACTGCTGCAAATCAAGTTCCAGTCCCTACCTTTAAGCAGTATTTCCTACCGAAAGTTGATTATTTCTCCCAGAATTTTCTTAAGCTCCATAATAGCAGTTTTAGCTGGAATATAAATACATGCCAACATAATCCTTATCCCTTGCTAATAACTCCATTCTTGTCTTTTTTCCTCTTCTGTTGCTATTGGAGTCCCTCTAGCAATCAGTATTATTACTCCCCTTTTCATTTGTTCCTGATATTCTGCCGAATATCCATCCTGAAATCCATTCTTTTTCAAATTCACATGTTCATTTCTTTCCAAATTTGTTTGCTGCAACATTGTTATTTACACTGTTTATTTCTTGATATAATTCAGTACTGTTTCCTTTTTGATTGTACCTGTAAGGCCATTTACTTTCCAAGGTAATATGAATAATATAACCATTATGATAAAAAGCTATTGTTCCACCTAATATACACAACAGCTTTTTTGAATGTGTATTTCCAACCTTTGTCTTACATGCACACACTAATGTTTGGCAGGCTGATCTTTTGTACAGTTATTTCTTTTAATCTCCATTTGCACCTGTCACATTTTTCAAGACTTTATTTTAATGAAAACCCTCAAACAGAAAAATAAATATATTTTCAGGATACCCCTCTCCCCTGTTAACTTTAAACAAGTACACAAAACTATGTACATATTCAAAAATGAAGTTTATCCCTCCATAGGTTTATAGGTAAGTACTACACTAGCTACCCTTGTGAACCATTTAAGCCTTGACAGTTTACATTTTTGTGCTCAAAATAACCTACCCCATTTGGATATAGATTGGCCTTACCCATCCCATGGTAGATAATTATATATGAACCCTAATGATAATATCTGAGATCATACCACAGATAATTTGAGGGAACCCATGCAAAAGCATTTATGAGCAGCATCTGTCCATTACTAGTACAGGAGGCAGTCCTGGGGTAATTGTTTTCCCTACCCATAGATCTAAATTGCTCTTGAAAATGGACAGGGATGAACTTTGTTTTGTGTGTAGGGGAGTCTATATTAAAGCAGCAGTATCCTCTGTGAAATATGCCTGTCCACTCAAACCATTCTGTTGATGTTGCAGAAGAGGTTTATATCCATAGACTGAGTATTTCTGATACCCTTAGACTTGCTAATGTGGAGTAAATCCATCAGTAATGGGTCAAAGGATTCCTTGTATGCTAGACATGGGTCACCTCTTAGCAGTTTGTGGGATACTGATTATAGTAACAGGGCTTTGATTAGTCAGTGTAGGACATGTCATTTAGGACTGGTATCCTTTTAGTAAGGTATCTCTGTGGTTGTTCCAGTTTTTGCAAGTCTCTGGACAGATATGTGCTGAAGTGGGCATTATATTCAGTAACTGGCCTAATGAGGGCTAACTAAATCTGGACGCATTCCCTTAGTTTATAAGATGTGCAGTATAGAAGAACTTTCTTACAACTATAGACACAAGTTGGTCAAAAGTTAGGTTACTGCCCACGTAAGTTCCCAAATCCTGAACAACTGGATCAGTTATCAGGGACATATTGTCAATGTCATAGTTCCCTTCCAAAAGATAAAATAATGCATTTTTTGGTATTTAGTTTCAGACCATGATTTTGACACCAATTATTTATTTGAAACAAACCTTCCTGCAGGATGGTCAAGTCATTTAGCGATTCAGGGATTGCTCTCAGCTTGCAGTCATCTTCAATCTTGGTTAGCCAAAGCCCTTTGATATTGGCTTTTACTTCAGAAAAGTCAATGTCAAACAGGAGTGGACCCAGCACTAAACCCTGGGAGAATCCACTGGTGACTGGTCTCTTTGTGGAGGTATTTTCCCCTGTTTTGATTATCTGCATCCTATCTGTGAGCCAGTTGGCAATCCAGTGGGCAACACAGGGGTTTATTCCCAGTTTATTTAGATTGTCTAATATGCCTGAATAGGAATTGTGTTAAAGTGTTATCCAGGTTTAGGTATGCAGTGTGTACTGTTTTTGCCTTCGATTGTTTTGGTGACCCTTTCCAAAAAGTCAACCAAGTAAGCATGATCTTACCTTGACGAATCCAAATTGAGATGGATCTAGTGTTTAGAGGTTCCCTATGTCATGATTGGTTAATTCCATGATACGTCTTTCCATGGCTTTGCATACGAGTCTGTTCAGACCTGTAGGACTGTAATTGCCTGGGTCTCTGGAAGGTCTTCCCTTATGCAGAGAAATGACTGTAACTGTTCTCTATTTGCTTGCTACAAAACCTGTATGGAGGCTTAGATTAAATAGCGTTGTTAGGGGTGTGGTTAAATCATGCTTTATACTATTTAAGATGCATCCAGGGATATTGTCAGGACCCATCAATGCATTATTTCTAGCTTTTGATAGCACTTTTAAGACTTGGTCTTATGTGATAGCTGGAGGTGAGCCAGTTTAAAGTATAACTTGAAGGACAGATGGAGAGGAGAGAGGGGTAAAATTAGAGCTAATTTATCGGCCAGTAGGTTAGCTACATCTTCAGCCTCAGTGTAGGTAACATCGTTCACAATCAGCTCAGCTCATTGCTGCACTGAGCTTTTGAGATTATGAACATAACTAAACATGCTTTGTGATTGTCTTTGGCTTGAGTAGCTATTTTAGTCTCAAATTTGGCTTTGGTAGATTTTATTTAGCTCCTTAGTTGCTTGCTTATTTCAGTGACACAGGCTGTAATGTTCTGAGAATTACTCCTCTTACTTTTGGTCATAATTCTTTTTTTTATTATAAAGCTTGTTAACATTATGGTTCTACCATGTGGGTTTCTTTCTCAGTTTTGTCCTGCACTTTTTCCTGCAGGGTATAGCTGCTTGCATGCTGGTATAGTGTGGTGGTGTACATTACATATTCAGCGGCGTTAAAGATTTGGTGGGGGAGGTTGAAACTTGTCATTGTATACTTAGAAGTAGATGGTTTGTCATAAAGAAATTTGTAATGATACCTTGGGTGGAATGGATCTCTTGTTTCAGTTTTATTTCAAAGGAGACTGCTTTATGGTCAGACCTGACAAGTGATGAAGATACACAAGGGATGGAGCAAGATGCTCCCATATTAGTAAAGACAAGATCCAATACACTATCCCCCTAGTGGGTACTCTGACTAATTCTTCCAGGGCATTTATATTGGTAAAGTCAAAGAATCTCTGTGCTTGTGCACTAATGGTGCTGTAGGTATCCCAGTCTATTGCTGGATAGTTTAGATCACCTAGGAAAATGATATTGAGTTTAATACTGAGTGATTCTAGTTCCTGTAGGTAAGCATTATGGCTTTTTTTGTCATAGAGGGAGTTGCATAGCCAGCTAACATATCATATGGAACCTTTCTGATGCTTTATCGGCCTTGATGTGAGTCTCTTCTTAATGTAGACTGATACACTCTCACCTTTGTTCCCTTCCAGCTCAGTAGCTGTCTAAATATGTGGAATGCATTATAGCCTTGCACAACCTGAGTGTTCTCTGTTATTTTAAACTATATCCCAGTCACTACACAGATGTCATTGTCTTCCAAGGTGAGAAGGGATTATGGGGAGTGGAGGTTCTTTTTCAGGCTCCTAGCATTGATCAGTAACACCTTCATATTTTACTTTGCTTGTTTTGTTATGTTGGTAGGTTTATTAGGTTGGCATTGACCTAAAAAAAGACAATATGGATGTAGAAAATGTCCTTGCCAATAATCAAAACCCTAGAGAGGACAGATGGAGGTCTGTGGATCATATCCTCCCAGGCTGACAAATATTGGACCCCCTTTGAATTACACCAAAAACTAATCCAGTTATTGAAATCAATTATTTATTGCTAATATCACGGCATCATCTATAACTGCTTGGAGTTTAGTTTTAGAATAATGTTTGGGTGGCTTTGCTATGAAGTTGTTAAATTTCAGTACAAAACAACAAACCTGGAAATGTTATTCTGATACCAGCAAAAACTGGTAAACTAGGTTTAGTAAAGCAAACTCACTAATTTAATAATAAAATCAGTGAGAGCAGTATTGGTACACTCATTGTCAAAGGTCTATTAGCTGCTGTATTGATTCCCTAATATAGCCTTAAAGACCTTAGCTAACGTCGATAAAGACTGTTGAAATTAATTTAAAATCAGATCAAGAAACAAAGACACTTATCTGTCTTTCTCGGTTTTGTTACAGTGCAACAGTAATTTAAAAACATCAAAGCAAACTGCAACTTTGGAATTTGCACACCCTTTACTCTGAGCTGACTGGCCTGGGACTCCTCCAGTGCAAAGAAAAGCCCTGTACTGTACTGATATACACCCAATGCACAAGAAAGAAACAGCAAAAATGTAGTGTACCTATGTACTGGAATCACTAATATAGACTTAAAGACCTTAGCTAAAGCAAGTACGGACTGTTAAAATGGATTTAAAATCAGATCAAGAATTGAAAACATTTATCTGACTATTACAATGTAACAGTAATTTCTGGATAGGAACAGTTGCCCCAAATTAACAGCTGCCCACAGACCTTACCTAACCTAAAATTTAGGTTATCCATGATAAAACACATGTTATAATGTGTGTTATCACTTACACTGATTAGTCTTGTTCTTTTCTTATACCTGTTCTCCTCCCAGATGTGAAAAACAGTTTTTATGCTTTCAGAAAATAGTAACTTTAAACCATAAGAGAAAATGCTGGCTATTATTAAATAAAACTAAATTGTACATAGGTCTATTAAATGCATTAAAAGTATTCAAGCTGCTAGAGAGGCTATCCCTCTTTCACTTCCCATAATTTCCAACTTTATTTTTCACTGAACTGCTTGCCATTGTACCTTTAAATTTTGCATTTCCTCTCAGCAAAGAATGCTCCGAACTCTCAAGATAAATTACTTGCTAATGCAGACAGCATGTCACCTCTGCAGATGCATGAATGCAGTTTTTATAAATTTTGTAAATTTCACTAAGAACGAAATATACAATTTCCTTCAGCTGCAGACTTCTTCACTCCCACTGAGAACATATCTTTACATTTGTAAGGAGCGTTTCATGACTTTCATCAGTTTGTCTCCTACTTCCTTACAAAAAGCACTTGTTTATAGCTTACGAGAAGGGCATTATTCTAGATAACAGCCCTTGTAAAAATAAAAGAAATTATTTTAATTCCACATATAGGTTCATAGGTAAGTACTAGGTTATCTGCCCTAGGGCATTTATAAGCCTAGCCAGAATGTGTTGGCTTTCTCCCCCCTTTTAGACCAGATTCCTGAGCCTCTGTCCAGCAGGGCCATAGAAGTGATCCCAGGAGCAAATTTACGATTTCCCATCCACTCATCAAGATTTCTCTTGAAGAGGGTTAGCGAGGGGCTCTGCCTAACATGGACTGGGATTCTATTCTAGAGCAAGGGAAGCCTTTGGGAAATGAATCTATCCCACCAGCATGTCATATTTATTGTTGTGCTAAGGTTTAAATCCCTGGAGCGTGTAGCTCTAATGGATTTGGTTTTCTTGAGGTGGAGCATGTCCAACAATTCCGGGTTAGACATGGCCTTGTACATCAGGCAGAGATCGCCTCTGAGTAGGCGGTAAGCAACTGAGTAGAGCTGGAGTTTCTTTAGTAGAGCTACATAGGCCATCTGTTTGAGGCCCACAATCCTCTTGGTGAGGTATTTTTGAGGTCTCTCCAGCTGTTGCAGTTGTCGGGTAAGGTACATCCCAAATGGGGCATTGTACTCAATTATGGGCCTGATGAGCGATGAGTAGAGGGGCACAATGACCTCTCTTGATCTAGATGTGAACCCTTTTGTGATTAGGTGAGCTATATAGAAGGTTTTTCTAACCACTTTGGCAATGTGATTGTCAAAGGAGAGGTTACTATCTACTTGGGTCCCCAGATCCCTAATTACTTCTTCCGTACTTAGTGGATTTCCTCCTATGTGGTAGTTTGTGGGCACTTTGTTTTTCCCAAAGGGGATGACTATGCACTTTTTGGCATTTAGCTTGAGGCCATGGTTCTGACACCAGGTATCCTTCTCCGTAAGGCCCTTCTGGAGGATGCTAGTGTCAGCCGGCGAGTCGATTATGGCTCCCAGTTTGCAATCATCTGTAAACTTGGAAAGCCACAGTCCTCCCGTGTTTGCCTGTACCTCGAAGAAGTATATACCGAACAAGAGGGGTCCCAGGACTGAGCCCGGTGGGACGCCACTTGTAACCGGTTTAGAGTCGGACATGGCACCCGCGACTCTGACCATGTGAGTTCTATCCCTGAGCCAGTTCACAACCCATCTTGTGACATATGGGTTAATATTTAAACTGGTAAGTTTATTTATGATGCCTGAGTGGGGTATTGTGTTGAAGGCCTTTGCGAGGTCCACATAGGCTGTGTGGACTACCTTTCCCTCATCTATGGCTTTGGTAACTATTTCGAAGAAGTCAACTAGGTTTAAGAGGCAAGATCTGCCTTTAACAAAGCCGAATTGGGTAGGGTCCAATGTTTGGAGGTTCCCAATGTCTTTGTTTATGAGATCCATGATGATGCGCTCCATAGCCTTGCAGACCAGGCTAGTCAGGCTTATAGGGCAATAGTTCCAGGGATCCGTTGTGGCGCCACCTTTATGGAGCGAGATCACTGTTGCTGTACGCCATTCTTTGTGTGCATAACCTGTGGTATGGCTGAGGTGGAACAGTGAATTTATGTGAGGGTTTAGTTAATTTTGGAGCTCGTGTAAGACACAACCCGGGATACCATCCGGTCCCATTGATGCTGTGTTTTTTAATTTGGAGAGGGCTGCTTTCACCTGTGTGTCTGTGATGTCTGGGGGACTGCATTCTTCTGGGATAGACACTGGTCCTTTTTGGGGGGGGGGGGTAAAGTTTGCACTGAATCTGTCCGCCAGGATGTTGGCAATGTCAGTGGGATCAGTGTATTTTGTGCCATTTTGCACCAGGTCAGAGCAGATCTGAGAGTTGCCACCCAGATTCTTGATGTAGCTAAAGAATGCCTTGTGATTATCTTTAGAGTCTTTGGCGATTTTTCTTTCAAAGCTAGCCTTTGATGATTTTATGAGGGATCGAAGTTTCTTGCTAGTACTGATCAGGGATGCCTTCCCTTTTTGGGATTTTGCCTTATCATGTAATAGTTTCCTCCTTCTGTTGTATAGCTTATTTATGGCCGGGGTCCACCAGACTGGTCTCCTGTTTTTGGAGGAGTGAGTCTTGGTTTTACTTGGGATGGCACAATCCATGCATTCTTGTAGGTGCTCATAGAGTGCATTTGTAAAGGGTAGCATTTTCCATTAGCCCGTGGGCTTTGAAACTTTCCATCTCGGTCCTAAGAAGTGTGAAGTTTGTTTTTGAAAAATTTTTCACAGTGGTTTCCTTGGCTGGGGGTGGGGTCGGGATGTGGATGTCCATTGTGATTAGTTTGTGGTCTGATCTTACCAACGAGGGGTTTACCTCTGGTGTGGAACATTGAGCCCCCATGTTGGTGATGACCAAGTCCAATATGTTGTCCCCTCTTGTGGGGGTGGAGACTAGTTGTTCCATGGTATTTGAGTTTATAAACTCCAGGAACCATTGGGCAAAAGAGTTGGGACTTGAGTAGTTTTCCCAGTCAGTGTTTGGGTAGTTGAAATCCCCCAATATCAAATCCCCCAATATCATGGTGTTTGGTGAGACCTTCATATTCTCCAATGTTCTCAGGAATGCCGAGTGGGGGTCCTGAGACAAGGTGGGTGATCTGAAGCAGGCTACAAACTGAAAAGCAGTTTTACCTACTGTTAGTTGCACATGCATGGTTTCTGCTGCCTCATGGAGTGCCACTAACCTGGAGGTGTGGGTATCCTTGATGAAAATGGATACTCCCCCGCCTTTAGTATTTCGGTCCGAGTTCTGGGGCTGAAAAGAATGATATGAGTTGAATCCTGGTAGTGCTGGGGTGCTCTCTGGAGCCTTGAACCAGGTTTCTGTTACTGCACAGATATCGATTTTCTCCATACTGAGGAGTGCCTCGAGTGCATGCATCTTGAGGTTTAGACTTCTGGCATTGAGTAGCATTACCCTTAGTTTTTTGTTTCTGGTATTGTCTAAAAAAGGCACTATGGGGGTGACAAAAGCCTTAGCCAGTATTCGAAAGCCTAAGGGTGACAGGTGCAAGCTGTCCCTGGTGAAGCAATGTGGCTTGTCGAGCATGTCATCCCAGGCTGACAGACACTGGATCCCCTTTGAATGACACCAATAGCTTAGCCAATTGTTAAAATTGATAATTTTGTCTTTATACTGTGGCATCATTCTTGGTGAGGGCAAAATGCTAGTCAGGGTCATACTGGCCTGGGCTACATGATCAGAGAGCTCCTCTGTGTCTCTTTTCATGTAGTCCAGGGAGGTACATCTCAGGTCATTCACACCAACATGGACAATGACAGAGTCATACTTGTACCTGCTGTGGAGTGTTCTGAGTGCTTGTGTTATGTGGTGGATCCTGGCACCCGGCAGGCAGCTTACAGTGACCTTCTCCTTGTTCAGTCTGGTGAGTGGGACGTCAGTGTGCCTGACAATAGAGTCTCCAATTACAAGTGTATTAGGTGTGTTATTTAGCCTTAGGGTCTGCGACTGCATGGCACACTGAATTTGTGAAGTATGTGATACGTGAAAGTTGTTGTGAGGTAGCGGTTGTTTGGATGTCTGCTTTGGAGGTCTCTGTTGCTTTGGAAGATTTTTATTTAGAGCCTCCGAGTATGTTTTTGTGAGTTTATGTGTCTTGTTCGCTGGTACGATTGGTCTGTGTGAGACTGGTTGTGTGGTGCGAGTGGTTTCCTTCTCCTGACTGACTGTGCCAGTCTTGGGTTGAGAGAGCTCGGCCTCCAGTTTGGCTGTATAGTTGCATCTCTCACATATATTTGAGTTTGTTGGAAGGAGGAGAGGGTTGTCTGTGTCCATAAGGCAATTGTAACTTTGCCTCAAGATTCCCAGATTCACCAGCTGGACTGGAGTGTATACCTGAAACTGCGCTGTGGACATGCCTGGATGGTTTAAAGAACTGATTTATTGATTGTCCAGAATGGACGAATAGGGAGCCTTGTACTTCTGGATAGTATAAGGGGGTGTAGTGCTAAAGTTTGTTAGTGCTTACTGAGAAATTTGAGCAAGTACTGGGCTGTAGAATGAAGGTTGAGTGCTTATTTTGAGAGTTTGACTAGTTCTAAGGGAAAAATTGAAGAGCAGACTTTGTGGAGCTGGGAATAGTTTAAAACCGCTTAAACAGCGCTGCATGACATTGTGTGATGCTGCATGATGTGCAGTATCACGCAAAACCACGCAAATGCGGGTTTTAAGGCAGGGAGCTTGAAAGAGATAGGAATTAGCCCAAAACAGCCAATAGACTACTAGTTGCTGGGCTGAGACCACTCCTCCAGGGACAGATAGGCTGCTCAAAGCTCCCCACTCTCACTGGTGAACAAAGAAGCTTCCAAGTAAGGATATGGGCAACACAGGAACTTATACCACAGCCCAGGATTCAGCAAAACCTGAATCTGAACTACTCTAGTTCAGAAAAGGTGGGAAACAAGGATATCTTTTTTTGTTTTTTTGTATTTTTACAATAGAAACAGCAGTAACTTAACAGAAAACACTGTAAATGCTTTAAACAGGCTGGCACACTTGAGTGTGTAGCCTACAACAGTTAAACAACACAAAAATGACTTATAATGACTTTAGGAAGTGCAGAACGGGAAAAATACAAAAATGCTTTTTAAATCTTTAGAACAGCTAGAAACTCGCTTTTCAGCAAGAAAATGCAGTCGCAAGAAAAGTAGCAGAGAAAAAAAATACTTGAATCTGTTGAAAGTCTCTCCTATGTCTCTCTGCTGCCTGTAGCACTCTGCAGGACCCCACGAGGAGTTGTGCTGAGTTGAGCCTTTTCTTCATTTCAGCTTCTCATATTTGCAGTTTTATCATATGATATAATCCTTGCATTGTACACGCCACCTCCATCCCAGCAGCCCAAGATCACAGCACACTGACTTAATATTGCTTCTCTTCAGCTTTTCATGTCTTGTTATACTGTATAGCCTCTATTTCTTACAATTAAAATGTACTTGATTACGTTAATATACATAACACAAAGAACAATTACTGAAAAGACTCCCCCTACATTTAAAATACCAAATACGGGCTATACAAAACTGCTTTATTATATAACATGCAGTTGTTATCATGAAATGTTTTATAGAAATACTAATAAGAACAACAATTGCTTTACTTAACATTTTTTTCATTTTAGTGTTCTTCGAATCATTAATGACAGTGATGTATATGCAATACAATTTACCCACTAGTTTGACAGAGTCCGCAAATGCCCAGTCTTTCTCAGCCACGGTTTCTTCCAAAGCCATATTTCACAAGTGTGACTGATGCTTTATAGTTTCCAAGTTATTCACTAATTTCAGTGTTGCTGGTCTACATCATGTTCATCCCCATCTCCCAACACCAGACGCTGGTCCAACTCCAAGGTACTCCTTGATTCTTCTACCCAGCTCCTATACTTTTTTCTGTCTCTTAAGCATTTTTCTTTGGAACATTGGAAGAGGTTTCACTGGCAAGGTCTCTATGAGAGCTTTATTGTCAGAAGAATGAGAAGCAGAGTCCCCTTCTGTTTGCAGGCTCACTTTTTGTTGGATAAACTTTTTTATTTCCTCCTTAGCCTGTTCTGTATCCAAAAAATGTCTTTCATCCTCCAAGATAATATTGTGAAGACAGCTGAATAAAGCATTTTGAATCTCATATCTGTCTCTTGACATTTGCTGGGATAACTTTGCTTACTTTTTGCCTGGTGTACAGTAAGTAAACATTTCCCACAAACACTCTGCTGTCTCCAGTTTTTAATAATTTCCCTTCCGCCACACTTTTGACAGGATCAGCTATTTCTGCTGGTATGATTGCATCTTTACTAATGTAGTTCTTGGCCAGGTTTGGAGAAAACACAATGTACCCTTTCAATTAACAAATCATTCTCTAGGGTACCAGTTAAATTTTATATTTGTGCTTTCATGAAATTAATACAGTTTGTTTCTTCCAATTTCTGTGATACATCTGAAAATCTAAGGTTGTCCCAGTGTGCTCTCTCTTCTAACTCTACAATTTTTTTGTAACACCCCTTCTTGAGAACCTTCATACTCAGTCAGCCTTTTCTTCATTTCAGATTCTCATTTTTGTAGTTTTATCAGTTCATCTGAATAGCTAGTTGAAGCATCTTTTATTGTTTCCAGCCTATTGTTATTTGATTTGATATATTTCTTTAGTGTTTCTTTTATTTTCATCACCTTTTAGTACATTTGATTTATTTTTTCATCTATATTACTAGAAGCCATGTTTTGTACCAAGGCTGAAACCTGAACTGCTTTTTGCTGAACAGCTGCAAGATTCTTCCTAGCCAGTGTTTTCTCTTCACCTTTTCTGGTTGATCTATATTACTAGAAGCCATGTTTTGTACCAAGGCTGAAACCTGAACTGCTTTTTGCTGAACAGCTGCAAGATTCTTCCTAGCCAGTGTTTTCTCTTCATCTTTTCTGGTTGATCTTCTTTCTGGTTCTCTAAGTGTCTTCTTTGCTGGCATCCAGTCAGTGTACTTAGTAGCCAACAACTGAGTTTTACTCAACATGACAATTTCCTTGGCTGTTACTTCTCAATTTCTGCTTTCACACTGGGAGATAGAAATTAAGCTGTTGATCAGTGTGCAGCCATCTTGGAAGTCTCCTAGTCAGTGATACCTTTATTCTTCATTTAAAGTTTGACAGGTTCTAATGAAATACCTTCCAAGTGTATGAAATTTGCAATGCTTCATTTTAAGAGCATGTAGTGTGGTCATTTCTGCTGCATCTGCAGATTAAGATTTGCACAAATGTGTTTTATAACTTTTCAAATAAATTTCAATCTGTTACCAGACTGTACAGTTTTCGTTTGGTGAGTGATATAAGAACAAGGAAATGGATCATGAGTGACGCGAGTAGTTTTATTTAGTTGTTGAGAAATGAAATAAGCTGGTATACAGATAAATGTCATATTTAGTGTTGGTAATCTTTCTTTCTATTATTGTTTTGCAAGATTAGAGCAGTATCTATACATCCGTAACTATATTTATAAGGTTGGGGGGGGCAAAGTTCAACAACAGCTAACCTTTTTTGTGATTTCCATTTATGGATGACATGAAGGTTACTCTTTGCTTGTTAAGAGATGAGATTTACTGGTGGCATACATCAGGACAGAATGAGCTAGTCAGTTACTGCATTTTCTTATTTTGGGTTGTTGTCACACCATGCAATTAATGTTACATTGCCAAAGAGTATTGAGTTAATAAGCTTGTACTCTCTGCCCGTGAGTGTTAGAATTCCCTCTAGATATATGCTACAAGTTCGACTCACACTTAAAATACAAAATCATACCAATGCCAATAACTCAACTGCCGAAACATTCCCAAGTGGAAGAGGTAGAAGAATCCTGGGTATTCGCAGTGGTGTTGAATGCATTATCGTAGGAATGTACCATGCAGAGCTTATGTCCTCTACATTACATGAAGATGTCCTGACTGATCTCCACAGTGTCAAAATCAGTGGACATTTAATACTGTTTGGGATTTTAATAACTGAAGCATTATTACGTAAACTTGACAAAAATCAAATAAATATTCCCAAACACTGAATATGTTAGTAAAAATAAATTGGAGCGTATCTTATAAAATCTAAGTAGGAGTGATGATGTGTTATTTATAATACTGGGAATCATCGATTTTTTTCTGCTTTTTCTGTGCCCCCCTAAGGAGATGGCAACCTAACTGGCAATCCTGTAACATTGCTTGCTGTGCAGTGCATGATTTTCCTGCGTGCAGTGGTTGTTTTTTGTCCGCACACAGAACCCACACACTTACCCTTCTACTCCTTTATTGCCTGTCAGAGGATGTGGTGAAATTACAAACACCATTATTGTACCTAACAGTGACCTTTTGATCCAGAGCTACAGCCACTTGCTGCTGATAATATGTGAGATATCAGCTGAAGATTTCCTTCAAGTAGTAAATGTAGCTTCCAGACTGGCTCAAACCTCCATCTCTCTCACTAGCTCACAGCTGCATCTAGTGATTGTGACCTGATTCTTGTATTTAAAGACAGATGATGGGTACTGGGTTACTCTCTATCAGTTGTGTATCAAGAAGCAGCTGTCTTGCTTTGTCCATAGCCTTAACTGGTCAGCAGGTGGAGGTCCAGCTGTTATTTGTGTCCCATCATAGGAGAGCAGTAGACGTTTTCTCAGGCAAACCAGGTACTTGATGCAGAGGTGATGAGCACCAAGTCCTGCTGCAAGTCAGAATTATTTCCTTACTTTAAATGTTTTCTTTTCTGCCGTTCTACACATTCCTGGGTGCCTTCCTTATTCATTAGGACACCAGCCTCACTTCATCCTACAGTACATTACTGTGATTTCTGTGTCCTGAGTAACATCTTTCAGTATCAGGAGAGAATACATTTTCTTTACAAAGCTGCTTTTCTACTGTGTGTTTTGGTCCACATATACTTGGGATCAGTGTAGTTATTGCATTCTTTTCCTTTGTAGCATAATGTAACATGTGCTAACTGGCATTTTTCTCTTAATTTTTTGTTTTTTCTCCCAAATATTTCCAGGAAGGTCCAAAAGGAAATCCTGTATGTTTGACTTAAGACAGATCTAATAGGGCACCACATTTGTGTTAGATGCCATGGTCAGCATAAACCCTAACCATTTCAAGGACCCACTTGTTTGTTAAGGTACCTTTTCTCCACTGGGCTGCAATCAGCTGGGTAGTTTTCTTGAAACATGGACTGAGAAAGACTAAAGCAAACTGGCACAAGTGACAGCCTGGTGTAAAAACACTTGAAATCTGCAGCAACCTGCCATACGTTACTTAGAACTGAATCAGTCACAAAAAGCATTAGCTGCCTGCCTCCTGCTAAGTACAATTAAACTTACAATTTCTTAAATGCTGAGTTTAGAATAACAATTTCTGCTTTGAGAAACTAATTGCAGTCCCTCCCTCAGCTAGCCCATTGATGGCTGAACAAAACTTTGTCACCATATTAACATCCTGAGGTATAACCTTTTAAGTACAAAACTATTTAAACTTTGTTGAATAAAAATATGAAAGCGAGAAAACCATAAAGGCATAGCACTATTAAAAAACATGGAGGGATTTATTAAAACAAAAGCATAATTCCCTTTACAAAAAATGAAAGGCCCTAGTCTACAAATTGTAAGGGGTACTTAGTAGACCAGGACACTAGCTTCCGAAATAACGCAGGGGTTGTTATTGACATAGGGGTAAGGAAAGCTACTTTCCTAAATTGAGATAAACTGGTTCTCAACTGGCTTTGACAATGTGGCAAGCACCCTGTGACATTGGCAGGTCTGTGGTTCTGGCTAAAATGTACAGCTTCTTAGTCAACTGGGAATATTCCCAGGAGGTGGTATTAATTAGCACCCTTACTCACCCCACCCAAACAAAATCTGTACTCTTAGTTTTGCAGAGCATTTGTTGTCTTGCTTATTTCAGCTTCAGATTTGAGAAGGCTGCCTGTAAGTCTTTTTTTCTTAGGTAACCCACATGCAGTCCATTACACCTTCACTACTAAACTGATTTGACTTAATATTTTTCAACTACACTGATTTTAAATTAAACATGTCTAGTCCTGAAGGGATTTTTCCAGTCTTCACTGTGGCCTAGGGATGGCTTCTAGAAACTGCATGATTTATTTATTTTTTTGACATGATACATATACCTTTTTTTCCAAACTTTTAAGGACTCTGTTATGTACAGCAGGTTATGAACTCAGGAAGTGTCATGCAGATGGTGAGCAGTAACTCTGTCAGGAAAAAAATGTGCTAGCGTGAGCAAGCCTGCACATCAAATGTTTCATACAGCACAAACAAAAGTTTCATACGGCACAAACAAATGTTTCTTATGGCACAAACAAATGTTTTACATGCTTGCTGTGTTCTTGTAGCACACTTGAAGTTCTCAAAAAACCAAATCTGTTTGTATTTTATTTGCCAACGGGAAAAAAAAGCACTGTCTTCTGAAGTAGGGGATGTAGAAGAAAAGCAGAAAGCAAGCTTTGCTTTTCATGTCTGGATAGTTTCACAGAACACCTGATTCGCTTGTCTGCTTGTATCTTCCTCTTGTATTTCACACTAGCCAATTTCAGCAAGCTAAGTGGTCCAATTGAACCATTTTGTTCACTTTAAAATAAACCCAGGTCTATTATGTCTGATTTCTCATTCATGTAACTCTAACCTCCCCCCAAGTCCACTATCTCTCTCTGTGTTGCTGTGAATGTAAGAGATGGGCAGCCTTGTAAGGGGGCCAGTGTTTTCACTCCAGGCATGTCAGCTTCAATCTGTTATGATTTGGTGTGAAATCTGTGCCATGGTGTGGGCCAGCAAGGTCACCCCCTCCTCTAAATAATTGATGTTGCTTATTCATCTCTTTGCCTGTGTCTTTTTTCCCCTCTGTTCACACTCCTCTTTGTTTGGCTAAATTGTTTGAAGGCTTACTGGAGAGTTCTTTGCTATATCACAGCATGTCCTACTGCCCTGTCTTGGTGCCCCCACCAGGCAGAAGGATAGGCCAGAATGACACATAATGGCACTTCAGACAAAGGCTCTTTCCCTCAAGACACAGTATAGAGAGGGCATCTTCTGCCGTAACAATTAAGGCAATTTTGAGACTAATTTGCTATGAAATCACTTTGCTCAGGCTAAATACACTGTTATAATTTTAATTAGCATTACAACACTGAAATGTTATTCAGGAGAACTTAGAAGAAACAAAAGAGATGGAGGAGAAAAAGCAAAAGTGAGAAAAAAGCTCCACGTTTGTTTTTTGTTTTAATTTCTATCCAGCAAATTTCAAATTAAAGTGCATGAAACAAAAATAAAGCGATGTTACTGATGATGGTAAATTATTTTATAAATGGTAGGATATGCAGAAATAATGGCTATAAAATACTGTGCTTATTATTAGCAAAGACTTTACAAGTAGTGTCTTGTCACTTTGGCTGTTTTTTCTATGAGGCTCCGATACAGGTAGTACATCTTCAATTTTTGTCAGGTCAGTCCTGATTTCTCTGGCTGCTTCCCAGCTCCTTTACTGGACCATTAACTGATCCTAACCAGTCAATTCTAAGCAGCATTTTTTAATATTTCCTATTTAACAGTCACAGAAAACCATGTGTCCTATGTATACATGCAACAGAACTGTTTGAATGTTATAAATTAGCTAAAAAGAAAACAAGCATTGTTGGTTGTTTCTTGTTTAGGGAATGAAATTGGGCAGGATTGCATGATGTTCTGCAAAAAAAAAATCACGTTTCATTCTAAAATGTCCTACATGGGACATTGTAATAAAAAGTGTAGGAATACAACAACATATGCAGCGATGGAACACCATCACGTAAGTAATCCTGTCTCCCTGTTTTTGTGCATATTAGAAAATGTCTAGTTCCTTAATAATCAACAGCCTGCATCTCACAACACCAGCAACATGTGTGTGTTCAGAAACAGTACAGGACCCCTATGTTATCTCAGAACAGCAACATTTAAACTATGCATAGACAGGTTTTTGAATGTCCCAGAGTCAGTATAGTCACCTCATCCAGACACCAAAACTACAACACATGTATTGTTGGTGTGCTCTAGAAATGCATTCTCTTGTAAAATCTACTGACCTGTTATGCTTTGAACGCATTTTGTTGCATTTCTTTCATGTTGCTTTTTGTCTTGCAGTGGCATCGAAAATGTGTTTGAAACTATGATTTATGTGCCAGAAATGCTATGCTGCCATCTGGCATCAGGTATCAGTGTCACCTGATTAGTCTGCAGTAAAGCTTGTGTTTTTTGTCATAATTTTTCAGTTAAAAATGCAGGGAAAGCGAGATTAGGTAGAAAAATAAACTACCAGATGCCTGAATAATGCCTGTAGGATGGCAAAGACAGAGCTGTAGTATGTTGTTGTTTTTTTCCTCCTTTGAAAGGAATTAGTTTAATATGTATAACGCAGAAGAAAAAAAGGCAGAGAAGTGACATAAACAAAAGTGCAGCCATGTCTTAGTGGGTAAGCTCATGTCTGACAAACATGCAGTGATGAGACTGAATGTTTGCTGACCAAATACCTACAGTACACAGTATCGAATCTTAGGATGTAGCAACCCCTTTATATTGATGCTTAAACAATTCATCTCAGTCGAGAGTCTTAGAATCCTGTGTTCAGTGCAGCCAGGATCTACTACCTTTTCACTAAAGTAATGCATACTTGTACTGTGCTTGAACCTGCATTAATTTATAGACAGCAGAGCTTAGCGTATTCTCACATCTGTCTTTCTCATCCTTGTGTTTATCTCCCGATGCTTCTGTGCTGCCATAACATACTCGCACTGCCTCTGTTAAGCAAGTACAAAATGTGCTGCCGGCACTTTTTGTTTGCATCCTTGGTCTGACATTCACCAAACCGTATTAAAGGCGATTTTCTGGAGCCTTTTTGTCAACCTGATGCCCATCTTAAGGTAGTGCCTCTAGAACTGAATATAGTATCCCTATGCTATCTCACCATAGCGGTGCACAGTGGTGATATGACCTCCACATTTCTGTAGTGTACGATGTAGGTTGTATACCCTCGTCATTTCGTTGGATGTAGTTGCAGCCTTTTTATAGTGTGTCTTAATTTTACATCAGTACCAAGGGTCACAGGTTCATAAGTTCTTACTAAGTTTATGGCCAGGAAAACCATTTAGAAGCTCCGCCACATCAGCCAGTATTAGCAGAAAATTTAATAGTGCCCTCCATTAAGTAGATGTTCTCACTAAGTTGGACACTTAATCCTTCCTGACACCCCTCACCCACTGCTATCCAAACCTCCACCTTATGTGCTCTTGCTTTCATATCACATCATCCTGCTGTGCTTTGCATTAAAATCTGTTGATTCTAATTCACACAGAAGCTGCCAACCTTTGGAGATCATTGTTATAATTCATAGGGAATACAAGGTTATTCGATCAGAGGCTGTGCGTGCCTTACCGATAACTAGCCTCGAGTTCCACCGGGCTTTACAAGGAGGGCAAGGCCTATAAGCCCTGGAGTGTATTTTAGGGTTCCTATTCAGTTATCAGAGCTATATTTAAAGGCTGGAATAGAGTCACATTGCTTGATATGCAATAGGAGTCAGTTCCAGGGCAAGGGGAGGCATTGGTTAATGAACCTGTCTCTCCATAGTTTTGTTTATTATCTGATGCAAATTGAGATTTCTTGTTCTGCATTTGTCTACACTATTTGATATGCTGAGGCAGAGGAGGTCACAGATAATAGGGTTCCTGAAGGCATGGATGGCATGGCACAGGTCTCCCCTCATGATCCAATATACACGGAGTGTGGGAATAGTGGTGATAGTCTTTCCTGACAGCTGAGATTTTTGAGGATTGAGATCCTTTTGTTAGGAACATTTGCATTTAATTTTTTGATGCGTCTGGTGAGATACAAGCTGAAGTGTGCATTATAGTCTGTGATTGGTCTAGTCAGAGCATTGGACAAGGGAACAGTAATTTCCTTGGTCTTAAATGATATTCCCTTTGTGATTAATTGTGATGCAGAGAAGATTCCCTGGCTACGTTTGCTACATGGTTGTCAAAGGAGAGGTAGCCATTGACATAGGTTTCTCAAGTCCCTGATCATAGACTCACTATAGAGTGAGGTGTCATTGAGACAGTTGGTGGTAGAAATGTATAGTTTTGTGAAGGAGATGATATTACATTTCTTAACATTTAATTTGTGCTGTTTTTGAGTGCACTAACAGTTAACATGTTCTGTTTGAAGGGTATTAGTATCACTGGTTGATTTAACTCATATTAGTTTCTGTAGGAGACGGCCTACCAATGGTGCAGTACATGTACTCACATTAAACTCTGTAGCTCATTAACACCTACGTGGTGTGGAATCTCATACCTCTAGCAGCCTACAGACATCCTTGCATTCCAGAGAATTTTCTGAAAAAATCAAGTAAAAAGCATAAGATAAAGAAATGTAAATATTTTGTGAAAGTAAGAGCTGTTAAAGCCACAAATAACAGCGTTATCAGTAAAACGTATTCTGTGCACTGATAATAGTGAGTGCATTCATAGTCTTCCCATAGAGGGCTAGATTATAGCAAGAAGGAAACGTGAAACATGTTTAAAAAGTGCCAGTCAAATCTGGCAGCTCAGCCTCTAAATATTCTGCATCCAGTGAGCTTTGAACCCCTCTCCTGGAGCAGGTAGCCTAGAATGTCTTCAAACAGTAGCCGAAATCCAGGCACCCCAAAGGCATTATGTGTTTCTGTTCAAGGTTGCATTCTACCTTGCAAAGATAACAACGTTATAGCATACTGCTGACAGTCTTTTGGCTTCCATGTTTAGCCCTTGCTGTAACTTACCAGATCAGTGACGAGGGGGTGCTGCAAAGTTCTAAGCCCGACCAAGAAGGGAATGACATGGAGCTAAGCTTACAAGTTATTCAACATATTCACCCTGAAGTTCAACACACTTGGCACATCATGTCTGACGTTTCTGTAACCCTGCCAAAAACAGTCTGAAGTCTGGTCACTGAAGTATTGCTCTGCTGCTACATTCACCTCCGAATCACTCAAAAATTTCCACCCTTTTAAACTCTTTTTAAGGTTTGGAAACAGGAAATAGTCAGATGGAGCAAGATCTGGTGAGTAGAGTGGATGGTCTATGCACTCAAACCCCAATTTCAACAAAACTTCCATCATTTTGCCAGCCTTGTGAACATGTGCATTGTCTTGCAAAAAGAGAACTCCTTTCTGCAGCTTCCCTCTCCTTTTTTTTGAATGCCTCCTTTATTCAGCACAGCACTTTACCGTAGTATTCCACATTAACTGTTTGTCCCCCTGGAAGACAGTCAGTCATTACAACAACTTCCTGATCCCAAAACATTATGGCCATGACCTTTCCTGCTGATGTTTGGGTCTTGAGCTTCTTTGGCCTTGGTGAACCTGAGTGCCGCCATTGCATGGACTGTTGTTTTGCCTCAGGATCATAGTGGTGTAGTAGCCATGTTTCATCAACAGTAACTAGTTGCTCCAAAATGTTGGCACCAGCTCGATGAGAATTCCGCAAAATCAACTTGGAAGTATCCACTCAATATCTTTTCTCATAGACATTCAAACATTTGGGCACCCACGTGGCTGACAGCTTCTGCATACCCAGCTGCTCATGGATTATAAACCCAACACATTCCCTGGATATCTGTCTCAGCAATTGTTTAGCCGATATTCACCGATCTGCCAAATCATGTCTTGAACACGATCAACAGTTTCAGGAGTTGACACCATTTGAGGCCTCCCAGACATTGCTGCATCTTCGGTCTCAATCTCCATGCTGAAAGTTTGCACACCAATTCTTCAAAGTTGACTAAGAAGGGCACTTGCCACTCAATGTTTGCATCATACATTCATGGATTTCCTTTGGAGTTTTCTCCTGTAGGAGTTGAAACTTCATGACAGCTCCAAGTTCCACACTTGAAAATTCCACACCTTTCATTGACATGATTCAATCAGTGATCTGAAACAATGTCAAAACACAGCATTGTGATTCTTCAAATTAGCACTATGCAATATGAAAGCTATAGTGGCAAAATAACACTCAGAATTTAGAAAGTTAATCAGGCTTAGAACTTTTCAGCACTCTCTCAGATATGTTATCCACATAAAAGCCAAAGTTAAAGTAAACTTTATTATTGATCAGATATACACAGCAGTGCAAGCTGAACAAAATTACATTGCTTTGGTCCTTGTGCAAGACATAACAATGAACACATAGTCTGAATGGCAGTAAGACTAATGCACATACAGTAATAATTAAAATACTGACAACACAAATTACCACAATTGGACAGGAAGATATTAGACAATATTAAACTAGTAGGTATTGCAAGACTATGACTTCACATTGTAGTTGCACATCTATGGAGTGGTGACTCACTCCTGACTATTGCACATTCGGGAAGTAAGAAGAAAGATTTCATAAGAAATCAGGCTAACTGTACCAGTTATTGAAGCAATTTGCCAAAGTGATTACTATAGCTGATACTTCACAGCAAGTGGCATATTGATCTAATATTCGCTGTCATGCTTGGCATTCAAGTTCAGCAACCTTATGGCTAGAGAGAAGAAGCTCCTTTCAGTCTAGATGTTTCGCAGTGTAAGCTGGGATACCCCCTGCCTGAGGAAAGGCAGAAGTGCATATCATGGGCAGGGTGAGTGGGATCATTGATTATCTTCCTAACCCTTCCCACATATAGAGTCTCATGCAGATCATCCAGGGATGGGAGCAAGGAACCAATGCCTTTTTCTGCTGTCCTCACTACCCTCAGGAGCGCCTTGCAGTCATGCTTTTGCAGTTACCATACCAAGCTATGATGTTATTTGAGAGGATGCTTTCAATGGTCCCCTTGTAGAAGGCTTTGAGGATGGACTGAGACAGGTTTGCCTTCCTCAGTTTCTGTAGGAAGTGCAGACATTGTTTTGTGCCTTCTTCACTGTGTGGCTAATATGAGTTGACCAGGATAGGTCAACTGAGATATGCACCCCCAGGAACTTGGTGTTTTTGACTCTTTCCACTGCCGCCCCCTTAATTTCCAGAGGTTGATGTATCTCATGAGTCCTCCTGAAGTCCATTATTAATTCTTTAGTCTTGCTTGCATTTAAGGCCAGATAGTTGCTGTCACACCAGCCTATCAGATGCTCACTTCATTCCTGTAGGCTGTTTCCTTACCATTTCTGACAAGACCAACGACAGTGGTATCATCCACAGACTTGATGATTTTGTTTGGTTCATGTTTAGCCATACAGTCATGTGTCAACAGGTTGAACAGCAGAGTACTCAGGATGCAGCCCTGAGGGACACCTGTGCTAAGTGTAATACTGATTGAATTATTTCCCACACATACTTTTTGGGGTCTGTTAATGAAAAAGTCCAGTATGCAGTTACATGGGGGGAGGTGTTGATGCTCAACTAGATCAGCTTTGATATCAGATTCTGGGGGGTGATGGTGTTAAAGATGGAACTAAAATCAGTGAACAGCATTCTGACATAGCAATTCTTGTTCTCTAGATATGCCAAGGATTCATGAAGTGCTATAACTATTGCATCAGCTGTGCAGAGGTTAGGTCTATAAGCAAACTGTAATGTATCCAGTGTTGCGGGTAGGCTTGAAGAGATATAGTTCTTTGATCAACCACTCAAAACACTTCAATACTGTTGATGTAAGAGCAACTGGCCGGTAATCATTTAGGCTTGTCGGTTGAGATTTCTTGGGTAAGAGGTTAATTGTTGTATTTTGAAACAACTGAGTACAACTGAGTACAATGGCTAGTTGCAGGGTTATGCTGAATATATCTGTTAGTACAGTGAACAGCTGGGTAGCACAGTCTCTAAGCCTTCCCACAATATTATCAGGGCCAGCTGCTTTTCTTTGGTTTAGTCACTGCAGGGTCTTCAGAACATCAGATGTTCTTAGATATAGCACTTCCTCACTCTGTTTGACAGGGAGCTTATTTGGTACAGTGTTGTTGTCCATATCAAATCTTCTGAAGTAGGTGTTTAGTTTGTTCAGAAACTCCGTGTTGTCATCACATGGGAAGGATGCAGGCCTGTAGTCGGTTATGGCTTGTATGCTCTGCCAGAGATGTCTGGAGTCCCTTTGGTCTAGAAGTGTCCCTGAATTTTACACCCGTAGATCCTCTTAGCCTCCTTTATACCTTTACTTAGATTTGCTCTGGCCACTCTTAGGGCATCCTTGTCTTTTGATTTAAATACAGCATTCCATGCCTTTAGGAGCTCATATATTTCACCAGATAGCCAGGGTTTCTGATAAGCATGCATGGTGATACATTTGATGACTGTTACGCCATCAACACATTTTGAAATATAGGCCATTACAGATTCCGTACACTCCTCCAGGTCAATATGGTGGTTCTTTACAGCTGCATCTCTAAACACTGACCAGTTTCTACAGTCAAAGCAGTCCTATAGTGCCAAGACTGCTCCCTCAGGCCATATCCTTACTTGTTTGGCTGTAGGTTTGTCCCTTTTCAGCAGTGGTGTGTCTGCAGGAAGGAGCATGATGGCCAGATGGTGTGAGATGCCCAGATGTGGATAAGGTACTGCTTTGTAGGCCAGTTTTACATTTGTGTACTCCTTATCCAGAATGTTCTACCCTCTTGTTGCAAAGTTCACATGTTGATGGTAATGAGGTAATATGAATTTCAAGTCAGCTTGATTGAAATCACCTGCAATTATTGGGCAAACTCAGGGTTCTTATTTTTTAGGTCATTTATTGACAGATACAGAATGTTCACTGCCAAGTTGGTATTAGCATTGGGGGTGTAAACAGCTGTTATCCTCACTCCATTTAATTCCCTAGGTAAGTAGAAGGGCCTGCATTTTAGTGACATGAACTTAATGTTTTCTGAGCAGTGAGAGGCTGTAATAATGCTTTCATTTTCACATGAATGTTTGACTCAAATATATTTCATTGATGTTTTATTTTATTATTTATATATTTATTCTCTGTTGACCAAGTTAGTCCCACTAGGCTAGTAGCCTCTTTTCAGGAGAGAATAGAGGTTGGTATTGATACTACCAGGGAAAATTTGCCCAGGGCATTGGGGAACTTCCCCAGTTCTTTTTGAGAGGTGTTGTGGGATCAGTTACATCCACCTGTGCTACCATTAACTCAAGTAGATGAGACCTCGATTTAACATCTCATCCAAAAGATGACATTAAGAGTATTACTATGGGTTTGAAATCTCTCCTGAAGAGATTGACCCATTTCTTTTCTTCAGCCTGGAGGTTAAAAGGATGTGTCTGATTTGAAGTGTTTTTATTAATTAATGAATTTAGTTGTATAACTTTTCTTGTTAATGCCTTACATTTGTGCGTCGTCTTAGTATGTGCAACTCTTTTGCGGTTTTGCTTTTCTCTCTACTTCTGAAATGAGCCTTGACCGGTGGGTGCCCTTTTCCTCATTCCCACACTCAGACAAAAAAATACCAGGAACAGTTGAGGTTAGATAAATGCCAGGAAGGATTGTGGGGTTAGTGTCTGTCTGTGATACTAAAGGGTTTCATGTGGGGGCAGGGGGACGGAGTATAGTACATCTTTCAGCAGTTCGTACGTTTTATTAGAGTGTTACTTGTATAATCAACGCCCAAGTGTTTACCTGGGGTTATCCTCTGTACATTCACCAATCAAATACTTTGAAGGTGTACAGGTGCTGGACGTCTGCATGTTTCATTCACTATACACTGTAGTATTGTATTGGGAAGATCAAAGCTATCTGTTCAAAAGGCCAGATGTGTGACCCTGGCACGGTGCCATAGGTGTCTGGAAGAGATCGTTTATGGAGAAACTCAGAAGAGAGACAGTCATATGGGCATCTGTAATGTACTAGCAGCACAACGGAGTACAGGACAAACTTGACTTAAAAAATATATATAATGGCAAGCAATTTTAGAAATGTACTAAAAATATGTCTGAATCATGGCTGGAAGAGTAATTGGAAAGTCAAAGCTAATTAGCTTTAGGAAGAGCTCTAGTCAAGACAGAAATGCACTTTGCACATTACATAAATTATACATGTGTTCCTCTCTGGTTTTAGTAGAACAGAACGCTAAGATACAGAAGCAGGTCGGTGCCTTCCAACCTCAGGTGCATATGTAAGAACAGAAGAAGTCATAATTCACTGCTGACATGACTGACAAATCAATACATCTTCTGTATGATGTCACAATTACAAATTCTGATTTGTGACTGTCTTTTTGTATGATGTCAAGTTTTGATTTAAAAATAAAGATGTAGAAAATCATTGTTGCTGTTAGAAGATTGCAAAAGTGGATGATACTCTTGAGAATATATTGTGGTTTTGGTGGACTGTAGTTTATTTTGTATATCTAAGAGGCAAGGTCACATTCAGGCGTGTATACTTATAAAGTTCTGTTTAATGCTGAGGTCAGAATGGTGGGGTATGGCTCTAATAGCCTTTTGTAGTAAAGCGGTATTGCAAGAGCTGAAGCCTGCAATACAAATTTCATTGATTTTTATTGCAAGTTGTTTAATTACCCAACTACATGAATACCGCTAACATATTTTTAAATTTATACAGAATACAGGGATGTAGATGAGTTTCATACAAGATTTTTGAAGTGAAAAATTTTAACAGCTTTTTGCATTAAGGAGATATTATGAGGGTTGAAGATTGTGAAACATAGTGATTTCTATTACAAATTACACAACTAAATAAGATCAAAATAATAGTGAAACATCAAACATTTGGTGCAATTTAGTGTTAAAGTTTTAACTTTGGATTTGCGTCTCACTCCCAGACTCTAAAAAGCTTTGCATGTATCATTTTGTTGTTAGTAATTTTAGAGTCCTGTATGCCATAGATGTCACACTTTGTAGTTTGCACTAGAAATATATCCTCTTGGTCCTTATTCTATTGATTTCTCTCAGTGCCTGTATCTAGTTGAGGATGCATTTTGAATTATTTGACCCCCTGCTTTGCAGCCTGATCTCCGGAAAAGTGGGGGCATCTTATCAAATTGAGGGTTACATGTTTAAGGGAGATTGTAGCAGAGAGGGTAACCCTGACTACCACATATTTTGTGATCTATAGTGCAAGATCGTGAACTATTTTGTACTCATTGCCAGAGACCCTTCATCGACTTTCCCTGCAGATACAGTTGCACCAAAACACTGGTCATCAGTAACAGAGATTCAGAGATTGCCCTTTTTTTTCCAGTGTGTTTTTATTTTTGCCTTTGTGCCTGCTGACCATCAGCCTCCCTCAGCTTGGACACACATTTTCTTACCACATAATTTTATCCAGTATCAACGTGACAGCTTACAAGGGTTTTCTTTTAAGCACCTTTATTAAATTATCACTTAAGATATAGGCAAGCATAAATTAATAGAAAAAAATTGACATGTTTCCACTTAAATACAATACACATCACATATATTTTCTTTGCTACTATCAGTCCAGCATTACATCATTTGCTGAATTCCTGCCTTCCCTTAAACCTAACTCCTCCTGAATATTGTTATGTATTGCTGAGAGCTTTCCAGAGTTACCATCAGGGGATAATGGAGAACACTGGACATCACCTGTTTTTTGCGTAGCTGTCAGAATATTACTGCGGTAGCATAACTTGTTACCAGCAGCTGTAACATTCTCATGGTTTTCTCCTGTTTGGCAATGTAGGATGCTGCTTTTACATTTCTTCATGCTGCCCGTAGTTTGTTTCTGAAAGAGTGTTACTATCCATAACAGAGATGGGTTATCAGTAATGAACCTAAATGAATACTCCACAGGCTTAGACACACACAAAAGAAAAACAAGTGTTAACTTTCCTCATTGCATCAACACTTTCCTGAGGATTATAGTTAATAATGCCAAATATTGCAGTTTTATACTTATTATTGTTGGGCAATTGCTTACTGATGCAAAACCATTCTATTAACTTGTAAGTGAATCAGAGTGATATTTAAACATTTTCCCTGATCTTAGGCCATTGTTACCCCTTTTTTGTCTTTGTTCAGAATTCTGGAATAAAGTTGAGTATGCAAAGACATTTATTCTGCTCCCTAATGAAAACCAGCTGTCTGGGGGAGGGAGAATTAGCATCCAGAAAAGATAATGTTTTATTTATTATTAATATTTTTGTTGTTGTTAACCTTTTGTGATATAGTTAGTCTCCAATGTATTTTGTGTGTATTTTTACCATATAAATAAATAAAACAAACATAAATTCTATACCAGAGTGTTCACATAGCAACAGGGTATTCTGGAAAACAGCAGAGCTTAAGTAACAACATCAGTCAGTATTCCAGACCCAGACATTTGCTAGGCCCAGTGTTCTGCAGTATCTCCACCCATCAGTCAGGCAGTCAAAGAGTGCTTTATACTCTTACCAGCATCCCAGCAATAAAGGTGTTTTGTGATGGCCTAACCCCAATTGGGGATGGGGGCACTTGGAGCTTCATCACACCAGAAGCAGCATATCATCTGCTGAATTGAGTCTGTGCTTCTCCACACCCTTGTTGACGGCTACCTCCAGGCTGTGACATGGTGAGCCTAATGTCTGCCCCGGGATGTGCATTTGTGCCATCACCCCTCTTCCAAGAGATTGTTGCAGTACAAAGAAACGTATAACATGCCTTCCTTCGTAATTAGCACACCTATCATCCCCTGCCAGCTCCATTAAGCACCAGAGGTTGTAATTGGATTGGACACATTAGCCATTGTACAAGTTTTATCTCTATATGCCACCAAAGCTGGCTAGAGAGATTCACATTTTCTTAGATTGTAATCTTTCTCAAAACTAGTTCACTGCCCTACATAAGACTGTGTAACCAGTACTGGAAAATAATTGTAAAGGGGTGCAGATTAACCTGACTGAGACCCCCTAATCTGATTGTCATACTTCATAGAACAACTAGTTTGCAGAGCACATTTTGAGCCTGATTATACTTTTCCACTAACCCCATGGTATGTATTTACTGTACTGGACTGAAATCCATAACAGTTTAAGGCATGCAGGTAAAAATTTGCATTGCTTCTAGAAATGTGAAAATGGAGACTTTGTTGGCATGGAGGTGTCTGTAACTCTGACCACAGTGCCGTGTCTCACCCCAGATCTTGTCAACTGCTGCCATTTACTCTCTAGAGTAGGCACATGTCTACAGATTGGTGCACTCCTTCTCCTCTATAACAGAGTTTAGTCTTATTTCAGTTATGTAGTCTGCAACTCCACATCTTTTTATTGAAATAAGACTTTCATTCAGTATTCCTGTTCTGGCTTCCTGTTTCCGTCGTGTACGGTTCTGGTATGTTTTATACTTCTGATGACTATGCCCGTGCCATGTGCACATCACCATCTTTATCTTCTGATCATCCATTAATACCTCCTGTGGTGTGTATTTAATGTCTGTTAATACCTGTTTCTGGAGAGATTTCCCTGGGGCTGCACTGAAAATGGCACTTCCCAGCTGGACATCCCTGCTCAACAAATGTAATTAATTAAATAAATAAACCATATCCAGCAGAGATGATCAGTCCTTGATCTGTTCTTGATACCATCCTTTGCGTTACCTGGAAGTGTTCCGTATTGTTTGTCATCTGAGAGATTCTGAGATTGAAACCCTACAAAGAATTTTAAAATGACAAGGATGGGAGTATGCAATATAGCGTTATCAGGATAATAAGAGAACTGGAAATATCGAATACACAGTTTGTAGCACTGCAAATGTACACAGTGGATAAACGAGGGGAAAGGTTCATAGACGATTACTGGGCTAACAGCCCTAGCAGAACTTTTTAAGCCTAGCTGTGTGTTTCCAATGTGTAAATGACAGAATAAATTACCCAGGGGCTTATGGTTGGGTTTCAGTGGCCGAGAATTTACAAGCTTCCTCTGTCCAGTAGTGGCATAGGTGCCAATCCAGAGGTAAATTTCTGATTCTCTATCCATTGGCCCAGCTTGCTTTTGAATAGGTTCAGGGGAGAAACTCTGCTTCACATGGATGGGAAGCCTGTTTTAGAGTAGGGGCAGTCTGTGGGACACACACCTGTCCTGCCAACATGTTCTGTTTATATTGCAGATGAGGTTTAATTCCTTCATTTGGATTCAAATCCTGTTAGGCATGCATATTTGCAGGAAGTCCATCAGTATAAAATGATACCTTGTAAGCCAGGCATAGATCAACTCTCAGTAGTCCGTAGGAGATAGAGTATAAAATAGATTTTTGTGTTGTGTGTGTGGTAATTCCCCGGGGGTGGCCATCTTTCTAAAGTATACTGTTATACATTTTTGGCATTCATTTTAGACCATGGCTCTGGTGCCAGTTATTAGTTTGTGACAAACCTTGAAGGGCATTAATGCCATTGAAGAATTCTGTGATTGTGCCAAGCTTGCATTCGTTCTCAAACTTGGAAAAAACAGAAGCCTTTGATGTCAGCTTTGACTTCCGAAAAGTAGATGCCAAAAAGAATGGCCTCAGCACTGAAACCTGAGGGACTCTACTAGAGACTATTTTGTGCAGGAAGAGTCCCTTGTCCTGACTTCCTTTGTCTTATTTTTGAGCCAGTTTGCTATCCAGATGTTGGCATAGGGATTTACTCCTAGTTACTCGAGTTTGTCTACAAAGCCCAAATGTGGAATAGTGTAGAATGCATTGTTCAGATCAAGATAAGCAGTGTGCACCTTTTTGCCTTCATCCATAGCTTTGGTGACCTTCTAGAAAAATTCCTCTAGGTTAAGAAGGTGCATTCTACCTTCGAGAAAACCAAACTGTGTTGGCTGTAGTGTCTTAAGGTTTTCTATGTCCTTATTTTATAATATCCATGATAATTTTTTCCATAGCTTTACATGTGAAACTAGTCAGACTTATGGGTGTCTAGTTACCTGGTCAGTAGCTGGCCAATCCTTGTGCAGAGGGATAACTGTTGTGCTCCTCCAGTTGGTAGGTACAAAGCCATTTAGGAGGCTAAGACTGAACAATCAATGATTTCCGAGAGATCAACAAGTCATCTTTCATGCTATTCAGGAGGCATTCCAGGGTATTATCAGGGCCAGAGAGGAAAATATTTTTCACCTTAGAGAGCAGATTGTAGAGTTGTTTGCTAGTGACAGGTTCAAGGGTAATGGCTGAGGATTGGTTTTGACAGGTGCCAGTGAAGGAAAGAGTTGTGAAAGTGGAGCTAAATTTGTCAGCCAATCGGTTTGCTTTGTCTTCCAGCTCTGAATAAGTGGTTCTGTTTACAATTAGTTCAGCACACTGTTATGTATTGTCTTTGAGGTTGAGGACTTCACTGAAGAAGGCTTTGTGGTTGTCCTTTGCCTTTAAGGCTATATTTACCTCAAATTTGTTTTTGGTAGACTTGATAAGACTTCTGAGTTGTTAATTTAGTTTGATGAGGGGTTTCTTGCCTGATGGGTATTGCACTTCCTAGTTTTGGCCATGGCTTTCTTCCTTTTTTTTGTACAACTTGTTGATGTTTGAATTCCAGAATGTTGCGTTGTTCTTTGAGTTAGTCCTTTGCTTATTCTGTGTGGGTACAACTGCCTCATTGCAGCTGTTTTTGTGATAGTGTAGGATTTCTGTGAACAAATCTACATAAGCAGCAGAGTTCATGCTGTTTTGAGGGCTTGAAATTTTACCTGAGTATCATTCAGAAGTAGGAATTTTGCTTTGGAATAATTCCTAAATGTTCAAGGGTTAGATGGGGTACAGGTTTTAGTTTAATTTCAGTAGAAACTGATTTTTGTTTCAACCTGAGAAGTTAGACCATGACTTACAGGTGTATACAAAGTTACCCCTTGTTTGTGAAGATTAGGTCAAGTGTCTTGCTGCCGCTAGTATGTGTATGGAGTAGCTGGTCCAGGGCATTAGTGTTGACAAAGTCATGAATTTCTGGGCCTGCATGTTGAAATTACCAAGCATTATAGTACTGGGTTGGGTACATATCCAGATCTTGTCATTTGTAAATTTGCCCTTTCCCCACCGTAGTGTGACCTCTCTGTATATATAATTCACATAGGTGTAGGCATACAAAGGGGCTTCCCCCCTTCAAAAAAAGCTGTTTCATTGATTTTGTTTCTGTTTTGAAATTTAGGACACCAGCGTTTTGTCACTCGACATTCCAAATGTTGATGAAAATAAATGAATCCTGTTGGGTTCAGTGTGGAAGTGACTCCATTTTATTTAGTATGTGGTACGGATATCCTGGTTCATAGGGGGGACCTATAGCTTGGTATGGTATGAGACTGCTTATGATGAGTTGGACACAAAGAAGCTCAAGTGTGCCATACTGCTTGACCGCTCTTGAGGTGTGACTGTTTTTGTTGTAAGATGGAGGGAACACGTTACGAGAATTACTCCAATATATGCATATGTAATAAAAAAAGGAGAGGAAGGAGATGGTTGGAAAGATAATACAATATGTAGCAGTAAACATGGAGATAATTGTAGTAGGCGACTTCATTTGCAATTTAAGACAACAAAACAAGAAGGCTTATGATGCTAAACTACTAAAGGATATTATAAATTATGGACAATTAAAATATGGAATCTAGAGACTTGGACGTATAGAAGAGGAGAAAAAAGAACAGAAATGGATTATTTTTTGTTGTCAGAAAGTTTAGTAATAGTTGAACAAGGGGTGTTATTGACAGGTTTTTCAGACCATAGGGCAATTTGGATTATGTTTAAAGGGAATGATGATTATATAAAAATAGGGAAAAGTATAAAATGAATAAATGAAGTGAAATGGGTTGACAAAGGGAGAAAAGAGTTTATGACATTATGGCAAGATCATGTTTATAAAGATTGGTCAGAATGGAGGTTAAATTTTAAAGTGAAGCATAAAAATGTTGTGTGACATGGGAGAAAGAGAAGTTATACTTGGAAAAAAAATAAAATATAAGAATTTAAACAATGGCATGATTGTCTAGTAAAGAAAAGTGATTTTTTTTATTAAGTAGCAGAAATTATATGATTTCAGTAAGAAACAGATATAATGTTTATTGTAGCAAGATATTTCCTGAAAGGAAAAAAGAAGAACTTGCACCATATTTAAGTACAATAATTAAAGAGAATAACAGTGTAATGAGGGAAATGAAACGAAATTCAGGTAAAATGCATAATGCACAAGAGAAGATTATGAATACAGTAAAATAACATATTACGACTATATTTAAAGAGCAGAGAGCAAAGGCATGGAAAGAATGGAAAGTATGTACATTTTTGGACATGGAGAATGAGGATTTAGAAAAAGACATAAGAATAGAGAATGAGAACAGGTATTAAAAGTCATGAATTTAGAGTCAGCAGCAGCACCAGACAGAATAGAATATAAGATGGATAAAAGTATGAATACAGAGCAAAAGAAATGGACTATAAAGGTACTGACTGAATGGTTAGAAAAATGTTTCCGGTATAAAGAGCTATGCAGGGGTATCATGAGGTTTATATGGAAGAAAGGCAGAATTGGAGGCCAATTATGCTAATTCAGATTATAAGATTTAAATATTGCACAAAAGGATAGAAGAAAAAGTAGGTAATATTGTAAATGATTACTTTTGGCATAAAAGGAAGACATTTCAAGATTTATTATTAATAATCAAGGGAATAGTAGAAAATATAGTGCTTAGAAATGTTCAGACAAAAGTAATGATAGGAAATTTAAGCAAAGCTTTTGACTCAATTCACCACTCAGTATTATTGGATACGTTTAATGTATATAATATAAGTAAGAGGCTTAAACAATGTGTGCATGTCACCATATGAGCAAAATGGAGTGAAGATTATGATAAATGAACAGTTGAGCGAAGACATAAAGGTAGAAAAGGGTATTAGACAGGGCTGCTCATTGAGTGGTATATTATTTGTAATAGTAATGAATGCAATATCTATACATATGAATAAGGAAATGGAAGTTATGAGCTATATTTCAAATGAAGGGGTAAAAATGCCAATTTTTGATAAATTATGCAGATATTATTATTAGAAAAAAATGAAGCAAGTATGGATACAGTGATAAAACAAATGCAAGAAATTATTCAGGTTATTGGTTTCATATTAAATAAAGACAAAAATCAAGGTTTAGCTTTTGAGGGAAAGATTAGTGAAATCAAATTCAGTAAGGATAAAATTAAGATCCTTGGGATAAACTTTGGGACACAAGAATGTATAAATAACACATGGAAAGAAAAACAGAGAAAATAAAACCTGTGTGTATGTTTTGGAATTCTTTTAGGCTTTATTTTAAAAAGAACGTTTATTTAATACATTCTGTATTGTTAGCAAAGGCTACTTATTTAGCTGGTGTTTTTACTGTTCCTTTAAACTTAGTAAAAGCTATAAATAATATAATATTTTCTTTTATCTGGGGATCGAGGTTGAACCCTGTAGAAAGAGGGATATTGTATGTGAAAAGTGAAAAAGGGGGTTTAGGGTTAATAAGCCTTATAGTCTTTATGTTTTCATTTAACTTGCATACAGTAATGGAATGTTTAAAAAAAAATGATGGTTCATTATTAACGAAAATATTTGGTCTAAAATATAAAACTGAATGGTAGATTTTTTTTTTACTTCAAGAAGAAAGGAGGGCTTGTTGTAATAAAGAAACGGAGAATTATCAAGACAAGATTCTGTTGTGGAAAATAAATCTGAATGGAATTGATAATAAAAGAAGAGGATGGTATGATAAGCTTATGGAAAAATATTATAGGATATATCCTTGGAAGGAATGAAACATTGAGAAAAGGAACAGAATTACTGCAAGAATGAAAAGATGTAAAAGCTGTATAGTTCAGGGTTTTTCATGGAGACTGTCTATACAAACATTACCAGTGAAGGCAAATATGTCATATAAAAGTATAAAAGACCGAGCATGTTTATATTCTGGGGAATTTGAAACGTGAACATGTTTTTATACAATATAAAAGGGTAAAACTGTTATGTGGAAAGATTATAGCGAGAATATGTGAGCAACTTTAAAGCTGTAAGTAATTTAAATATGGATATGATTGAATTTTGCTACTATAGAAACATAAGTAAGAATGAAGTTGAAAATCTTGATAAAAAATGTTTGCTGTACTTTGCTTGATCTGGAATCAGAGGGTTAAGGTGTCATGTTCAATGAAAACTGGGACTTGGCAATGATGTTGAAAAAATAAGGTTTTGGTTGTGGAAACTGGAGTGGGGGTCAAAAAAGTAATAAGTATGAGTTCTGTGTGATGAAACAAAATGTAAACGATGATGCGATTTGCAAATTATGTGTGTGTGTGTGTGTGTGTGTGTGTGTGTGTGTATATATATATATATATATATATATATATATATATATATATATATATACAGTCATATATGCACATATTGTAAGTAGTTGGAAATGTATGTATAATGTAAATAAGTAGCTGAGTAAATAATTATTTGATTGTTTAAATACTTACAGATTATGTAAATAAAGAACCCCAACTCTTTTCGTTAGATGCCAGCTGGTGGCTGTACTACTAAGGGAAATTTAGCTGGGGCATCTGGGAACTTCCCCTACTCTCTTTGATAGGTCCTGTGGGATTTTTTATATCCACTTGAACTACCATCAACTCAAGCAAATGAGGCCTCAGTTTAACATCTTTTCCAAAGGACAACACACTCAGGAGTATAGCACTACAGTTTCAGCAATTGATCTACCTGGCGTGGGAAGAGAACCCACAGCCTTCTGCACCAAAGGTGATTATGCTACCTGCTGTGCCACTGACACTGCATACAATCTGACTGTATGAATTTCCCAAGATGAAATGGCTCAAATTCCATAACAAAAACAGATCCATAACGGAGTGAAATCCAGAGTAGAAATGTAAGTAAAGGTTTGCAGAAGCTGAAATGCATGGTTATGCATTCAACACCACCACCATCCCCAAAACAGCAAATCGGGACACAGACAGCAACAGAAAAGAGACTGCAAAACATAACCTTCTGGAACATTATGGGAGAAAAAGTTCCAAAAAGCATACAAATGATGTTAGGATGCATACATGGTGACAGTAGGACTGGGAAAAGTAAGGTTAGATTTGTGTCCTGCATCATTGTCAGGCCCAGCTAGAGCCAGATGTCTGTCTAGGCCTTACCTGCATAAAGCCATAATTAGTGCTGACATAATTCAGGGCAGGAAGATGAATAATAGAAGGTTGAATCATAGCTTGTGAGTTCTGCTAGGACATGCTGGAGAACAGGCTGAATCATAGCTTGTGAGTTCTTGAAAGACATGCTGGAGAACATACACAAGTATTCCTAGGAGAAGAGAAATAAAGCTAGACGTTAACAAGCAAATTCCTGGAGTCCAGGGTTTGATTCCTCTTAATTCCATTTGCCTGCCTTGTCACTATAAGCAAGTCACTTAACAAAACAGTGCTCTGAGGGTCAGTTTGAAAATTTGGTTAGGCTCCTCAGTGGTCTCCTGGACCGTATATGTAGTAATGACCTAGGAACTTAAATTGGGAGAGAGCCAGCAAGGATGCACATGAGGAGGACGGATCCTTGGAGTCAGTCATTCAGGCCTTTTATTGCTAGCTTTGGTAGGGGAGGGGATGAAGTCAAGTACTGAGCAGTTTGGAGTAAACCTAAACAAGAATTTATTCACAGAATGGGATGGATAAGTGCAGAATCATACAAGAAGAAATATCAAGGGCAAAACGTATCATTTTCTTTTAGGTCTGACCTTTGTACCGTGGTTACCACATTTCATTTTGTAATTTTCTCTGAAGTTGTTTATAAACTTTGAAGTGCTTATGAATGCTGATACTGTTTCATGGATTGACAGAGGATATAGAGTTTTTACATGGGCATTTAAACTGACAACATTTCTTAATCTGACATAATAAGTTTGTCATATTTATATATTTTTGTTCACAGTGTATCGTAAACATTGTCAGTTGAATTGCTTGCCATGAGATATGATATAGTGTTTTTTTCTTTATTTTTATACTGACAGTGTTGTGCAGATTAAAGACGGATGTTGTGCTCTAGTTTGTACATGTTTATTGTCTTGTGTGTAAACCAAGATAGTTGCCAAGAGTAATTCATAATGAGTTGAAATGCTGCACTTGGTATCATGTTTGTAGATGTTTATCTGTAAGGCTTGATGTGAGACAGTCAAGATTTGTATACACAGTATATTTTTCAGTCTGCAAATCAGAATTGTTGCATGTGTAAATGTGTGGTCTTGCATACTCTGTTTATATATTTTAGAATCAGCATATAAATTTAGACTTTCATAGTTTGACATGGGATGCTATAGTACATTTGACTGCAGTACTTTGTATGTGAATGCAGTGTCAGTTGCATAGATTTCACAAGGCTTTCTGGACACTATTTTGCTTATTTGCCTGTTCGTTTTATATAGAAATCTGTTATATATAGTTTTATTCACATTAATTCTTCATAAAGAAGAATAGTTTTCCTTGCTTCACACCGTGTTGTCTACTATATTACTGTTTGTCTACTGAGTACACACATATCTAATTTAATCAGTACTTACTGTAGTGTTTCACAAACCAGTTGCTCGTAGTGCACATAGAAAAACTTTTCCAATAAAATGAAAGAAAAGGAGAGAATACTAAAATTATTTAAACTGTTATAGTATTTCAGGAATCAAACTGAGAAATAATAATTAACTTCGAATGATAGTGTTCTTACTCACTGAATCTTTATTAAAGTGTGAGAAGGATGCAGCAAGTTAATTAGAAGTAGCAATAAATTACAATGTGAAATGAATTTCTACACTTTTCAGAGTGACATTTTTCCATGCAAAAATACAGTCTATTAACTTCAGCAGACATTAAAAAGTCAGCTAAAATGACGTGTCTGAATTGTTTGCACAACAACGAATTTGAAACGAAATAGCAAGTAAATGTTTAGTCAAATATCCACAGAAAGTAAAATTAAAAAAAAAATGTCCTTACATCATGAATAGAAATGAGTGTTTCACATGGCACATTACTCCTTTTCAAGTGCTTAACCGCACAACGTATTCAGCTCCTGGAGCACACACTGCCATATACCCCCTATCTGAAATCTGTACTTCCATGGGGAAATGCCATACAGTTAATGCAGAAAGTTCCACAACAGTTTCAGAAGGGCCAAACCATCATCAAAGTAACAGTCGAGTCTGTTCTGTTCTGTTAATTTGTTGTGCACGACCTGACAAGCAGCAAGCCACCTTATCAAGGTCTGTCCCAATGCAAAATGAAGCCGCAGCTGCATTCCCAGCATATCTATCAATAACTCCCAGTACAAAGAACCCAAGCAGAGCCAGAGCCATAAACTCTTCCGTAATATAAAATAGCAGGAGAGTGTATCCCAGAAGTCCATTGAACCAACCAGGCAAAGCATGGATAAGTAAACAGTCCGTCAACAGCATTGTTGCAAGTTATATCAGGGCAGCTAGGCAGACGATGTAATGTGTCAGTAGTAATATCTTATGGTATAGCAGTTTAGCGTGTCGTGTAAAATGTCAGATATTCACTATACTAAATTCTGCATCAATAAGAAAACTCAGTAAGAAGTGAAGCCAACAGTTTTAGAAAAAGCAACACGTAAAGAACATTTTAATGTAGCTAAACTTATTTATTTATTTATTTATTTATTTATTTGCACTTGTTTACTGGGATGGTCCAGCTGGGCCAGAAGTGCCCATTTTCAGTGGAGTCCCTGGGAGAAAAGCTCCCTATATAAGACATTTCACATGCAATATAGAATTTACATTAATAAAGACATTTAATACATATTATTGGCAGCTTATACAATTGGTGAAAAAAACAGTACATACGTAATCATTCTCAAATCAAAGATATTATACAAGCAATACAGAATATATACATGAAAGCATTCCATACAAGTAGTTTTCAGCTAGCAAAATTTATATAGGACACTTCATGCAGTGGGTGCAAAGCGGATATAGGAATTAGAGACTTCGGATATATGAGTCCTGTTGCAGGAATCAGCAAAGTCGGTGGATATTGTTACAGATGTAAGTGGTGGTATGATATTAAGGTAGGCTGCGAGAGTACCTGAATGTCTCGTCTGGTTCAGTGGTAGGTCTATAACGGTTAGGAAGAGAAGGAAGTAGACAGGAGGGATCAGTGGTAGGACAATGAGGGTTAGTAGAAGAAGGACGTGGACAGGACGAAGAGGCGGACTAAGTAAAAAGACAGGTGGATGTGAAAGGAGGATGCCAGAGTAGTAGAGTGGGGGTGAGAATAGTTGTGATGGCTGAAGTTAGGTTATTTGAGATGCGGTGTTAGCACATGTGCACAGCCAAGATGAGGAGAGGTGTTGTTACAGAGATGTCTTGAAGAGGGTTAATGATCTAAGTGTAAACTTGTTCCTTGGTAGACATCTTGGACTTGTACATCCTAACTGTGTTTGTTAGTGTGGCTTTTACTGTCTTGGCTGCATGCTCAGTACTCTTTAGATCCATAAGATCAGCCATATAAATGGAGAAGAGACACCTAAAGGTTGTAGCCTGAGCTTTTGGGTTCCTAACACCTGTTTAGTAGTGCCTAGAGGGTGAAAAGTGGGCCTTGCATGATTTTGCATAATGAAAATATTTAAGAATGTATCTCACACAAATCAGTCCTCATTCTAGTAAAAACAAATTATACCTCCAGCAGTGAATGGTAGATAAATGAAGTCCATTCTACCAAATACTAGATCAGTCCTCCATTAGGCCCTTTTAGTACAGCAGACATTTTGAGATGGGTTAGAATGTTAGCAGACTTGCTGTATCTCTTGGAAGTGTTTGTGCTGTAACTGTCAACACAAAGAAAAATCTGATTGGCTGTAAATCGAATGCACCTGTTGGTGTAAAGTGTTTTCTGCAGTAATGAGTTTAACATGCAAATGATTTTTACGAATATTATAACTCATCTCTTTAAACTGCACTGGATTAATGCAGTACATAGCTGTTTATGCATTTGCATCAGCTGGATGGGTGGCCTGGTACAAAGGACCATTCTTAATCATGACCCTGCCAGGGGGCAAAAAAGTTTATCTTTGGACAAAGGTAACAAAAGATCACACAAACATAAAGTAGGAAAATAATAGCCAAAACCCAAATTTTAAGGCATCATTGTTTGAGTAACATATGCATCAGTATTATTATAAGGGAAGTAAGCTGAAAATAGAAAGAATATCGGTACAAAACTTCAATAAGATACATTTTAAGGAACACTGATATTAGCATTTCCATCATTGTGTATGGATCTGTGTCATAACAACAAAATAACGTAACGTCAACTCTCATAACAGCTTGAACCACCTCCGATGGGTGGTTCGATAATGACTCCTCTTGATTGATCTTGCCCAGTTGAAACGAATGAGCTGATTGCACAGTCACACAAAAGATAGACCTTTTACTTGTGGTACTTGGGTTACTAAGAAGCATTACAATATCCATGGCTACCCTCTAAAACTTTTCTTCAGTAGCAGTCATTGTAAACAAAGTAGTCTTAGCTTTGTTGCATGACTCGACAATCTTTTGACATTGCTCACACATCTTACAGTACCATCTCATGTTTTTGCAGTACCTGAACAGTAAAGATTTTGCCTAAGCCTCCTTTTTTATGCTTTATGCCTGAATGGACTGTGGCCAAAATCATTTGACAATAGACACTTGATTCAACCAACTGCTATATCAGTTTTCCCTTAATCACTCTTGTCAGGAATCCATTCTCTGTACAACTGCCCATTGTCCCAGTATATAGGCTTATTCTGTGCCTGAGAGGCAGAAGCCTGTTTGGCTATCTCCCACAAGTTTTCTAAGGTGGGATCTAAGAATTGTGCTGACCTTAAGTCTGTCTTCATGATCCTCCCTACCTCTCCTTCCAGATGCAGTCTATTATATTTATGACAACTGCAGCTCAGATTTACACTTAAGGCTACTGGCCATCTCGTCCTCTGAAGTACCAATTCCAGTGGGAGCTCAGTATATTTTACCACCTGTGGATCAGATTAAGGCTTGCTTTTGTCACCCAGATTTTGTCTGGAAATAACCACATTATTATCCAAATAACATCGCCCCATTAGCCTGACAAGTCTGATATGCAAAGCTATGGAATGCATCATCATGGACCTAATAAACAAGGATATAGGGAATCTCCAAACTCTGGATCCAACACAGTCTGGTTTTGTGAAGGGTAGATCATGCCTGCTCAACTTGTTCGACTTCTTTGAGTCAGTCACCAGAGCTGTGGATGAAGGCAAGGTGGTTCATACAGCCTACCTTGATCTGGCCAAGGCCTTTGATACCATTCCCTACTCAGGAATCATAGAAAAACTCACTAAGCTAGGCAACAACCCCTATATCACTAGGTGGGTTGCAAACTGGCTCACAGATAGAACCCATAGTGTGAAAGTAGCTGACTCCAAGTCAGACTGCCTACCAGTCATGAGTGGAGTCCCACAGGGATCAGTACTGGGTCCTCTCCTGTTTGGTATCTACTTCTCAGATGTCCAGTGCAGCATGAAGGGACTCTGGCTGACAAAGTTTGCAAACGATTGCAAGTTGGGTGCTATTAACTCTCCAAGTGATGTTGACATCCTACAGAAAGGCCTCACTGAGATCAATGACATGTCAGAACCATGGCCTTAAGCTCAAGGCCAAAAAATGTGTCATCATCCCTTTGGGAAAACCCAGTTCCCATGAACTGCCACATCAATGGTAGTCCACTGAACACAGAAGGTGTTATAAGAGATCTAGGAGCACAGGTTGACAGCAACCTCTCTTTTGACCACCACACTGCCACTGTGGTCAGAAAGTCCTTCTGTGTGGCACATCTCATTACTAAGGGTTTTGGATCCAAGAAGAAAGAGGTCATTGTCTCCCTCTGCTCTTCCCTCATTAGCCCAATCATCGAGTACAGTGCCCCATTTGACATGTACCTCACTAGACACCTGCAACAACTGGAGAGGCCACAAAAGTACCTCACAAATTGGATCCTAGGCCTTAAACACTTGTCCTATATGGACAGACTCAAAAAACTCCAACTATTCTCTGTCTCATATCGCCTACTTAGAAGTGATCTCTGCTTGACTTATAAAGCCATGTCTGACCCAGCTCTGTTAGAAATGCTACATCTAGAGAAATCCCAATCCCTCTGCAACAAATGCTGCAGAGACCTCAAATTCATTACCACAATCAACATAACGTGCTGGAGAGACAGGTTCATAACACAGAGACTGCCCATGCTATGGAGTAGACTTCATGTACATGTCAAACAGAGCACCTCACTGACCCTCTTCAAGAGAAATCTTGATGAGTAGATGAGAAATAGAAAATTCACCCTGGGGATCACTCCAGTGGCTCTACCCGACAGAGGCACTGGAAACTAAGGTCGGGTGGCATGATGCCAGGGTAATCCTATGGGCTAAGCTTGTAAAGGCTCCAGGGCCATTAGCCTAGTACACACCTATGAATCTATGAACATAAGCTGCCTCTGTTGGAGGGGTCTGTCCTTGCTGCCTTCCCCATGTGCTAATATTCATGCATTACTGAATGTAATTGCATATACACAAAGTTTTGTATCATTAAAGTAATATTCTATTAGGACATTTGCCGAGATTTCATTAAATGCTGCATTCTGCTCATCTCCCTTCCCCATTCCCAGTCCAAATGAACCATGGCAAATGGCACCTGAAAGGGCTGTCCCTTCTCATGGCCTGAACTGTAATGGATTGACTGGGCAAGTAATTCTCCCGTTAACATATGCAGGCTTAACAGTACTTATGCCTGATGTAGTAACTCTTACAATAGCTTATTTATCTCCTGCCAGGATAGAGTATAGCTCCTTGTCATAATATGGAGCAACTGCAGTTTTAAGACAACCCATTTCTGTCATCTTACCACCTATTTTAGCTTCCTTTGTGACTTTTCTTCCCTGCTCTGCTTCTGTGGACATGTGGACCATCCATGCCGCACTCAGTTACAGTGCCTGTTTTAGATCCTTTTTATGACTTTTGTTCCCTACCCTGCTTTTGTGGACATGTGGACCATCCATGCCACACTCAGTTACAGTGAAAGCATCTAACCTCATTTACTTTGGTGTTTCTTGGAACTACTGACTTCCTCCTTTGCTTATGAGACAAGCTGTGATGTTTTAAACTGCCCCCTGGATTCCATTATGTAATGTTGGGTAAACTTCTTTTGTGTATTTGTGTCTTGGTGGGCAAACAGATGTCATCCTGTGTACCTGTCTTCTCATCTGAGGTAACTTCCTGGTCTGTCCCCAGATCCTCATATCATCAGGAAAGGTATTATGAGCTTGTTTCCTTATCACAAAGTCTCCTAGCATTTCAGATGCAGTAATGTGACATACAATCACCTATCTATGAAAGCAAGTACTTATTTCTGCATTTAATTCATTCACATTGCCTCCTGACTATTTTTCTGCACTTTTTAAACTTTTTCCCCTACAAGTTCCAGATGTGAGCTTAAAAACATTCAAAAAGAACACTTTCTGCTTTTACAGTAATCTACAAAATCAGAGTTGGATAGTTTTGCTTAAGCATGTATTACCTTTACCTGTGAGTAGAGGTGTTAAAAACATCATCCGTTGTCCTTGTTCAGCTTGTAGCAGATTACACACACTTCAAAGTTATCCCCCTTTTTTATACTGAGAAAACAGTATAGTACTGACTTTGGGAACCATGACTTAAGTTTTCACCTCCTGTTACTCATGCGCATTTGCTGTGAATTAGAGTTCCTTTTCATGCTGATACTGTGTCTCTTTCTTTGTAGCCATTCCCTCTCCTCTCTCTGTCTCTTGTCTTTGCAATTCCATGCTGTTTCATACCGTTGGCTGCTTCATAGCATCTCATCTCCATCTCCAGTTCAAGTCTTTTTAATTCAAGCTGCATTTTAAAATTAACTGAGAATATATTGGGTAGTCCTTAAGCTGTGCACTGCACATCTCCAGTTCCTGCCAGGCTTTCTTCCCTTCTAGCGGAGTGAACCTTGACTGCTTAGAAAGTGGCTGGTAACCTATCCTTATTCAAACCATTATGATTTACATTTTTTATCAGCTGTGCCTCTAACATGTTGGAATCTTCTTGAGATCTCATCTTGCCTGTTTCTTAGCTCTTCTGACTATAAAATAAAGTAACTGTTGAGTAGTATGAATTGCTGTATATTTTATCTTGTAACTGCAAGGATACATACAGTTTTCAGTGACATTACTGTTTTGCAGGGTATATAATTCCAATTTTTCAATATATCCCACTGCTGACACCAGTTACATGTCAGGTACAGAAGTGTGAAGTTCAAATCCTGCATCTGTGCCACCAAATAATATGTGATATGCAGAGAGTAAGGGCTTACACCACTGGCACCAAATAATGCATGATGGACAGGGTTTCAATCCCACCACTGCCACTACTTAATGTGTCAGAAACAGGGATATGACTTTACAGTTTGTACCACCGGCCCACCAAATAAAGACTTTATACTCTGCAGCTACATGACAGAGTTATAATCTCTGGCTTACCTGGATTTCATCCTTCTTTATCTGAGCCAAGTATATCCATTGCAATCTTACCTGACATTGCTGAGACTTACAGATATCTTTCATGCCAACATGCACATATGCTGTTTTCCAGAAGGAGCAACTGATACCTTTCCAGTGTCTGCACCACTTTCCTGGTACACCTTGCTACCAGATATGCCAAGCTGACACTGTGTTCCCAGGTATTGATTACCCTTACAGTTATGCAAACAATATGTTAACTTATGGCATCTTATTGCCAGCCTGCCTTCAGAGTGGTGGGTGCAGACAGTGCTGACAGGTTATTTTTATTAACTGAATAATCAAAACATCAGTCACAGTCTTTTTAATTGAATGATAATAACATTTTCTTCACAGAATGTCAGGCAGTAGAACTGAGAGAAGGACAATCAGTTAAATGTACATATTTATTAGTGCACAGGGAATAATAAAAATATTTTAAATTGACGGTAACAGAATAACTGCACATAAATAATTACAATCCTACCATTTTCTGTATAATACTATAATCTGACTCTGTCTGTATCACCAAGTAGTAATGGAGAACACTAGGCCGAACCAGTGCGTTTGCGTAGCAGTCAAAATGTTACAGTGGTAGCGTACATTGACAGCTGCTACTGTAACATTTTGACAGTATCTGAAGTTAAGAGCAGAAGCAATACCTGTTCCACACTCTTATTACAGTTAAATGCATTGTCCATGTTGTTAAAACTCTAATTATTATATAAAATTACTAAATGAATAGCATTAGTATTTAAAGTGTCCCTGATATGGATCACTTGTCTTGTATTTTTCAGAAATAATGTTGGGAACTACAGTTACCGTTATTTTCTGCATACCTCTCAACTGTCCCAGATTTTTGCTCAAAGTGTTGCTCTTTCTCTCCTAATCCCTTCTACAAATGGTGATTTTTGGAAAAAAGGAGGTGGATTCCCATATTAAATAATGACAACAATTAATTATAAATAACATTTTCTTATTCTGTCAACTTCAAGTTTATAGAATTAATATTAAAAAATATAATAATAATAAATTGTCCCTGCTTTTTTTCTGAATTTGTCCCCTGATTCTAGAGGTAAGGGGTTGAGAATTATCTTTGTTCAGAGAGGCCAGTATCATCTACTCTTTACCCCTGTCTCAAATTAAGAGAAGCCATGTCAAGTTTCAAACTAAACAGGTTTTATAATACAGGGGCTCTAGAAATATGTGTTTAACCATCAACAGCATCTTTAAAATCAATGCATGGGTTACGAGGAAAGGAACACTGATCGGGATTGTGGTTTATTTATTTACTGTCTAACTTGCTCATTTAGAATTGTTAACTGGGGTGAAGCCAAGAGAGTAATGGAGAACACTGGATCTTGCCTAACATGATACTCTCTATTCCATATCTGCACTTACGCCAGGTCCAGTATTCTCCATTATCGCCGTATAAACATTGAAGAACTGCAGGTGGTACACACAGGAAAATTATCAAAGTTTGAGATCATGGACTGTGGAAGAGCAGGCTGTATTCCCTTTCCTGTACAATCCTTGCAAAAATCCTGTATTGCTTCCAGATTTGATTAGTCTGCCAAGTCCATAATCCAGAAAATGGGAATGTTTAGGAGTCCTGGTTTAGCATTTCCTGGAAATCTGAAGTTTCCCAAACAAAGTAGGGGAGAACAGCAGTCCTGAATTAGTATTCCCTGTAGATTAATATTTTAAATTAAAACCATTTTTTTTTAAACTAAGCTACTTTGAAGACACAGAATGTTCCATTCCAACATGAATCCACCACAATGACATGTATTTATTAAGTAGGAATTATATAGAGGATAGGTACTGAAAAAGGCCAGTACTCATCAGAGCAGAATCAGATACAGCACTCAAAGACAAGAATAGAATGTGTACATTTTAGAAACAATTGCATTGTTCCCATCTTGATGATGTTCTTTTTCTTATGTCATCTAAGTGGTCCAGTGTCTTACCCTTGGGCCTAAGTTGTTTAACTAGTATCCCTGGAGCATTTACAAGTTTCTGCAAGGTATGTGCATGGTTCATCTCTGGAACTAGTTGAATCTATGGTTTTCCTGCTGTCAGGAAGAAGCTTTCCTCACAATAGTAGCTGGCATTGAGAAGACACTGCTAAAACGTGGAGACAAGGAAGTGACAAAGGTTCATAGGTGCGTACTAGGCTAATGGCCCTGGAGCCTTTACAAGCCTAGCCCATAGGATTACCCTGGCATCGTGCCACCCAACCTTCCATCTTACTGGAACATCTCCATCTTACTGGGATGTCAGGGACACTGTAGAGAGGCAATGGAAAGGTGAAGGGTAAAGTTTGAAGGGCAGTTTTTGTAAGATTACAGTATTAAGTATGGGTCGTCAGTCTGCATTAGAAAGAAAGAAACAGTGATGTTTACTCTGCTGTCATGACTTTTTCCACCCTTCATTTCTAGGAGTTTCCTGGCTTTCTTAACTACTTCTGATTTCCTTCTTCTGACACTCTCTGGGCTGATAGTGTATGTCAGTAATATAACAAAAATACTTAAGACGGTTACGTAGGCATTTTTGAAGGATATCTGAAGGAGAGCTGAAATTCCGGTTGTGTAGCTGTCACATACTAGCAGTTTTCTTTTTGAGATATTGTTACAGAAAAACAAATCACTTAATGCCTTGATAGCTCTATTGAGAGAAATGATGGATAATGGAGTGACAGTGTGAAGTACTCCTTTAAATGATACAGGGCACGAATATCGTTGTCTTGCAGCAGACACAGTATAATATGTTATGGAACTGATTGGAGGAAAAAAAATGTTATGATGCAGTTAATCGGTTAACAAGCTGTGCACTTACATCCACCCTGTTTCGAAGCAGAGAGTGCCATCAGTGACGATACACCTTTTCTTTCGGCAGTGTCAAGTTTCTGACCGTAAATGGATTGGTGATTCAGATGGTGCTGATGCTGGTAGTCAGGATAGACAATGGCAGTTTTTATTTTTGTCATGGAAAAGAAACTTTCCAGAATTTGTGTAGTTTGGTCATCTTGTGATTCATTCTACACAGCAGTTATGATATTGAGGGTTAACACTGAGTTGTTTCCCAGCTTCATTGAGTAATGCCAGGTTAATTTCTCTCAGTCTTTCCTTGCATGCTGTGAGGCACAGAGCAAGTCGCTTAACGACACAACAGTACTGAGTTGTAGATCACTTAACAACACAACAGTATTGAGTTGTAGATCACTTAACGACAAAACACTACTGAGTTGTAGATCACTTAACGACAAAACACTACTGAGTTGTAGATCACTTAACGACACAACACTACTGAGTTGTAGATCACTTAATGACAAAACACTACTGAGTTGTAGATCACTTAACGACACAACAGTACTGAGTTGTAGATCACTTAACGACAAAACACTACTGAGTTGTAGATCACTTAACGACAAAACACTACTGAGTTGATTCTGAAAAAAGGTGTCTATGCCTTGTGGACCTGGTTACCCATTACCCCATTTTTCTGACCAGCAATAAAAGCACATTTCATGACCCTAGGAAAATGCAGCTGCAGCTCTGCGGTCATGTAACTTAATCTCTTCATATCTTTCCTCCCTCTACATAGCTTGCCCTGACTCTGGTTTTGATTGTGATTCTTTCAGCATGCCAACTCTGATTTACACTCTGTATGTAATGTATGTATATATTGTGTATTGTCAGTCATTTTATATCTAATATTATTTATCTGTTGCCTTTATACCCTCAAGCCAAGTATGTTATTTACTTTTTTTTTAAACACCCTTATTGAATTATCACTTGTGACTCACTGTGTGTGTGTGTTTGTATACATATGTGTATATTTATATATATATATATATATATATATATATATATATATATATATATACATACATACATACATATATATGGATCTAGGACTGTTGCTTGAAACGTAAATGGCCGAGCACACTTTCGCGAATGTGCATTTCTACTGAAAATGCACTTTCACGAAAGAAAAACAAAAAAAATAAAAATAAAAAAAGGTAAAATAACAGTCATCACATTTATGCAAGGGGCAAGCCCCCCTGCACCTCCCACCCCCCTACTTTTATATTCTCACTCCAATATTTCACTACAGTGGGGAAAATGGAATATTCTCTTATCCCCACTGTACCATGATCTAAGCAACAGCCCCTTATTGCTCAGCTGCCATTGTTTTGTTTTTTTTTACTTCTCTTTCGCGAAAGTGCATTTTCAATAGAAATGCACTTTCGCGAAAGTGTGCTCGGCCATTTACCTTTCGGGTAAATGTGAATTCGAGCAACAGTATGGATCCTATATACATATATATATATATATATATATATATATATATATATATATATATATGGGTCTACTTCACATACTTGAAATACCACATAACCGAAGACCGTATAACTGAGCCGAGAACGCCAAAACTTCAAATAAACGAACAATCACAAAGCCAAAATGTTTCCCAGTGTAAGTAACCACTGGGTCAAAAACTCATGAAGACCACACCTCATCACACCATCTACAACCTATCCAGGTGGGGGGGGGGGTGCCCCCCCACATCCGCCCTAGCTAAATACACCAACTCTTTGATCGCACTACAGTAGGGAAAAGGGTAAATCTCCCCTTGTTGGCCCACTAGTTACTTACCCTGGGAAACATTTTGGCTTTGTGATCATTCGTTTATTTGAAGTTTCAGTGTTCTCAGCTCGGTTATACAGTCTTCAGTTATATGGTATTTCACGTATGTGAAGTAGAACCATATTAGATTTTGTCATTGGTTCTGTGTTTAATATCATGTATCTGGTAGTGAGACCAGCTGTGTTATACGGGTTGGAGACAGTGGCATTGACAAAAAGGCACATGTCAGAGCTTGACGTGGCAGAGCTGAAGATGTTAAGATTTGCACTGGGTGTTACGAGGATGGACAGGATTAGGAATAAGCATATTAGAGGGTCAGTCCAGGTTGGAAGGTTTGGAGACAAAGCCAGAGAGGCAAGATTACGTTGGTTTGGACATGTGCTGAGGAGGGATGTATTGGGAAAAAGATGCTAAGGATGAAGCTGCCAGGTAACAGGAAAAGAGGAAGGCCTAAGATAAGGTTTATGGATGTGGTGAGAGAGGATATGCAGGTGGTTGGTGTGACAGAGCAAGATGCAGAGGACAGGAGGAAATGGAAACAGTTGATCTGCTGTGGTGACCCCTAACGGGAGCAGACGAAAGAAGAAGAAGAAGATTGTGTTTACACCGGGCTGAGACTGAAATAGGTCCAATATGATCAGTGCTCTACCTGGTTAACAAATTCAAAATAAAATAAAGTGAGCCATCCTGCAGTCATGAGTTTGATTTTTTTTTTTTAATTTCCATCTGTATACCCTGTAACTCTAATCAAGTCACTTAAGTAAACATGAACTAAAACTCTGATGCAAATAATTTACTGTACATAATAGATCTTAAAAGATTATCAGAGCATAATATAATTTAAATCACTTTATGGTCCAGTACTAATTTGGAATGGAAAATAGTGATGTGCGGCCTTATGTCACCTACAGAAGGAGTCTCCAAAGTGATGTTAAAGTGATATTCATTGTTAAATCACTACATTTACATTATCTGGCTGTCTAGTAAGTTGCTTGTCGACATAAAATAATTGCTGTGTTCATCAGTTTGCCTTAAATAGAGAAAAGGAGTGAAATACACCACTTTAAGCTTCAGCAGCTTTTATGCTGTCTCTAAGTAAGCCCCTGCCCTTGTCAGAATGCTGTGACAGAAATTATGCAGTAGTAAGAAATTCTAAAACATGCCCACAAGTAGAGAGATATTTGTTTTTTGTGCTGACCGTGTTAATGTATAGGGATACTGGTTTCATGATGGAGCCCCATTTGTCTCTGCCATGAGCAAAGTTTGCTAGGGCAAGATGGAACCACAGTAACATGCCTTAGCTGGTGAGAATTGGCATCATAGGGCCACAAAAGTTAGCAAATGACAATCTTAGGTTATGGGGGAAGTGTGTGTGTGTGTGTGTGTGTGTGTGTGTGTGTGTGTGTGTGTGTGTGTGTGTGTGTGTGTGTGTGTGTGTGTGTAACGAGGTTGCTTACAAATGGCATTGATTAAGGCTAGTTATTATGATGGAAACCAATGTCTGGGTGAACAGCAGAAGGCTGACTTCTGATACCACCTGGTATGTCATTCTGTTATATGTGGTATGTTATGTGGGAAGCTAATGCTGGTGCTGTTTAGAGCAGTAGGCTTACTAGTGCAAGACTGTGTAGGGCACATCCCTTACTAGTGCACTGCAGCACCAGCGTGTTCCTTTCAGTCAGTCTGGGTTAAAAACGTATTTCTCTGTGGTATACCAGCATAATCATTGTCAGCATGATGGTGCTTCTCATAGTGGTACTGGATGGTAAGATGACAGTTAAAGAGTGAAGTAAAACTCAATTAAGTTACAGTGGGGCTGAGGGGTGTAGGTAGGACTGATTTTGGGGGCAGCTGCCACGATATGGACATTTGCTGATTTATAAATCAATAATCAATGCATGTCACTAGTTTTTCACATGACTGTGATAACCAAACTCTGTTTTCACTGCCATCAAATATTTGATGTGATTCCTGGGGATTTGCGTAATAGTATTCAGTGATCCATGAGCTGTTTATTTTAACATTGTTGCATTTACCAGGGTGTGCACAGGTCTGGACATCTAAGAGTAGCATTAGCAGAACACGTGGAGCAGTGCATTGTTTGCTGTTATGCTTTGCATGCATTGCATCATATTGACAGCCAACAGAATAAGTAGAGGTTAGGCCTTTGCATTGTTGAGTTACAATGCATAACTCTACTGTCCAGTATGGAAAGTAGAGGTGAGGCCTTTGCATTGTTGAGTTACAATGCATAACTCTACTGTCCAGTATGGAAAGTCATACGCTTATTAGTTCCACTGCTGGCTTAAATGTCTGGAAGTACATTTAGCTTTATGTTGTCTGCAAGTGCATTAAACATAATTCTTCTGCATGTAGTATGATGATGTGAGGGACTGCCAGCCATGCCAGGAGAAGTACGGTCGTGGATGTGTAATATATGTCAGCATAGCTAGCTGAAATTTTGTAAAGAATTATATGTCATTTGTATATCAAACTGATTTGTATAGGTGTTTGTGTTGAAAATGTATTTGTAAAGCTGCTTGTGTTAAAAATATACCAACAGTGGGTCCTGCTGGACAGAAAAGACATGCACCTGTATGTTAGAATGTATGAATGTATTGTAACAGCGGGTACTGGAAGAGAAGAAGTTAGTCTCAGTCCACCTAACTTTGAAAACTAGTCTGAAATTAAATTACTTGGTCTAGGCCATAAAGATTGTATCTTACAGTTCTGACTGCAGCCAGAGACAAAATGTCTATGAAAACCAGGACTAGGAATCCTACTGTCTTATACTTAGTGGTGAACTAATTGCTACCCTGGAAGGGTGGAAGTGTTTGAAATGATTTTCTAGCCTCCAGATGCTATAACACATCTTAGCAAAGCTCTGTCTGTATGTATTATGTCACATATGTACTAGATTCTGGTTCATTTCATAGTAAAGGGGGTGATGTGGGAACCAGAAGTCAGATGACCAGATGTATGTGATGTCATTCTGTAATCCAGCACTGAAATGATGTTTTATTACTAGGTAAGACAGAAGTCTCAGAGCACTTTGTTCTGGAACTCACAAGATCACTCACCTACTTCATCTTACCTTGATTTATTAAGTAAGTAAGAAACAGCAATTCTTTAGATCAGTCAGGAAAATATAGTGAGATTAGCTAAATATTGTTTATCTTTGTGAATTTTCCATCTGTGTTATTTTTAATATTTCCTGTGATTGAAACTCTGGTGTTTATTGTGAGTAGATATTTAATAGTTTCATGTTCTTTTATTATTTATTATTAAATATATTTAAACTTTTCATTGTGTCTCGCCTTTTAGATAATATTTTATCCTTTGAGAGTACTTATATTTATTTGGTGACACTATGGCCACACCTGACAGCATTGCTGTATTGGTCAGACACTACTATTTGTATTAGTATTAATTGTACTCAGTATAATTGGGTACCCTGGTAAGAGCCTTAAAGTAGCTGGCTTTGGAGTGTTCTGGTGGCAGTATCTACCTTATAGTGTAGGCAAAGGGGGCATAGCTCATAAATCTGTGCCAGCCATTCCCAGGTGTATGTGTTTATCTGTGTATATACATATGCATGTGTGTAAAAATCAAATCTCACAGTGTGTGTGTCAGCTACTCAGAGTAGGGACACAGAGCACTGGTTTCATAGCGAGGATGGTGGAGGACGTGGCTTGAAACACTTAGCTGAGGACTCACTTCTACAGCTGTGTTCATGGGGAGTCTTATTTGGGGCCTGGAGAGAGAGTGAGGGGAAACCCAGCCCCAGGACTGAGTGTGCTCCCTGTATGCTCTTAAGGGAAATTGTGCTTGGTGCAGACAACTGCATCTGAAAATACTGTGTCTGTCTATATTTGCTCCAAGGGAATGTCCCTCAGTGGTGTCTGTGGTGAGGTTTGAAGCTCCTTGATTACTGGCGCAGAGCAGGGATGTCACAGTAGAAGGTTGTAATTGTTTTACTGTGACAAGGTAAACAGAAACTTCCTTCGGAAATGAAGGGATAGGTCATTTATTTGATGTCTTCATTTGTCTTTCTGTTGAGCAAAGTGTTGCAGCATACTTAAGTTTTATTGATGCCCTGGGACTGCAAGACTTTCAGCAGTTGTAAACAGAATGCGGCAGCAAAAAGGAGAAAAATGAAAAAAAGTCATTTTGATCAAGTACAACTTCTATGAAATGATAACTTGAATGTACAAATTTAGTTCTGCTCACAGAAAGAGACCAGAACATATTTCTCTGGTCTGTTCATATGTTGCAGACAGATCCTTGCAGTTCCCCCCATATTATTGCAAGTTTTATCTTATGCATTCCATTCTGTTTTATAGTTTTCTATATGTACTTTCCATTCCTACTACTCTGTGTGTGAAACAGTGCTTTGTATTATCCATTTTGTATATATTTATTCAGTATCCATAGCAAAATTGTGGAATTCGAGAACAAAAAGTGTGTTTATTCCAACTAAAAACCTACCTAACAAACATATGTAAGTGCTTATGTTCCAAACCCAAATTTGTTGTTGTTGCTGTTGTTTGTCTTTCGGCTTTTCCCAGTTAGGGGTTGCCACAATGGAACTCCGGTCCGCTAATGATTGGCAGTAGATTTTCTCGAATGCCGAGGTGCCATCTCGATGTCCAATCTTCAATGAAGGCATGTCCATTTTGCGCATGTCTTTCGAACGCCCACCCAACCGCGTTCCAAACCCAAATAAACACCTAAAATAAAATTCCTACACTCAAATTTTCAAGTTGATTAAAAGCAAATCACATTGTGGATTTCTAAGCAAGCTGCTGTAAGCTACTGTTTCCTCTGAAACGTATTGTTTCTTCCATTTCGCCTTCTCGTTCTTCTCACACAGTGTATGCACTCATTACTTTCTTTCCTTTTTTCACCTCGTTTCTGCCTCCTTCCTTTGTTGTACATCTTTACTTTTCCTTTTCTTCTCCCACCTTCTCCCGTGTGTCATCCTGAGTTCCTTCAGTTTTCTCTTCTGTTCCCTTATCCTCCTCTGAGCTGATGAGTACAACTCCAACCACTGTTTTTTCTTGTGGGAATGTTTCAAAAGTATAGGTAATACAAAACAATTCTATACATTTGTGCACACAAAGTACCTCCTACGGGCTAGACTCTGTGTACTCCTCTTACTTGTTTACTTTATCGTATTGAATGATTGTATGTTAATATTTAACCAGTTAAACATATTCTGTGATTTCTGTTTACTTAGCTTTTACATATGGCGTGCTTATCTGGGGAATGTTTCTCCCCAGGGCTTTGCTGAAAGTGGCTTTTAGCTCTATTGGACTATCCCAGTAAAGACATAGCAATAAATAAACTGAAACAGTTCCATCTGTCTACCACCTATGCTTTCTAGTAAGCTGTAGTCCTCTCACTTCCCCGTGTGTCCACATAACGCCCCCCCATTTCTCTTCCCTTCTTTCTTTGCACTTTCCTTGGCAGCTTAATTTCATTTTCCATAAATGATCTTAAAAATTAAACACATTTTTTAGATGTGGCATCAATGAAGCCAATTCCACTTATGTTCTAGGTACCAGCTGAGGGCAAAGGACCAACATTCATTCTCGGTTCCTTTTGGCATCCACAGAGGGCATGATTTCAGATATTCAGGTCCATAGCAGTACAGGAAACCATTCTGGTTCTAATAACCATGTGTGGAGGGTCATTTGGTTCCATTCAGAGTGCATTTCCTATTGTAGCTTCCCTGATCCTGTGACATTTGTGTGATATAGTCAGAGAGTTTGGTGAGGCTATTAATGAGCTCTCTGTATTTTTAGGCCTACACCTCCAAATTCAGGTACAGTGGTACCTTTTAATGCGTCAGTCTTTGAGCTTACAGGTGATTTTGACATGCCTCAATAATGCATGTGCATGCCTTACTTGGGCTTCAGTTATTCCATGGTCAGTGTGCATGTGTAAGGAGCTGCTGCACCTCAACACCTCATGGACAGTAGAACTGTGTCCTAGTACCAGCTGCTTAAGCAGTTCTTTTAGGGAGACTGGCAGCTTCTGCACCTCATCACCTCATGGAGGGTAGAACTGTGTCCTAGTACCAGCTGCTTAAGCAGTTCCTTTAGGGAGTCTGGCAGTTGCTGCACCTCATCACCTCATGGAGGGTAGAACTGTGTCCTAGTACCAGATCTTAAGCAGTTCTTTTAGGGAGTCTGGCAGTTGCTGCACCTCATCACCTCATGGAGGGTAGAACTGTGTCCTAGTACCAGCTGCTTAAGCAGTTCTTTTAGGGAGTCTGGCAGTTGCTGCACCTCATCACCTCATGGAGAGTAGGACTGTGTCCTAGTATCAGCTGCAGTTCCTTTAGGGAGTCTGGCAGCTTCTGCACCTCAACACCTCATGGAGAGTAGAACTGTGTCCTAGTACCAGATCTTAAGCAGTTCCTTTAGGGAGTCTGGAAGTTGCTGCAGCTCATCACCTCATGGAGAGTAGAACTGTGTCCTAGTACCAGATCTTAAGCAGTTCCTTTAGGGAGTCTGGAAGTTGCTGCAGCTCATCACCTCATGGAGAGTAGGACTGTGTTCTAGTACCAGCTGCTTAAGCAGTTCCTTTAGGGAGTCTGGCAGCTGCTGCACCTCAACACCTCATGGAGAGTAGAACTGTGTCCTAGTACCAGCTCTTAAGCAGTTCCTTTAGGGAGTCTGGAAGTTGCTGCATCTCATCACCTCATGGAGAGTAGGACTGTGTCCTAGTATCAGCTGCAGTTCCTTTAGGGAGTCTGGCAGCTACTGCACCTCAACACCTAATGGAGAGTAGAACTGTGTCCTAGTACGAGATTTTAAGCAGTTCCTTTAGGGAGTCTGGCAACTGCTGCACCCCATCACCTCATGGAGAGTAGGGCTGTGTCCTAGTACCAGATCTTAAGTATTTCCTTTAGGGTGTCTGGCAGCTGTTGCACCTCATCACCTCATGGAGAGCAGGACTGTGTCCTAGTACCAACTGCTTAAGCAGTTCCTTTAAGGAGTCTGGCATCTTCATCTTTGATTGAAGAACTCTCCTCCAGAGGACCTGAGCTTGTGTTCTGACAGTCTTGCCCATTTGTTGTTTAAGCCATGTAGCCTGGCAGCACTGAACTTCATTTCTTGAGTGATGATGTTCCTGGTGACCAGCACCTGCTAAAGGTGTTTCTGAATTGTTCCAAACCTAGTGCATTCATTTGCCAGTTTTCGTACTGGGGTTAAAAACCAAGGGAGAGAAAGCCCTTCATACTTTTGATGTACACAGCCAGCTTAGACTTTATCCAAAATGAATGCATGAGTTTAAAAAGATGGGCCTGTTGTTCATGTGGTTTGCTTCAGGCTGAAAAGGGCTTACGGATGACAAGCACACACTTTCCAATTTTATTTCCGGCTACATTATTATTGTCCATCAAACTGCTGTCCACCTGATGATAAATGCCAAATTTGAAGCCCGCTCCATCAGATGCGTAGTTGACTTCAGTGCACATGTCAAAAATGTCTCTTTTTCAGACATTTGTGCAATGGCCATTAGTCTTCATTGCATATCTTCACCGAGCATTGATGTTTTAAGTATTTTTCTTCAGATTATTTGCTAAGTTTTTCTGCATAGCCGCCTACTTTGAGCATTTTCTGGCTTGTTAAACTTGATTTCTGCATTGGTAACTGTATTTAGAACACAACCTAGAGCTGTTTACTGAATTTCCTGTTTGCACTTATTTTTAAAATCGTTTTTTTCTTAAAACTTGCATTTTATCTGTCGCTGGCCTAGCACTCAAGTGTGGGGTCATTTACTGCACTGTTATAACTTGTTGATACTTGTGAACCTCTGCTATCTTTAAAACAACAAAAAAACAAAAAAAAATCTTGCTTTTTTCCCACTTTTCTGAGATTTAAAAAAGTTCAGTTACAGATTTGCTGTTCTGAACTGTTTGTAAGTTTCTTGGTGGCCATTGTTTGCTTGGGCTAAAGGGAAGTCTCTGTGTTCATCAGTGGCAGTGATAAACATTGAGCAGCCTGCCTGCCCCTGTGGGAGTGGTTACTGCCTTGAAACTGTAGTTTTATTGGCCATTTTGGGTCAATTCCAAACTCCTTGATCTCCCTCTCTTAAAACCAGATTGCCTCGTGGTTTTGGCATCTTTTCAGACTTGTTGGCTGTTGGGGAAGCACCCACCAAGAGGAGAAAACGCTGAGAGAAGAAAGGAGCCACTTTTGAGATTTTAAGTATTTTTCTTCAGATTATTTGCTACGTTTTTCTGCATAGCCGCCTACTTTGAGCATTTTCTGGCTTGTTAAACTTGATTTCTGCATTGGTAACTGTATTTAGAACACAACCTAGAGCTGTTTACTGAATTTCCTGTTTGCACTTATTTTTAAAATTGTTTTTTTCTTAAAACTTGCATTTTATCTGTCTCTGGCCTAGCACTTAAGTGTGGGGGTCATTTACTGCACTGTTATAACTTGTTGATACTTGTGAACCTCTGCTATCTTTAAAAAAACTTGCTTTTTTCCCACTTTTCTGAGATTTAAAAAAGTTCAGTTACAGGCTTGCTGTTCTGAACTGTTTGTAAGTTTCTTGGAGGCCATTTTTTGCTTGGGCTAAAGAGAAGTCTCTCTGTTCATTAGTGGCAGTGATAAACATTGAGCAGCCTGCCTGCCCCTGTGGGAGTGGTTACTGCCTTGAAACTGTAGTTTTATTGGCCATTTTGGGTCAATTCCAAACTCCTTGATCTCCCTCTCTTAGAACCAGATTGCCTCGTGGTTTTGGCGTCTTTTCAGACTTGTTGGCTGTTGGGGAAGCACCCATCAAGAGGAGAAAACGCTGAGAAAGGAGCCACTTTTGAGATTTTAAGTATTTTTCTTAAGATTATTTGCTAAGTTTTTCTGCATAGCCGCCTACTTTGAGCATTTTCTGGCTTGTTAAACTTGATTTTTGCATTGGTAACTGTATTTAGAACACAACCTAGAGCTGTTTACTGAATTTCCTGTTTGCACTTATTTTTAAAATCGTTTTTTTCTTAAAACTTGCATTTTATCTGTCACTGGCCTAGCACTCAAGTGTGGGGTCATTTATTGCACTGTTATAACTTGTTGATACTTGTGAACCTCTGCTATCTTTAAAAAAACAAAAAAACTTGCTTTTTTCCCACTTTTCTGAGATTTAAAAATGTTCAGTTACAGGCTTGCTGTTCTGAACTGTTTGTAAGTTTCTTGGAGGCCATTTTTTGCTTGGGCTAAAGGGAAGTCTCTCTGTTCATCAGTGGCAGTGATAAACATTGAGCAGCCTGCCTGCCCCTGTGGGAGTGGTTACTGCCTTGAAACTGTAGTTTTATTGGCCATTTTTGGTCAATTCCAAACTCCTTGATCTCCCTCTCTTAAAACCCTCTTTTGCGCGTTTTTGCGTGTTGCGCAACAACGGGCAGCGCCGCCTAATTGGGTTTAAACTATTCCTGGCTCCACGAAGTCTGCTCTTCACGTTTTCCCTTACTACTCCTCTATGTCTCAAATTAAACACCATATTCTCATTCTAAGGCCCTGCACTGGTCCAAATAAGTAATGTTACAAGTTAGCACTATTAAACCATAAGCACTACTTACTCGTATACTCTCTACGATTACCTTGACCCCTATTGGTCCGTCTTAATTCAGTTTCCCTATATTACTCTAGCATGTCCAAAGGTCAGTCAATGGTTTCCTCTCCAGTCCAGCTGGTGAATCTGGGAATTTTAAGGCAATGTTACAACTGTCTCATGTACACGGACAACCCTCTCATCCTCCAAACAGGTTCTAATATATGTGAGAGATGCAACCATATAGCCAAACTGGAGGCTGAGCTCTCTCATCTCAAAACTGGTGAAACCAGTCAGGAGGAGAAGGTAACCTCACACAATACAATTCCAGTATCACAGAGTCCCACCACATCAGCGAACCAAACACATAAATACACAAAAACATACTCAGAGGCTCTAAATAAAAATCTACCTAAGCAACAGAGACCTCCAAAGCAGACATCCAAGCAAACGCTACCCCAAAACAAAACACGCACAACACATAGCCCACAAAGTCAGTGTGCCAAGCAGCCACAGCCCTTAAGGCTGAATAACACACCTGATACTCTTGTAATAGGTGACTCTGTTGTCAGACACACTGACGTCCCGCTCACCAGGCTGAACAAAGAGAAGGTTACAGTGAGCTGCCTGTCGGGTGCTAGGATCCGCCACATAATGCAAGCACTCAGGTCACTCCAAAGCAAATACAAATATGACTCAGTCATCGTACATGCTGGTGTGAATGACCTGAGACGTACCTCCCTGGACTACATGAAAAGAGACATAGAGGAGCTCTCTGATCATGTAGCCCAGGCCGGTATGACCCTGACCTTGAGCAGCATCTTACCCTCACCTAGAATGATGCCACAGTACAAAGACAAAATGATCGATTTTAACAATTGGCTAAAATTTTGGTGTCATTCAAAGGGGATCCAGTGTCTGTCAGCCTGGGATGACATACTCGACAAGCCACGTTGCTTCGCTAGGGACGGCTTGCACCTGTCACCACTGGGCTTTCAGATATTGGCAAAGGCTCTTGCCACCCCCATAGTGCCTTTTTTAGGCAAGGCTCAAAAGTCAAACCCACCTCCATAGACAGCACAAGGAACAAGAAACTAAGGGTAATGCTGCTAAATGCCAGAAGTCTTAACCTCAAGATGCACGCACTCGAAGCTCTCCTCAGTATGGAGAACATCGATATCTGTGCAGTGAAAGAAACCTGGTTCAAGGCTCCAGAGAGCACCCCAGCACTACCAGGTTATACCTCATATCATGCTTTTCGGCCCCAAAATCCGGACCGAACCACAAAAGGAGGGGGAGTTTCTATATTTATCAAGGATATCCACACCTCCAGGTTAGTGGCACTGCACAAAGTATCGGAGATCATCCATGTGCAACTAACAGTGGGCAAGCCTGCTTTTCAGTTTATAGCATCCTACAGACCACCCTCTCAAAGTCAGGAATCCCACTCAGCTTTCCGGAAAACATTGGAGAACATGAAGATCTCTCCGAACACCATTATATTGGGCGACTTCAACTACCCAAACATAGACTGGGAGCACTACTCAGGCCCCAGCACCTTAGCCCAAAGGTTCCTGGAAATTATAAACTCAAATGCTGTGGAACAACTAGTCACCACTCCCACAAGAGGGGATAACATACTAAACCTGATCATTACCAACATGGGTACTCTATGCTCCATACCAGAAGTATATCCCTCATTGGTAAGATCAGACCATAAATTAATTTCACTGGATATCCACATCCCGACCCCACCCCCAACCCAGAAAACCACAGTGAAAAACTTCTCAAAAGCGAACTTCTCACTTCTGAAAACCGAAGTGTAATCCTTCAAGGCCCCAGGGCCAGTGGAAACTACGGCCCAAACTGCAGAATCCTATATAAACGCATTCTACGGACATCTCCAGGAATGCATGGATCATGCTATCCCAAACAAAACCAAGACCCAATCATCCAAAGGCAGGCGTCCAGTCTGGTGGACCTCAGCCATAAATAAACTGTACAACAGAAGGAGGAAGCTACTACATGACAGAGCAAAATCCCTAATAGGGAAGGCAGCTCTGATCAGTACTAGCAAAAAATTACGATCCCTCATAAAATCCTCCAAGGCCAGCTTCGAGAGAAATATTGCACAGGACACTAAAGACAATCATAAGGTTTTTTTCAGTTATGTTAGGAACGTGATGCAACTCCCAGACTTGTTCTGAGTTGATTCTAAACGACAAAAAATACACTGAACCCGCAGGCATCGTCAATATCCTGGCAGACAGGTTCAATGCAAACTTCTCCACCCCTTCCCCCCCAAAAGAGCAAGTATCTATCCTGGCAGAGGGCTGCCTCCAAAACATCTCTGATGCTCAGGTGAAGGCTGCCCTCTCCAAAGCAAAAAACACTGCTTCCATGGGACCAGATGGCATCCCGGGTTGCGTCCTACATGATCTCCAAGAAGAACTAACCCCTCAAATAAAACAGCTGTACAATCTCAGCATCACTACAGGATATGTGCCCACAGAATGGCGTACAGCAACAGTGGTCCCACTCAACAAAGGTGGAGCCTCTACGGACCCTGGAAACTATCGCCCCATAAGCCTGACTAGCCTAGTCTGCAAGGCTATGGAGAAGATCATCATGGAGCTCATAAACAAAGACATTGGGGACCTACAGACACTAGACCCTACCCAATTCGGCTTCGTCAAGGGCAGATCCTGCCTTTTGAACCTGGTTGACTTCTTTGAAACAGTCACCAAAGCCATAGATGAAGGGAAGGTAGTCCACACAGCCTATCTGGACCTAGCAAAGGCATTTGACACAATACCCCACTTGGGCATCATAGATAAGCTATCCAGCTTAAATATAAACCCCTATGTCACAAGATGGGTCGCAAACTGGCTCAAAGACAGAACCCACAGAGTGAGAGTTGCTGGAGCCATGTCAGACTCGAAACCGGTCACAAGTGGCATCCCACAAGGTTCTGTCCTGGGACCGCTCTTGTTCGGTATATACTTTTCCGAGGTACAGGCCAACGTGGGAGGACTATGGCTCACCAAGTTCGCAGATGACTGCAAACTGGGCGCCATAATCGACTCTCCAGCTGACACAAACATCGTTCAAAAAGGTCTCACAGAGACGGATAACTGGTGCCAGAGCCATGGTCTAAAGCTAAATGCCAAAAAGTGTATAGTCATACCCTTTGGAAAAAACAATGTGCCCACAAAGTACCACATAGGCGGTAACCCATTAAGTACAGAGAAAGTAATTAGGGATCTGGGGACCCAAGTTGATAGCAATCTCTCCTTTGACAACCACATTGCCAAAGTGGTTAGAAAGACCTTCTACATAGCCCACCTCATCATGAAAGGATTCACATCTAGATCAAGAGAGGTAATCGTGCCCCTTTATTCATCCCTCATCAGGCCTATCATAGAATATAATGCCCCTTTTGGGATGTACCTTACCCGACACCTGCAGCAATTAGAAAGACCCCAAAAGTACCTCACCAAGAGGATCAAGGGACTCAAGCAGATGCCATATGCTGCTCGGTTAAAAAACTCCAGCTCTACTCAGTTGCATACCGCCTACTTGAGGCGATCTATGCCTGACATATAAAGCTATGTCCAATCCAGAATTAATGGACATGCTCCACCTCAGTAAATCTAAATCCCTTAGAGCCACACGCTCGAGGGACTTGAACCTCAGCACAGAAATAAATAGAACTTGCTGGAGGGACAGATTCATAACCCAGAGGCTCCCTTCGCTCTGGAATAGAATTCCAGTTCATGTTAGGCAGAGCACCTCACTGAATCTCTTCAAGAAGAATCTTGATGCGTGGATGGGGGATCGTAGGTTTGTCCCGGGGATTACTCCTGTGTCACTATTAGACAGAGGCACAGTAAACTAAACCTTAAAAAGGGCATAGTATACTCAAATCAAGGGGTGGCGTAAGCCAAACAAAATCGGGCTAGGCTTGTAATTGCCCCAGGGCAGATAGCCTAGTATGAACCTATGAACCTATAACAGTGATTAAAGAAGATGAGTACTGCAAGACTGAGCCCTTTGAACTCTTTGTCTTGTGACCTACCAGCTCTTTCTACATGGTTCATTTTACTGTCTGGGATTCGATCCAACCAAAAATGAATAAAGGATTGTCCTTGATTAGATGTAAGATGTGCTTTCCTACTGTATCAGTTGATCTATGAAGGGAACCCTACTAGATTGGTCTGGAATAATCTCTCCATTCCCCTCCATCAGCCATCCTCCATTTTTGAAATTCTTGTAAATTGGGCAGTTCTATAGTTGTATGGTACTTGTTAACAGTGAAAGTGAGTCTACATTATTGTTTCTTCTTTGGTAGTAAGATTCTCATAAGTGGCTAGGGGACAAAATGGCAGACATGGGAAATAAGTGTTCTCATGTGTCCATCTTAGGAATTTGTGTTGTACAGGTACCACAAAAGTCAGTCAGCTGTTCTATACTAAGATAAATGGAAGCATATTACACCTTTATCCCAGGAATTTTAATAGTTGATCTACCATTTTTAAGAGAGATCATTTTAAGCAATAAAATGGAATTGTAGCCCTTACATTCCTGTATGTGGCACCTTCCTGAAATTGTGTCAGATTGCGATAGGTGGAAAAAATAATCCAAGAGCAAAAGTTAAGGCACAATAAACTGATATGGTAAGATAGGTGTTATTTTTGTAAAAATGAAGGTCACACAAATTAGATGTGTAATTTTAATTTACACATTGGTTAATCAGGTAAGTGAGCTGGTTTGTCTCAGGCACCTTCAAACTGAGCTGCAAGGATAAACATAAACTCAGTATATGAAAAGCAGTTTAAAACAGACAGCAGACATTGTTTAAAGTTAAAAGAAACTAGAATACCTAAAGAAAACCTTGACTGGCACTGAAGAGAGGTTAGGATTGAACAGCAGGACCTAGAGCTGTGAGGCACAGAGATCTGAACCCACAGAACTACACTGTTGCCTTGTAGAACTGTTTTTGGTGGGTTTTTTGTAGGGAAGGTATCAACTTCTTGCAGAAAATAGGTATTCTGGTGGAAAGAAAGTTGTAGGAGTAACTATATAAATGAGGAAGTGCTTGTTCTTTAAGAATGATACAGAAACAGAATGAGGAAGGATGTTCTAGTAGTGGTGGGGGGGTGACCCTAAGGGACATTTCTATTTCTATATGGAATTACTTCTGTCGCTTTTCTAAAGATTCCAACTCTAGTTCTTTTATCTCCTATACAATATTCAGTACTTCAATTAAAGTTGGTTTAGATTTTGATTTCCATTTATTAGTAATTGCTTTATTGGCAGTTAATAACCTTAAACTTAGTTAGGCCTTTTACCCTCTCCTGGCAGTTCGGATCCTGCATTCCAGCTCAAAAGCATTGTTTCCTTAGTTGCAACCATTTGCTCCCCTAATATTTCTGACAAAGTACTGTGTAGGGATTTTTTTTAAATTTTCCAGCTTATTACATTCCCAAAACATGTGTTCCCAGTAACCTCTCTCTCCCATCACATCTCCAGTATTTGGTGTCTACCTGAGGAAACGGTCTTTGAAGTCTACTTAGGATTTAAAAATACTTATGCAAACAGACCCAAGCAGAAATCCTAGAGCTTCTGTACTTCGTTGCATACGTGGGAGACTTGAAGATGCCCTTGCATTGTTCCACTGTAAATCACCTTTCCACTGTCTTCTCAAGCTTTTCCAAACTCTTATGATTGATTCTTGCAGTTATCATGTAATACTTTATATACCCTACTAGAGTTAACCGGAACTCAGGCAACTGGCAAAAAAATCGAAGAAATATATACAATTTTCACATGTTGCTCTTTCTGTTTCCCCCCTGCAAAACATACCTTTTCTTTTTTTTTGGAGTTTTAGAGTTTTAAAAAAGGAAGATAGGAATAATTTCCCTCTTTCCCCAAACTGAGAACAAGTCAAACCAAACAAATAGTTTAGGGTACAGTATTAGTCAGGCTTGTTTTTAATAGTAACTCTCAAGCAACCAGAAAATGTAGTTATCTGGCATCTACCAATCCCCATGGGTGCCGGTTAACTGACAGTTTACTGTAATTTATTTTACTTATTTATTGACATTTGTTAACCGAGTTAGTCCAACTGGGATTTTATCACATTTTCAGTGGAGACCCGAGGAGAAAAACTCCAGATAGTACAATAAATCATTACAGTAGTAAACAAATACAGCAAACAATAGAAACAAAACACTAGCAAAAAATAAACAATAGCACGTGAAGATCTTAAAAGAAAAAAATATATATATATATTTTTTTCTTCAGGATAATTCTATGTTACTGTACTAGTGAGGGAGAGTGCAGAGTGTGAGTAGGATCAACTGAGAGTGATTCCAATGTGGGGTGAGGAGAGAACTATGTAGGGTCATAGCAGGGGCAGGTTCTGGAATTGAGTAAATGTGTCTTGTTTCTTTTTAAATAGTGGGTGTGAGAGATTGAGCGTATGTCCAGGGGAAGTTTGTTCCAGGCTTGGGCCACAGAGTGTTTGTAGAGTAGCTTACCTACTGACTTATTTGGATGGTAAATATCAAGCAATTGTTGATTAGAGGTGCGGAGGGATCGAGATGGGATGTAGATAGAGACAAGTAGAGATATAGATGGACAGTAGGAGGGTTTAAAGAGCATAGAGTGCAGCATGTGAAATTGGTAGAGATGTAGTAGTTGTGGGTGTTCCAGCCATTGTAGAGACTTTAAAGCAATACAGTGGTGTGTGTTGTTTGGGGAGTTAGTGATGAATCTGGCTATTTTGTGGTAGGATTGTTGGAGTTTGTTCAGGGTAGTTTGGATATTTGTGAGAACTGGAGTGGCATAGAGGAAAGAGGGGAGGAGAAGTGCTTGTCCTAGGGTGAGTCTAGCCTCGGGACTGAGATATTTTCTGTTCCGCTATAAGAGACCTAGTTTCTGATGTGTTTTCTTTATGCATTGCTGTATGTGTTGATTGAATTTTAGTTCATCGTCGTTGATGACCCCTAAGAGTTTGGTGTAGGTGTCAGGTTGGATAGCTGTATTATTACATGACTTAATGACAAAGGAGGATTTATGATGAGCAAGAAAATGGGGTAGAAAGAGTAAGAGTTTGTTTTTTGTGGGATTGAGGATCAGTAAGTTTTTGAAAGCCATTGTTCAGTGGAAAGCAGAGCTTTTTGGGTTAGGGAGTGTAGGTCAGCGATGTTGTTGGCTGTGGAAATAATTGTGGAGTCGTCTGCATATTGTATGAGAGATGACTGATAGCAAGAGGTGAAAAGATCATTGGTGAAGATGTTGAATAAAAGGGGACCTAAGGTGGAACCTTGTGGAACACCAGTAGAGATAGGCAAGAAAGGAGAAGAGGAAGAGAGCCATTTGACATATTGTTCATGTCCAGACAGATAGTTAGCGAACCAGCTGAGGGTGGAGGTGGATAGGTGAAAGTTGGCGGGTTTAGATAGAAGTAATGGATGAGACACTGTATCAAAAGCTTTGGAGAGGTCAGGAAAGAGACAGGAAGTAAGTTTATTGTTGTCCAAACATTCTGCAGTGGTGTGAGTGAAGGGGAGTAGAGCAGTAGATGTGCTGTGATAGGGGCGAAAGCCATGTTGGGTAGGGGTGAGTAAGTTGTGATTGAGAAGCTGAGTGTGGATACATTTTACTAGTATTTTTGATAGTGGGGACAGAATGGCAATAGGTTGATAGTTGGAAGGGTCAGTGGAGTTACTTCCTTTATAGGGAGGGATAGTGTAGAAAGATTTCCAAAGGGTAGGAACAGTAGATTCTTGCATATATCTATTTATTAATATTGTCACTAGGTAGGCAATAGAGGCAGCTGCGAGTTTGAGGAAGGTAGGAGGTAATTTGTCAGTAGAGGGAGAGCAGGGTTTGAGTTTGAGCAGTAGAGATTTGATGTAGGAAATGGGAACTGGCTTAAAGGAAAAAGTAGTAGTGTTGGGGCGGTTGTGGGGTCAGGTAAAGAAGAAGAGGTAGGTTGAGAGGGTAGAAGATTTTAGATGGAGGAAATAAAATGTGAATTAAGTAGGGTAGCTGTTTCATCAGGAGTTGTGTTTGGGTAGGGGGAGGGGTTAGAGGGACTACCTGGTAAAGGATGCTGTTAAATGTTGTCCAAAATTTCCGAGGATTTGAATTATATTTGTGCTGGCCTGAGCTAAAGAATGACTTTTTGTCTATTATTGTCTGATTTTAGCAAGATTACGTAGTTGTTTGTATTTGAGCAGAAGAGGTGTTTGTTTAGATTTGATCCAGGCTTTCCAGATGCTGTCTCTTTGTTTCATGATGGACTTAGTTTCTTTTGAAAGCCAGGGAGCATGATTAGATTTCACTCTGATCTATTTGGAGGGAGCTTGAGAGTCCAGAGTATTCAGGAAAATGCTGTTAAAAGTGTTAACAGCATCAATCAGAGGGAGTTGTCTAAGGATGGACCAGTCCATGTTTTGTAGAATAGAGTTAAACTGTGAAGAATTAAATGTAGATAATTTTCTACAGTGTTTGAAAAGGTGGAGTTTAAGAGTATGGGAGTCGTATCTCAGGATGGCGGTAGAGAGATGGTCACCAAGGGAGTCTGGTGGGGTTGTGGGCTGGTGGTAGTGATGTGGGGTGTTGGTAAGAATCCAGTCTATTATAGAGCTGGAGGTTGAGTTTTTGTGGAAGCGAGTGGGGGTAGAAATGAGTTGGTGGAAACCATGAAGGTGAATACTAAGTAAGGGAGAGTCAGTAGAGTTTTGACCAGTCTGTATTGATATCGCCAAGGATGAGTGTTTCATAAGGTATGTTGAGAGCGGACCAGGATAAGATGTTTTCCAGAATGGGTACATTGTTGCCAGGAGAAAGATAGATGGAAGCAATAGCCAGTTTTTTGTGGGGATTCAGATGAAAGTTTAGAATGAGAAGTTCAGCAGGGTGGAAGTTGGGAATAGATGTGGGGTAAGGTGAAAGGTTAAGGCTGTTAGAGTAGAGGATGGCTACGCTGCCTACTTTCTTTGAAGGTCTGTCAGAGCAGTAGATGTTGTAGCCACGAGGGAGTATTTCACTATAAGAGATATGTGGCTTGAGCCATGTTTCAGATAGGGATATTTAGGATGTGAGGTGTCTTGTAAGCAATCCTATAGTGCAGCTCAGTAATTTTATTAGCTAGGCTTTGAATATTCAGTGAGTAAAAGGTTAGGTGTTTACATGGAGTTGAGTTATGAGACTCAGGTTGTATGTTTGGTAAGCTGTTTGAAGAGAGTTGTGAGGAGGAGGTAGAAAAGGTAGATGGGGGGATGGGGAGAGGGGAGGTGTAGAGGGGCCTGGATTGGGGTAGATGTCCCTGGAGGAGAGTAGGTCTTTAGTGAGAAGAGCAATTGATGTGAAAGGTTGACAGTATTTGGGTGGTTTAGATTTAGTCTTATTAGATGGTTTGAGAACTTGTAATATGTGTCTTTTATACAGAGTTAAGGTAGAAGTGTTAAATAGGTCTGGAGAAATGGTAAAGGAAGAAGAAGAAGTAGGAAAGCTGTAGTATGAGTGAGAAGTTGGAGAACAGAGAAGTGGATCTGTGAGGTAGTAGTGATAGGAGGTAGAGATAGAGAGCAGAGTGAGTAAGGTTGCAGATATAAGTAGATGCAGCATGATGAGTAGTTTGGATTAGGCATAGAGTGAGGAATTTAGGAAAAGATGTATAGCAGGAGAATATGCTAGGCTCGATTGGAAGTTAAAGTGTGGGAGTGGTGATAAGCAGGAAGTGGATTTGTAGTGGATGGCTTGGTAGGAAGGGGAGGAATGGTTAAGTATAAGGAAAACTGTACAGGGGGTGGTTGGGAATGGGGATAGGGTAGGGGAGCGAAGTGAGCCCAAGTGTAGCTACACCGACAAGGAACGACCCAAAAAAAAAATCCGTGAAAGAGGAGAAAGGGAGAGAAAAGAGTGTAGGGTTCTAGCTATAAGCAGAGGTAGCGGGTCTGAGATTAGGGTAGCAGGAGGTTAGAAGCAAGGCACAAGTATAGAAGCTTAAGGAAGAGCAAGGTAGGGCAAGGTATAAGGGGGTGATTAGGATATCTTGCTGTGGTAGAGAGGAAACAAGTAGATGAAAGGAGAAATGGGTATATGGAAAGAGTAGCTTGGACTGTAGGGGTATGCTTAACAGTGGAAAGGAGTAGAGCTGAGGGGGGTATGAAGACTGAGAGATAAGCAGGTTAGAAGTAGGAGAATGAGGTAGTGGAGAGGGAGCGGTCAGCAGGTGAGCTACAGCCAACACAGGGGTAGCCCAGAGATTACAGGCAGCATATATATTTTCTAAGTGAGCAGTACATACTTAGGTAAGTCCACTAAGGGAGGACACAGACTGCAGATGTTTGGCAGGAGGTGGTTTTCCAGAAAGTTTGGGCCAGAGGTAGATTCAGGGAAGCACAGGTAGCGTTAAATTACCTGAATAAAAAAGTAAATAAGACAAGTGAGTTGCAAGGGGCTATGGGAATAGGAGCTAGGAGAGTGGCTAAGTAAATGAGTAATATGAGGGGACTACTGAAGTGAGTGTAAGGTTGGATAGGGTTGAGATATGAGTGGGGGTAGGGGGCAGTGGTGTGGGATTAGTGTGGTGGGGGCAGTAAGGACACAAAAGCAGTGAGACACTAATTCAGTTTACAGAACATGTTTAAACATTGCCGGAGATGGTCCAAGTCAAATGAATCAGAATTCAATCACTTAAACAACAGATAGTATGCCAATCTGTAACAGTTATGCACTTATGGTAGCGGTTAATCAATCACTTAAACAACAGATATTAAGCCTAGTAATGCACTACAGATAGTCAATCACTTAAACAACGCTTATACAAACAATTAGGGTAGCATACATATATGTTTATATATATGAATCAGCATTTAGTTCAGTTTGGGCAGGTAATGCATCAAATGAAGTATATATCTATGTTCAAGTTAAAGAAATGGTGGTCGCTAGACAATAAAAGGGAAGGACAATGTCAGGGAAGCACTAGGAGAAAGGGACAGGGGAAGACAGACAGCGCGTGGTGAGAGATGCACCCAAAAGGTCTACAAGGGAGTCCAATAACTCCTAAAAGAAAGCACACAAAAAGGGCAGCTATGAAACAAAGTAAAGGCCAAGTAACAAAACCCAACCCGAGTTCTAATTCTACTTAAATTACCAATGGCGACATTGGTTTAAAGTTTAATGCAAGGCAATTATGGAAAACAGCCAGCAAAGGACATTAGTTCTATTATCTCACAGATTTTACTGACTAAATTAATTAGCGACAATGGCTAATGTTTAGAAGCAGGGCAGTCGCATGAAGTAGATGAGAACAGGCCTGCTAGAACATTGTAGTATACAAAAGAATAGAAATTCTGCAAGTGTCAGTGTAGAGCAGGCAGCAGTTTTAACAGTTCCTGGATTAGTGTATGTGTTGCAGAGTCTGCAGCAATTTCAATAGTTCCTGATTGCCATTCATGTTTCTCAGTTAAAAGTAGGAGTGTAAACATGCACAAAAGCTTACCAGTGGGAGCGGTAAAGAAAGTAGAGGGAAAGTAGAGAGAACAAGAAATAGGGGTCACTAGTCTATAGATTGAAGGGCCAGTGGGGGAGAATCACTAGTGGGAAGGGCAGGGAATAGCAGACCAGCATGTGGTGAAAGACGTACCAGAAAGGTTTCTGGGGGGGGGGTCAGTGGCTCTTAAACAAAACAGAACAGGCAGATACGTAAGAGAAATAAAGGCCCATTACAAATCCCAAGTCACGTTAATAATTTACTTGCATAACATTAGCGACTACAATTTAGCATTTAATACAAGGCAGGCACAATAAGATACAGCCAAAAAGACACTATATCATTGGATAGCACATTCAACTGACTGAATTCATTAGCGACAGAGACTAACGCTTAGATATAGGGCAAGCATGGATGTAACATTTAACACAAGGCAGACACAATAAGATACAGCCAAAAAGGACATTATATCATTGGAAAGCACATTCAACTGACTGAAATTATATTAGCGACAGTGGCTAATGCTTAGATATTGGGCAGTCACGTATAATCAGCTGGGAAAAAAGCCTGCTCCGTACATGTACATGAACAAAAAAGTAAACAAAGCTCATGTGTCACAGTAGAAATATGTAGCAGTTCCCGTTGAGCTTACCCTTTTCTCAGAAAAAACATAGCAGTGAAAACACAAATAATGGCTTGCCTGTGGCTGGCTTGGAGACACCTTAGTACTGCTCATTGAAGGGAGAGAGAGAGAGTAAAAGATGGCGCTAAGGAAAAACCCGTGCCAAGGCTTAAAAGGGCAGAATGGAGTATGGGAAACCTGCAGCAGTAACCATACTTACATTCTAGGTATAGACAGAGGTAGTGGGCCTGAGATTAGGGTAGCAGGAGGTTAGAAGCAAGGCACAAGTATAGAAGCTTAAGGAAGAGCAAGGTACGGCAAGGTATAAGGGGATGATTAGGATATCTTGCTGTGGTAGAGAGGAAACAAGCAGATAAAAGGAGGAATGGGTATATGGAAATAGTAGTTTGAACTGTAGGGGTATGCATAACAGTGGAAAGGAGTAGGGCTGAGGGGGGTATGAAGACTGAGGGATAATCAGGTTAGAGTAGGAGAATGAGGTAGTGGAGAGGGAGCGGTCAGCAGGTGAGCTACAGCTAACTCAGAGGTAGCTCAGAGATTACAAGCAGCATATATATTTTCTAGGTGAGCAGTACATACTTAGGTAAGTCCACTAAGGGAGGACACAGACCGCAGATGTTTGGCAGGAGGGGGTTTTTCCAGAAAGTTTGGGCCAGAAATAGATTCAGGGAAGCACAGGTAGCGTTAAATAACCTGTGGCTGGCTTGGAGACACCTTAGGACCATTCGTTGAAGGGGGAGAGAGAGAGAGAGAGAGAATAAAAGCAGTAATTATCAATGCTTGTATACATTCTGTCTTAATTGGACATGGTTTCTTTTAATATCGAATAAGGCTCTATCATTTAAACTTTTTGACCCCATTACTGATCAGATTTTTTGTTTTCTGTTGTATTATTTTTATGTACCCGCTATTGGGTCTATATTATATAACCAAAAGCTCATTGGAGCAAATACGACTCCACTGACACATAAATAGCAACATACAAAAACATTGAAACACCTAAACTCCGAAAACTGCCACATCAAATTCTCATGGTCCACAACTCTTATAAACTATAGCAGCTAAAGTCACCACATTCATTGCACGCACAATACCCATTAACAAAGCTACCTACATAAATAAAAAACTTATCTACCACACCTTACCTACTTAAAGTACTACCAAAACAATACTTACATAAAAACGCACTTCATCCATTTCAGTCTTGTGGGGGCTGTGCACCCCACACCCCCCTAACTATATATACACCAACTCCGAGATCGCACTACAGTGAGGAAAGGACAAACTTAATGCTACACGCATCACCAGGATCACGGTATTGGCCAAATATAACTTTTCGATCTTTTGCATCTTGAGATATACATCTTTCACTATTATGCAATTTCGTTCTTTATGTGTCGTGCAATATATATTCGCCCTAATGAGCTTTCGGTTATATAATATAGACCCCCTACTATTGCATGTTGTTTATATACCTGTACTGTGCCTTGGAACTTTTCTCCTTGGAACCCTCCTTTAAAGGGGCTGTCAGCCATGTCAGACAAATGCAAATATATTGAAAAAAATAAAATAAATATAATAAATAAATATATACTTTATAGTTTGATAGTGTCAGACTTATTTTCCCCATGAAAGAATAAGGCAACATGGTTGTCAAAATGTAAGCATATAAAGAAGTGTTATATAGAATCTCCACTGGAAGAGGGAGAAATGCAGGTTTCTTGACATGCATGCATTCAGGTAGGTCTTACATAGACCCATGTCACTTGTAGCATTTCCCATACTTTTTAGCTAATTATGTGCTGCAGAAATGCAGAATTCTTATTGCTTACCCCAACTGATGCCCACCCACGTCTGGAGAGTATCAACCTGGGTCTTTTATTGTGAAACAGTTGTTCTGCTGCCTGTCTTAAAATATGTTTTCAGCCCTTGCTTGCATTACTAAGTGGATTTTTGGAACTGTTAATTTTCCTTCTCAGCAACTTGGGCTGATTTACAGTTTTCATTAATGTTACTGTTATTCTAGTTGCCTCCTTACACAGCTTTGCTTGAGTGCTTGATGTGGCCGACCTATAAATAAAAGCAGTGTAGAAGCATTAAAGTATTATACATGCATTTTATCCTGTACGGTTTGTAAATGCCAGCACAAAATGCTAATAATAAACTCTAGCCATCACCATGAATTATTTAAAAGGATTGTCAGACTTTTACAAAGTAATGTAAATATAAACTACATTACAATTGTAGATGTCTGAGAAATGCTATATGTCCCTATTACACCTGTGAAAAATTTGGTTTACATGGAAATGTTGTCTGTATTTGTGAGCATATTTCCATTTTTTTGCTAGCTCAGCATTCTTTAATAAATTAACCAAACTTCAGCTGTCCAAAGATTCCTTTCAGCATCCCACCTGCCTTCTTTCCTTGCACTGGTTTTAATTGCTTAGTTTTTGTGTTGCACATGATTTATAATTGATGGGAAGAAACCAGAATATATGCTCATTTAATAATAGGATTCCAAGGATCCAATGTCCCCTTTTTCCTGCAAACATAAATTTCCTTAGGGGTAATTGGCATTATGTAATGGAATTCTTAGGAATTCATGTTGTACAGATCCCACAAAAGCCATTTGACTGTTCTGTACCAAGATAGATGGATGCATATCATACAGTGTTACTTAATACGGTACAGCAGGTAGGTAGTTATTAACTGGTTAGAGACGACATACCGACTCGTTGTGCTGTCAGCATGGTGTTACATAATATGGTACAGCAGGTAGGTAGTTATTAACTGGTCAGAGACGATATACTGACTCCTTGTGCTGTCAGCACAGTGTTACATAATACGGTATTGATGATGTCTGTTGACCTTCCTAATTCATGTACAGATACAGTATGACCTCATAGGGGATGATTTTCAGCCTCATCTGTGTGTACCCCATGTAACACCATAAACCTCAGCCCACCTCAGAGATGTGGGCTGCTGTGGCTTGTTTATTCTCTCTATTCTTGGTTACTATTCCATTGACATGACTCTGGCAACTGCAAATTCAGCTGCTGGACCCCACAGCTTGGTGGGTACTTGATGATGACATTTGTGCTCTCCACGCATCACGTCTCTTATTGGGAGAAAGTGCCATTACATTAAAACCTCTCAGTCTTACATCTTCTGAGATAAGAGAATGTGAATCCTTTCCACTGAAATGAAGATAGTTCCCTTTTGTGTGCTTTTCTTTGACCTCTGACAGCAAGTTACCTGTTAATGAGGGATGATTCTCACTTAAGTCTGATGTTAGCTTGTGTCGCACTTCATTAATTTCTGACTCACTATTGTAAGGTTCTAAAATGTCATAACATCAAACTTCATTCATATCATCGACATATATCCACACACTGCCCTCAGATAAACATCAAACTACATTTAATAACAAGGAAGTTAAAAGACTGCCAATCCAACTCATGCACATAACTATGTACGTGATTTTTAATTATTTAATCTTTGTCTCAGAAGGTGAGATTCAGACATACTCATATGGGTTGAACCTTTGAACTATATTTGTCATTTGCTATGTGGCCTTATTGCATTAAGTCCTCAGTGACATGGTGAGAGAGTTCTTTGTAGGATACATTTGTGTTTGTAGAGTATATCGGTGAAATTGACTTATGCAAGCACTTCTTACAAGTGTCTCCAGATAGGGTGCTTCTTTACTAACGCATCGCATGTTCATCCAAAGATTTAGTAGTCTGATCAAGGCATCAGCAAACTCTTGAAGCATTCTGAGAAAAATGTCTTCTGATCTGTTTGATTTTGTTCTTTTGAGACCCCGTGATCCTGGAACAACGTTTTGACTGTTTGACCTTTACATATGTGACACTAGTGAGAGCCTTCCTTGTGGGTGGATTTAAGGAGCATTATCTTAGAAGAAAGTGAACATTTAAAACTGTCACAAATCAGAATTATAACCAATAGAACTAGATTTGCCTTATTTTAATAACACTCAAGTAGAAAAATTCCCTAGACAGTTATAGGTTTGTCTGCTACTACCTAATATTTGTTTTCGGTGCCTAAAATCCCCAAACACTGTTCACTGACCTACTTTGTAGGAAAAAAAACAGTTTATCCATGCTGTCTAAATTACCCTACTTCCATTTGAGTATCCTTCTGGCACAGTTACCTCTTCATACCTACACCACCTCCTTACATTTGTTTTTCCCCACTTTTTAGCTATTCATTTTTTTTTTTACACAAACTGCTGTGAATTATATTTCTCCCCTCCTGTGTGTCTCTTTCCCAGTGTCCAGTACCTTCTTTGACCCCCAAAGATGCAAAAGGAATATGTGTGCTGTTCTCCCATATACACTGCTACTTATATCCCTCATATTTTTTCCAACAGCATAAACCACTGGATAGAAGCAGCACATATGTTGATATGATTCACCTCTCCACATTTCCAACATACAGCATCCTCCCACCACCCCTTATTTGTAATTTCCTTAGTTGTCTCATACCAGTAATGAATTTTTGAGGGTTTCTGTGTGCTTGCACCACCTCCTTCAGACCATGGGCCATCACCTATGCTTGGTCCCAAATTTCATTTGAACCCATATCTTATTCTCCATATTCCACTACTCTTTTATCATACCACAGGCAGCTACTGCTGTTTTCCCCCTAGGTCCTGATATATTTTTCCAGTTCATCCATTTTGGTATATTTCTACCTAACCTTTTTTGTACCTTATGACCAAATGAAATATTACCATTTTCTTTTTGATCATAATCCGCCTTGATCATGAAATCAAACCTCATAAAGCCACCAGTCCACCCTCTTTCTGTGTTTTTATTGCACTGTACCAAAATCTAGGACAGCTCCCCCATCCTGCTCATGCAGTAGGTCCCTCACCTATATAACACACTGAGCATTCCAAGCCTCTAGCATTATCTTCATCTCTTCCATCACCTCTCCTATCTGATGGTATGTCAATTCTTTTTTTTAAACATGTTTATTAAATTATCCCTTAAGACATGGGCACACATTGGACCTTAAGATATGGTCAGTCATACTTTTATCAACCTGAGGAGAAGTTGTGGATAATGATTAATAAAGAATTGAAGGAAGTTATCTGAAATGAAAGAGGGCAAGAGTTAAGTGGAATAAATTGATCCTTCCCAGTAGAACAAGATGGTTTAAGTTTACCTGATTTGAATGAATACTTTAGAGCTTTACAGTTAAGGCTCATATACATAACACAAGCAGAAGGTTGTAATCCAAAATGAAAAGGGATGATGATGGGGCAGGGGGGAAGTTCAATAAATAGAGAAAAAGTGGGATTTGGGATGCAGATCCTTAAGGAGAATAATAACCATATAAAATATTATAGTCATAAAATATAATAAAGTATTCTTAGAACTAAGCCATCACAAGAATGGAGAAAGGAGATTTTGCCAGTAGGGATGACTGCAAGTAGGGGTACAGAACAAAAAACAAGAAGGGGCTAGACTTTACTGGAGAAACTTGGCAAAGGCATCAAGATATTGAGAGCAAATAATTCAAGCAGAAAATGTTATAGAGTGGGATGAAGCCAAGAAGGCATTTGGATTGCAGGCTAGAGACTGCCTTCCCTATCAGGGTTTGATCTCAGTGTACAGGCAAAGGGAAACAGATAGTGGGGTTTTAAGTGAAAGACTTGCACTGGTAGAATTTTTAGTTTAATCTAGAACAGAAGCAGCTGTTAAAAGGAGAAAGCAATTTATAAGGAAACAGTGAGCGGTCATATGCATGGCTTTCAAGTATGCAGCGAAGTCCAAAATGTTTAGGATCTTTGCTTGGAAGTGTTTGCATGGGTATTTTTATACTCCAAGCAGACTTGAAATACTTTTTCCTCGGGTTGATAGCAAATATTGGAGGTGTGATAGAGAAGAAGAAGAAATAAGTAACTGGGAAGCTATGCTTTGGCAGTGTAATGAGTTGGCAGATTTAAAAAAAAATTCCCTACAGAGTACTCAGTCAGAAATATTGTGTGAGCAAATAGCCGTTAAGTCAGAAAGTGATTCTTTTGAACTTGGATACAGGATCTGAATTGCCTGGTCCTTATTAACTTTAATTCTGTTGGTTGCCAAAAAAAAAAAAAAAAAAAAAAGTCTACACCATCCTGGGTTTGAGTTATTCAATATTATAAAAAGATAAAAAGAACTGGAAGAGGGATCTTTAGAAAAGGGAAGGAGCAAATTGCATACAATAAATGTAAATTGTGGGAACAATAATACATGCAGATTAATGCTCAGGAGGGTGAGTGATGTTTAATGGAAGGCAGGAATTCAACAATTTATGTGATGCTGGACTGATGATAGTAAGAAATAAAATATATGTGATGTATATTGTAGTTAAATGGACAAATGCTAAAATGGTTTGTTTTCTTTTCTGTTAATATATATATATTTGCCTATGTCTTAAGTGATAATTTAATAAAGGTATTTAAAAAAGACATAGACACACATATATTATTAGATAAGAAAACCATATTAACATTTTTTTCATTTACATACATTATACATTACGCATATTTTCTTTCTTTACAACTCTCATTTAGTCCAGCATTACATAAATGGTTCAATTTCTGCCTTCCCTTAAATCTCATTCCTCCTCTTCCTAAACATTATTTTGCATGTATTATCCCCCACAAATTCCATTTATTTATATGTAATTTGCTCCTTATGTTCTTAAAGATCCCATATCCACTTCTGTTGTCTCTTTTGCAGTATTCAGCATTTTAAATACAGTTGGTTTAGATTTTGATTGGAATTTTCTAGTAATTGCTTTTTTTGGCTGTTCAAAAGAATAATTTCCTTAGTTAAAGCCATTTGCTTTCTCCAGTATTTCTGACAGAATATTATGTAAGGAATTTTTTTAAATCTGCCAAGTCATTATTCTCCACAAATGTTCCTAGATAACTCTTTCTTATTATCATGCCTCCAATCTTTGCTGTCTACCTGAAGAGAAAAATTCTTTGAAGTCTGCTTGAGGTATAAAATATTTATGTAAACACTTCCAAGCAAAAATCCTAAACCATCTGGGAGCCATATGTACATCCTCTGTGTTTCCGTATAAATTGCTTTTCCAGTCTCTCTTACCAATCTTTTCTAGTCTATTCTGATTGATTCTTATAGTTATCATACAATTTGTTATTGACCCTACTAATTATGTCCTTTTATACAGCAGCTTCTGTTCTAGGCAGAACTCAAAACTCTACCAAAGGGGGGTCTTTCACCTAGGTCTCCCACATCCTTTTCTCTTTGTTTATACTCTGATTTCAATCTTCTGTAGGGAAAGCGGGCTCTAACCTGCAGTCTAAACTTACCCCTCTATTACCTTTCCCTCTGTTGCTATTTGCTCACAATACCTTGGTTCATTTGCCATTTTCTCCAGTAAATTCCAGCCCCTTCTTGCATATTTTCTTTACCCCTACTTGTAGTCATCCATATTGACAAAATTCCCTTTCTCCATTCCCATGTTGGCTTATTTCTTAAAATACTTACTGCAACTTCATGAATACAATATGGCGGTTGTTTTTCTCCGCAGGGATCTGCATCCAAAATCCTTACCTCTCCTTATTTTTTGAATCCCCCAGCTTCATCATCATCATCATCCCAGTTTGATTTGTACCCTTCTGCTTGTGTTATGTACGTGAGTCTTAACTGTGTAGCTCTAAAGTATCCCTTCAAATCAGTAACAGTATGTTAATTATTGGTCATAATCCCCTCAATCACAAATGGACTCCTAACTATTTCTGTGCCTCCTTGTCCATGTTCCTTTAAGTCATTTGTAAAAATGTTTCCCTTCCTGACCTTATCCACATTGTACCCATCTTAAAGTCTTATCCTAAGATAGCCTGATCTGTTCTGACTTTATTTTTGTATTTTATATTATTTTATTTTATTTGGCCTTTGTTGACCAGGTCAGTCCCGCTAGGCTCTTGGCCACTTTTCAGGGGAGACCTGATGTGGTATTTATACTATTAGGGGAAATTTGGCCATGGCATCACAGAAATTCCCCTACACTTTTCGATAGCTGCCATGGAATCTTTTACATCTACTTTAGTTGCCACCAACTCAAGCAGATGAGGCCTCAATTTAATGTTTCATCCGAAGGATGACACATTTCACTCAGGAGGGCAGTACCCCCCCCATGCTGCATTGAAGTGTCAATCATCCATCTCCCTATTGTGGGAATAGAGCCCACAGCCTTCTGCACTAAAGGTGAGTGGGCTACCTTTCACTGAACAACCACTGACACTTACATAGCTCCTCAAATTTGGCATTCCTCATCTGTCTAATCTATTATCTGTCCTCAACCATTTTTTTAATTTTTTTGTGCCCATCTAGCCCCCCATACAGATCTATTTCATACCTTTTCTTGTCTTCCTCTGTTGGCTTGCAGCCTGATACTAATATAGCTACAATGGTACATCACAAATGCCAAAACCAAAGTTCTAGTGGCCTTGATTATGGCTGCCAGTAAATGTACCCTTCCTGCCCACTGATCCAACATATTTACCACCCTGTCTTTCACATTGTATGAGTTTCTTCCTCATTTCCTTAGATGTAAATGAAGTAGTTGTAATATAATAGATAAATGTTTCTCCCCATGAAACAGTGTAACCCAACATCTCCCACACCTCTAATAAGCAAGAGTTTTAGTGGGTGAAAATGCAGCCCTGATTCCTCCACAAAGCTTGTAAATAACTGCCACACCCTGGGGCAGCTGCTGATCTACTGCTCTACTTGCCTCAGTAACACCATAGAGCCATCTGCAGTTGTCTGAGGGATACTGTTTCCCAACTGTCTCCTTTTGTCATGAATAAATACCCTGATGCTGTTAGCCGGTTGCTCTGTCACAAAAAAAAATAATAAACTAGGTGATGTTTACTATAACCTGCACAGACTGACCTCCATTCACAAAAATATGTTTCCACACAAATTAGCCTTCTGCTGCAGTCTGCCCCAAGGTTGCAACTAGAAAGCCAATACATCAGAGGCCAGCGTGGAGAGAACATAAGGCACTTGTAGACATAAATCAAGTATGTTTTACATGGAATATTTTATTCAGACCTGTTCCGGCTACCCAGCCTTCTTCAGTGAAACAGCATCACAAAAATATGCATGATAAAGCTATATATATATATACACACCCCAGCCAATGACGGACATGGTCCAACCCAGAAATAGCAAAGACTTAAAAAAATGTATATGAAACAATGAATATAAATCCATAGTTTGTGACAATAATACCTATACATATGTAGATAAAATACATATGAAAAAGTTATTTGTACATATATAAACATACAAAAACCAAAATTATCTATGGTTTTGCCGTGCATTTCCGTACGTGCAGAGTGTTTGGTAGCTGCAAATAGAAAGCCAAATGACCACATCAAAACTTTATTTATTTGTTTATTTTACATTTGTTAATCAGGAAAGTCTGACTGGACACAGGTCCTTTTTCAGCAGAGGCCCGGAGAGAAAAGCTCCACACACAAGATACAAATACAGATATAATAAGATTCCAAGTATAGTATGAGAAAATACAATGCCAGTAACAACATACAATGTTAATAAAGGGATGCTAAATATGATTCAACTTATAGTTACAAAAATAGAGTAGAAATAGCAACATGCATGACTATCACTCAGAATACAGAAAGTGTGACAGTAATTCCAGTTGATGGGTGTTCCAGGTTATAGTTTATACAGAGATATGCAGTTTGAGTTCTATGATTTGTGGTCAGAGTTGACCCCATATTGTAAATATTGTGTTAGCACCATACATAGGCTTATTTGTAAGGGGATATAATACAGGTCCAGTTGTTATTGCCTATTAAATCCAGATTTGAGAAAACATTATACACTGGAAGTTCTAGTCTTGTTGATGTACAGAGAAATCAGAGTCCCTGAAAGAATTGAGATTAGTACTTTGGTAGATTAGTTGATGCAAGTTAGTTAGAAGGCTTCAGGAGTTGTGAGTGAATTTAGCCAGGGCTGGTGCAGGAGCATAGCCATGTTTCTGCCAGGTGAGATTTTAGCATTTGTTTAAACTTAGTTATGGACGAATGGGGTACTGTATTGTGGGGCAGGGTGTTCTATTTTTTGATACATAGTAGCAGAGGAGGGAATCATCAGCTGTGTTTTTGGGTTTTGTTCCATTTTTTGATACATAGTAGCAGAGGAGGGAATCACCATTTGGGTTTTGCTCCATTTTTTGATACATAGTAGCGGCGGAGGGAATCACTAGCTGTGTTGTTGGGTTTTGTTCCATTTTTTTTGATACGTAGTAGCAGAGGAGGGAATCACCATTTGGGTTTTGCTCCATTTTTTGATACATAGTAGCGGCGGAGGGAATCACTAGCTGTGTTGTTGGGTTTTGTTCCATTTTTTTTGATACGTAGTAGCAGAGGAGGGAATCACCATTTGGGTTTTGCTCCATTTTTTGATACGTAGCAGCGGCGGAGGGAATCACCAGCTGAGTTGTTGGGTTTTGTTACCTGTTTGCGTGTCCATTAAAATAGTTGCATCCCAGACTTGCATCAATCTTTGTCCAGCCCTGAATGCGTGTTAGCACTCTCCAGTGATCTGTAGAAGAGCAGCCCTTGATGAAACCCATTTGACTGGTCCTAGTTCATAGTTCCTTTACTGGCATTTTTTATTAGAGAACTAACGCTCTGAGCTGTTAATGAGCTGCTTCCTTTAGTCAAGGTACAGGGTTTGATTCCTTCCACCCTGTTTACCAAATGTGTGACTCTGAGCAAGTTTCTCCAACAGACGGTGCTCCCTAGTCGCCCCCTGAAAAAGGGTCACTTGTGTGCAGTGGGCTTACTCAATTAAAAAAATGTATAAAATAAAAAAAAAATCACGCCCCTTTGCAGAATATAAATCTGCCAGATACATACTAGATATGCTGTTGTTGATAGTATGTCTTGTTCGACACATGTTATAAGGATTTAAGTTTCTGTATCAATCACTTGTTCTTGTAGACATGCATCTGGGAACTGTAAAACAACTACATTTTGTTTCTTCCTAGCCTTGTTGTTGATATAATTGTATGTTCTTACTCTGCGTAGCATCATCTTTTGCACTGAATGTATAATATTTCTCCTTAGGTGCCTAGTAGGTTATGCCCATTTGGAATTTTCTGGTTGGGAAATATGAATAAACTTATAAACAGTTTAAAACACAGTAGTGTTTATATTGTAAGTAATAAACCAAGCAGAAACTTTGCAGTGTGTAGGGTGTGAAGTTCACTCCTTGAAATATGTTATGCACCTAGTTCACTAATAAAATTTGAACTTTAAAATATGTACTACAAAATAATAAAATAGTAGGTAGTCCACAGTTGAGTTAAAATGGAATACTCTTTATTTTCACACCCTCCACACTGCGAAGTTTCTGCTTGATTTGTTTTTGAGCCAGTATAGGGTGCGTACTGGGTTTTCTGAGACTTTGGGGGATAGCATGGATTTTTCTTTTTAAATTGTAAGTAATGATACAGGATTATAATATAGAATTGCTGCCATGCAGTGGAGCAGAAACTGACATAAAAAGTCTTGTCTGCACTTTTTTTCTTTCTTTCCTTCAAACTGTAACATATTTGTAAGCTGTAGTTAAGCTTTGTAACATCTGCAGCAGTCATCGACAGAATATTTTCAACACAGTTATGAAAGCGTTGGCAAGACTACACGGGTCAGGGCTGACTATTAAGGTCAGCAAATATCAGGTGGTATGGCAAAGGTATCTTATTTGGTCATCATGGGGGGGAGATTCAGACAGAGCTTGCCAAGTTTGAAGGTTATTCAGAGAGGACATAACCCTGTTATGATGGATGCCGATTTAGCCGTTTAGACAAGGAATAGGGTAATGAAGCAGGAGATTTTACCCTCATCTCACACCCTGTTTTCTCATGGATGCCTCAGAAAACTCCCTCAGGAGGACTTATGGGGGGAGATTTTGATGACGTGACAGTAAAACTAATTTAAAATGCAGTGTCTGTACTTTTTTCTTCCTTTCTTTTTCTGATTCAGACTGTAACATATTTCATTGTGAAATTATATTTCTAATGTTTTATCATTAGCAGGAAATTGTATTTTTTTTTTTTTGCTATGCAACATTGAGAAAATATGTAAGTATTCTTCTGAAGAAATGTCATACTTATATGATGAAACAAGAGATGTTTCTGACTCAGGAAAGAATTAATTGTTTGCATGCAGTTTAAAAAAAAAACATGTCATGGGCAGTTGAGAAACTCAAGCTTAAAGATGTAAAAAAAGGCCAATTGCCAGCAAGAGACACCAGGATGGGAAATACTGTGTTTACTTCCATCAGATCTGTCAGCAGGACAAAAAAATGTGTAAATTGCATCTAGTTTCTATGGGAAAATAAGTTGATATATTCTGACCTGAAACAAATGTACACTAGTCTCTCTTTATAACTTTCTGTGGTAACATTTGGATATGTTGCTGTTCTATAATCTGCCTGTATTGCCTTCTAGTACCTTAAGTTAACAAATGCTTTTATATTCTTGAGCTGGATACTGTTTGGCATCTACTTCTCAGAGATCCAGGCAAAGGCAAAATAGGCCTGTGGCTGACCAAGTTTGCGGACGATTGTAAGTTGGGTGCTGTCATTGACTCCCCAAATTATGTTAACATACTGCAAGAGGGTCTCACAGCAACTATCGACTGGTGGCAAAGTTACAGCCTCAAACTAAACCAAAAAAAATGTATCATCATACCATTTGGCAAAAACACAGTCCCTACTGATTACCACATCAATGGCAACCCCCTAAGCACACAATCTGTGGTGAGAGACCAGGGCACTCAGGTTGATAACCTCACATTCGACCATCTTTTAGTGGCAGTGGTCAGAAAATCCTTTTACTTGGTTCATCTCATAAGTAAAGGGATTGCATCCAGGAAAAAAGAGGTTATTACCTCTCTATACTCCTCCCTCATTAGACCAATAATTAAGTATAATGCCCCATTTGGTATGTACCTCTCCAAACATCTGCAACAACTGGAAAGACCACTGAAATACATCACAAAGAGAACCCATGGCCTCCAACACCTGTCCTATGTGGACAGGCTCAAATCACTGTCACTCTATTTAGTATCATACAGATTGCTCTGGGGTGATCTGTGTCTTGTCTACAAGGCAGTCTCGGAACCTGCCCTACTAGAGATGCTCCATATCCATAAGTCTAACTCCTCACGCACTACCCACTCAAAAGGCCTGAATCTAATATGTGACATGAACAAAATCTGCTGGAGAGACCGGTTTGTGTCCCAGAGGATGCCTCGTCTCTGGAATAGACTTCCCATACATGTCAAACAGAGTACCTCTCTGGCCCTCTTCAAGCACAACCTTGATGAGTGGGTGGGAAACCACAAATTTGTCCCAAGGGTTCCACCTGTGTCTCCTCATTGACAGAGGTGACAGGTACTGACTGAGGTTTTTTTTGGGGGATGAACTCTTGGCTAGGCTTGTAAGGGCCCCAAGGCCATTAGCTTAGTAACCTCTTATGATCAAACCAGGTTATTTAGCTAGTATTATAGAGTTCACCTTTTACGTATTCTGTCTGTCTGCAAATTATTATTTTCTGCTTTTCTGTGCAAATGTATACACCTCTCCTTATTTAACTTGTATCAATATTATCTTTATTTTCTAAGTAAAACTTTTTTTTTATTTATTCACTTTTAAGATCATGTTATTGGTATTTATTTATATATTTATCATTTGAGAAGAGGGTATTATTTAACATGGAAGTCAGCCTGTCAGTCAGTGCAGCAGATTAAGTGTCTGAGCTGTTAGTAAACTGCTTCTTGTAGTCAAGAGTACAAAGCGTAATTGCACCCATCTCCAGGTATGAGGCGTAATTGCACCCATCTCCAGGTATGAGGCGTAATTGCAGCCATCTCCGGGTATGAGGCGTAATTGCACCCATCTCCGGGTACGAGGTGTAATTGCACCCATCCCCGGGTACAAGGCGTAATTGCACCCATCTCCGGGTACAAGGCATAATTCCACCCATATCCATGAGCCTCCTATGATTTTAACCAATTCACTTAGGATCCCAGGAAGTTACTAGGCTAATGACCCTAGGGCCCTTAGAAGCCTAGCCAAGTTCTACCCATATTTCCACAATCAGCACCTACTGACCCAGTCCGAGAGGGACACAGGTGTTAGCCCTGGGGTGAATTTACAGTAACCCATCCAATGGTCCAGATTGTGTTTGAAGAGGGCCATTGAGGTGCTTTGTTTAACATGAAGTGGCAGTCTGTCCCAAAGGTGTGGTAACCTCTGGGAGACAAATCTGTCCCTCCAGCAGGTTCTGTTAATGCCACATACCAGGTTAAGGTCTTTAGAACAAGTAACCTGTCTATCATTTGACTTTCAGATATGCAGCATTTCCAATAAAGCAAGGTCAGAAATTGCCTTATATGCAAGACAGAGATCGCCTCAGCGTAGTCTGTCTGAAACAGAATAACATGACAGTGATTTCAGACAAACTCATAGGAGAGTTGCTGAAGACCTTGAATTTTCCTTGAGAGGAATCTTTGTGGCTGCAGGTGCTTGGAAAGGTGCATACCAAAAAGGGCATTGTACTCAACCATTGCTGCTAAGATGGCCCCTGAAAAGGGACATTTTTTTCCAGTGGGTTTATCCAGTTAGCAGATAAAGAAAGTTAATTAATTAATAAGTCAGTAACTAGGTAACTGAATAAATTAATGTCCAGATGCTGGTATCCATGTCTACTGGCCGCACCTCCCCGAACACTGACTGCTAATCAACAGTTGCACTGTAGCTGGTGGGTACCTAGCCCAGTCTAGTGTAGGTATAGATCTGCCTTGTCAGGACAAAAGCTCTGAGGTATTGGGGAATTCTGCCAGTCTTCTCTGGGAATCTTCTTGTGTGTGTGTGTGTGTGTGTGTGTGTGTGTGTGTGTGTGTGTGTGTGTGTGTGTGTGCACGCGCGTGTGTGCGTAAGTAATAATTTGTTTAGGGGGCAGTTACTGTGGTAAGGGTCACTGGAAGACACTGAAGTTTACAGATATATTTGTGGGAAAGGGGCCTCAGGTGCTAAGCTAAGGACTTATCTTCACAAGTAGTTAGTGTGCAGCCCTAGTCTTGATGTGGATGTTGGAACCCATAACCAGGGCATCAGTTTATATTTCCTGTATGTGATTGAGACCAGTTTGCATTTGGTGAATTTGTTAGCGAATCAGATGTATGTGTATCATTTCTACTTTAAGTTGGGTCCCAGTACTGTGACTTGAGAAACCATCCTTCTGGCCAGTAGACCTGTATGCAGGCTAGAGAATGGATCCAAGGACCATTTTGGTTGGGAATTGTGGGATTCAAACCCTATCTGCCTGAAAACCAAGTTCTCTTACTGTGACAGCAATCATTGCTCTGTGTTCGTAATCAGAAGTAATAAAGTGACGGGAAAACAACTAGTACAACGTCTAAAATAATTTGTGAATCTGAGAAGTTGCTGCAGGAAATACTTACATAGTACTTAAATCAGTTAATAAACATTTCACGTTGTCCTGAGCCGTGCTGTTACACATAATTGTATTTATTTATTTGCATAACAGAGCAATTAAGTTCAGATTATACAAAGTAGTTTTTATTATTTTAACATTGCATTACCATAGATTGTCAAAGGAGAATAGATATTTTATACTACAATTAATGAATATGGCTAATAGTCTAGAAGCCATGTTATTTAATGCCAAATTGATATATTTTTTGGAAAACCGATTTGATTAGGTCTTTGAACAAAGACAAAACTAGTATACATTTGCAGAGATGGAGACATTGTTTCAAAGTTTTGCAGCATAGAAGACGCAGGTCGCATCTCTAAACTTTTTTTTTTCTTTTTTATTCTGCTTATATAAGTGGCTTGAAAACTAGCAGGTGTGGACATCTAAGATGAAGCAAACTGTGCTCTAAAACTTCATGATGGACAGACCACTGGTGTCTGACCAAGAGTGCACCATATAAACTGTTGATTCCAGACCTTTCATACAGCCGCAGCCCATCTGTCTATGACACTAGTGACCTTTATCTGAGAATTAATACTACCTCTCAGAAGGGCACACTAGCTCAGGATGAGAAAAAACTTAATGCACTGACAGGAAATATGGTGGTTGGGACTTTTTCTTCCAGTACTGGGTGTTTGGCTCAAAGCTAAAATCAGAGCTGCATCAAGATAGGCTATGAGAGCTTGCAGAAAGCAGGCGGGCATTGTTACTATTCCAAGTTTGATGTGGTGGGCACATGAATACACGTATTATGACTGTGCTACCTGCCTCCAAGTATTCTGTGAAACTCTTCAGCGATATACTTGAAACACTGTGTGCAGTGAGATTAATTTCTCTTGCAGAGGAGCATTTCCATCCATTCATCATATTTCTTTGTTAACCAGGTATGCGGATTGACTCAAGCTTCCCTTTTGATATAGGCAACAAACATTAAAATAGGATCAGTACCTGTACACAGACTAAAACAAGATTGTAAGGTGAGAGCCTGTGTTCAGAGGTTCATAGGAGATTACCAGGCTAATGTCTCAAAAGCCCTTCTAAGCCTATCCCGTGTTACCTAATTTTCTATCCTAGGAGAAAGATAAGGGTCAGCAAGTGGCTTATAACTATTTTTACAGACTGCCTCTGTCCATAAGGGGCATGGGTGATTCCCCTTCCACTGATCCAGATTGCACTTTATTGTCAAGGAAGAGTTCTGCTTCACATGAATAGGAAGCGTATTCCAGAGGAGGAGCAATTGCTGGGACACACATTTGTCTCTCCAGCATGATCTATTCATGTCAGAGATCAGGTTTAGATCTTTGGATCTAAGTAATCCTCATGTAGTTAGTTTTACGAATATGCAACATATCCATCAGGGCTGGGTCAGAGACTGACTTGTAGATTGGCACGAATCACTCCTCAGTAGTCAGTATAAAGCTGAATACACTGATAGGGCTTTTAATTGGTCCACATATGACATGTTGGTTATACCCTGTAATTTTTTTTGTGAGAAACCTCTGAGGATACACCAACTGTTGCAGGAGCCTGGTGAGGTATATGCCAAAGGGTGCATTGTACTCGATTATTGGTCTGGGCTGAGTACAGTGGTACCATGACATCCTTAGATGTGGATGCCATGCCGTTACTTATAAGCTGAGCCATAGAGAAGGATTTCATAACCATATGGACACATGGTGGTCAAAGTTCAGATTACTGGCTTGAGTACCCAGATCTCTCACCAATGGGTGCACTTTTAGGGGAGTGCTACTAGTGCTGTAATTTGCAGGGGTATTTGATTTCTCAAAGGGTATTATTTTTTTATTTTTGCACTTCATCGCATTTAGTTTGAGGTCATGTCTCTGACACCAGTCATTAATCAGCATCACACTGGACTTGTAGTATGGGGTATGGGGTATCAACAGAGGGGGCAAACCTGTGGCCATGTTTGTCCTTGAAATTTATCCCCCCCCCCCCCAATTTCAAAATTGTTTAACAAAATCCAAGAAATTATAAATGACAATTTGCATTTTTAGGAATTATTTCCAAACACTCCTGTCAGCACTGGGAATACATGAATAATTCTGGAGTATTTTTTCTGATCTTTGTTTTTGCTCATAGTCATTTTAATTTTAGCTTAATAAAATAAAATTGTGTATTTTTGAATATGTTAATTTGTGCTTTGTTCATTGTGATTTGTGGTCACTCTAGTAGATTCCGAGTTTAGGATTTGTTAAAAAAATAATGATTTTTCCATGTTTCTTATTTATGAAACTGGTGGGTTATTCGCCAGCTAAACCAACTAGGCTCAAGTATATTAGTATTTATAGAGTATTGTGAGAAGCATGGAAGTAGTAATACCTGAGTATTTTTTAATTGATAACATTATGCATAATTCCAGATTAGTAATTAACTGTGTGGAATAGGAAATAGTGGTATGAAACGATGCAGTAATCTGGTGTGAACTAGTAGATGTCCCAGTTCAGGTTTCCATCTAGCTCAAGTCCTGATTTCTTTTAAGTGGTTCTGAGGGAAGTTCAAGTGTCAACAGTGTAGATGCTAGCACTGAGGGTGCCCCTTTCTCCATGTCAGTAGTGTTGCAGATAATGTCACCGAGAGGTGCCCCTCTTCTCATCTTTCAAGCAGATGATACTGAGGGGGTCCCACTCCTCACAGCATTCATATTGATGAAGATACTGTGGGGTACCCCTTCCCCCAGCTTTGATGCATTTAATAATGGTGAGGGGTGCCCTGCCCCCAAATCAGAGATGCTGAGAAGTGCCTCTTCATTCATACCTTTGATGTGGATGGTGACATTGGAGGTTGTCCCCTCCCCAAAGATAGTGATAGTGAGGGGTGTCCTTTGACACGTTTCTATCTTGCGATTGATGAAATTGATGGGTGCACTTTCTTTGTGTCTTTGATACATGTGATACAGTGGCATGCCATTTCCCATGTCAGTGACACAGATCATACTGAAACATCCGCATTCACCCATATCTGTAATGCATTCCTATTGCCAGTGATACTGATCTTAGTACTTAGGGTGCCCTCTTCTCTGTGTTTGTGATGCTAAGTATTGTACTGAATGGTTTCCCTTAACCCTGTTTTAGTGCTCAGGATGACAATACTGACAAGTGCCCCTTTGCCCTTGTCTAGTGCTGCAGCCAGGTATGCTTAGAAGCACCCCCTCCTCATCAGTGGTTTTATTGATGATACTGAGGGGGTGGCCCATCTCCTGCGTCATTGATACAAACAATAGTACTGGAGGGTGTCTGTTAATATATCAGTGATGAAGATAGCATTACCGAGGGGTACATCCTCTCCACATCTGTAATGCAAATGATTGTATTGAGGGATGCCCCATTCTGTGTGACAGTGATGCAGATGTTGGCATTGAAGGCTACGCCTCGTTTATATTGCACGTGGTAAACACTGAGGGGTGCCCCTTTCCCCATGTCAGTGATGATGATGATAATACTGAAAGGTATCCCTTTCCTTGTGTTAGTGTTACAGTTAATGACCCCCCCTCCCCTTCATTTTGCAAGAAGGTGCAAAGCCTTGTTAAATGGTATTTTATTGCTTTCTGCAGCCTGGTTCAGTTGCTGTATATCTGTCACATGCTTTCTTGGGTTCTGTTTTATAAATACTTAACAAGTGATGGTACCAAACGTGATACATGTCATGGTACAAAACGTGATACATCTCCTGTTACCAAATGTGATACATGTCATGGTACAAAACGTGATACATCTCCTGTTACCAAACGTGATACATGTCATGGTACAAAACGTGATACATCTCCTGTTACCAAACGTGATACATGTCATGGTACAAAACGTGATACATCTCCTGTTACCAAACGTGATACATGTCATGGTACAAAACGTGATACATCTCCTGTTACCAAACGTGATACATGTCATGGTACAAAACGTGATACATCTCCTGTTACCAAATGTGATGCATCTCGTGGTACAAAACTTGATGCATGTTATGGTGGAACCAAATGTGATTACTCTGTAATAGTTTTGAGATTTTACTCTTTGCCAGGTCATTCCACTTTTCTGTGTTTCTGTTACTTTAAATTCATTCACTGTTTTTGATTTTACAATCTCAATGGAAAGACTGTTCTGTACATTAACGACCCTTACTGTTCATAATATTCCCCAAGAACCATGTTCTCTCTGTCCTCCACGTGTGCCTATCTAAAAGTTGGACTTTTGTTTTTCTGCAGTGCTTACATCTGTCATGCTATTCTGCACCAACTTTTCTTTCAGGCGGTACATATTATTTTCCTGTTAAGACTTCTTTTCTTAGACAGAGCACATATATTATTTAGTTCCCTAGCTTTACATGAAGATCAAGCCTTCCCCTCTGCTGCGTTATGAAACTCATTCATTCCCCACCCCGAGGATAAGAGCCTGCTTTACAACTTGCTCCCGTCAGAGGTAAGAGTTGAGTGCTGAGAGTAATGCTGTCATCTTTTGCAGTATTTGGACTTTTTTTTTAGGCACTTTTGTTCTCATGCAGTAGCTGTGATTTATGCTACCTTCCACTCAAGCAACCTGTCTTTTGTCGTTGTCATGCGCATCACCTTTCATTCATGTAACCTGTGGTTTTATGGTCATAGTGGACATCGACTTTCACTTATGCAGTCTGTCATTTCATGGCTGTAGCGCATATGCCTACCTCCAGTCATGCAGCCTTTGGTTTTATGGTTCTACACACCGCAATCATCATAATCCTCTCCGTGACCCAACTATGGCCTCCTCCTGCAAAGATGAGTGAGGTCACTTCTATTACTCAGCACTCAGCTTCTTGCAGCTTTTGCAGCACTTTAACCACTATCTGAAGTCTGGTCATCCAGGGGGCAGAAGTTGGGACATAATCTGTGTAAGTCACAGAGCTGACTAGAGCATATACTAATGTTGTTTCTCTACTTATATTCCATTTTGTTGCTCTTGGCACCCATACAGAGTGGAGTCTACCGAGGTGTACATGTCGTTTTAGGTGTGACTAATTTCGCTGTCAGCATATAAAGAATAATTTACTGTTTAGTGCTGTTGACGATTTTCACTGTGTTGCAGAATCTGGTGACTTTTTCATACCGTCTCCTCACAGACTGCTGACTTTTGGACAATTGATATATTATTGTGCCTCCCTCCCATTCCATTTTAGCTATTGGTGGTGCTGTTCTCTAGTACGTGCTACCCAGACTCAGTGTAAGGTGCTGCACATTTCACCATCTCCTTGTATAAACTAGCTACCTCCACCTTCTCATATTAGTCCTGTTTCAGAGTTTTATGCTGTGTGCAAAGAAATTTGTTTTTTCTCTTCTGCCCATAAATGTCCCACCTTCACTGTGGATTCCTTTAACTGCTACCCTTTTATCATCTTTCTAGACAATCTTTAACTTGAGATAGCAGACAAGATCATGCTCCAAAGCTGGCAAACTTGTATTTTAATCATTTGTGAACAGCTGTGTTAAAGCTTTCTTAAGTTCTAGGTATACATCTAACACAGCCAATGCAGTATTTGTTACTCTTTAGAAATCCCCTTATAATAATCTCTGTTTGATCCTGTGTCTCAGTGATCACAATATTTATTATAAGTGATCTTTTTTTCAGTTTTCCATGTGTTAGGGAGTAAAGTAATTGGATAGGCTTTTCTTTAGATTCATAGGTAAAATAGTAGGCTATCAGTTAGAAGACTGTAACACGCTTCGCTAATAACCAGAGATTGGAATCAAACCCTGTACTTTGTATCTGTGAGGAGAAGACTTTAATTATTATGCCAGCCCCGCCCCCTATTGTAGCTGTTTTTTGTCAAAGAATACCGGTAAAGCAAATTATACATTTAATAAGCAAATAGGTGTTGTCTTCCCTTAGGTTGACAGATATCAAGATCAGGTCATTTATGCAAAAAAGGAACATATGTTAACCATAACACTTTTTTCAACCATATACATATCTGCAGTGAACTCATAACACAGCGTATGTCACACCAGCCTATCACTGTGCTGTGAACAGGTACAGACAGAACAATCTGTGAGACGTCAGGAAGAGCCTTATGTCACATGTAGTAGTGAGTACAAGCTGTGAGACGTCAGGAAGAGCCTTATGTCAAATGTAGTAGTGAGTACAAGCTGTGAGACGTCAGGAAGAGCCTTATGTCACATGTAGTAGTGAGAACAAGCTGTGAGACGTCAGGAAGAGCCTTATGTCACGTGTAGTAGTGAGAACAAGCTGTGAGACGTCAGGAAGAGCCTTATGTCATGTGTAGTAGTGAGTACAAGCTGTGAGACATCAGGAAGAGCCTTATGTCAAATGTAGTAGTGAGTACAAGCTGTGAGACGTCAGGAAGATGCCTTATGTCACATGTAGTAGTGAGAACAAGCTGTAAAACATCAGGAAGAGCCTTATGTCACATGTAGCAGTGAGTACAAGCTGTGAGACGTCAGGAGGAGCCTTATGTCACATGTAGTAGTGAGTACAAGCTGTGAGACATCAGGAAGAGCCTTATGTCACATGTAGTAGTGAGTACAAGCTGTGAGAGGTCAGGAAGAGCCTTATGTCAAATGTAGTAGTGAGTACAAGCTGTGAGACATCAGGAAGAGCCTTATGTCAAATGTAGTAGTGAGTACAAGCTGTGAGACGTCAGGAAGAGCCTTATGTCACATGTAGTAGTGAGAACAAGCTGTGAGACGTCAGGAAGAGCCTTATGTCACATGTAGTAGTGAGTACAAGCTGTGAGAGGTCAGGAAGAGCCTTATGTCACGTGTAGTAGTGAGTACAAGCTGTGAGACATCAGGAAGAGCCTTATGTCATGTGTAGTAGTGAGTACAAGCTGTGAGACATCAGGAAGAGCCTTATGTCATGTGTAGTAGTGAGAACAAGTTGTGAGAGGTCAGGAAGAGCCTTATGTCACATGTAGTAGTGAGTACAAGCTGTGAGACATCAGGAAGAGCCTTATGTCACATGTAATAGTGAGTACAAGCTGTGAGACATCAGGAAGAGCCTTATGTCACATGTAGTAGTGAGAACAAGCTGTGAGACGTCAGGAAGAGCCTTATGTCACGTGTAGTAGGAAATCGATGGTGCTGATGGTCACCCACATATCTGCATGTGAATAAAAGAGGTATGGTGTTAGAACATTAATTACTTTTTTTTTCTCCAAACAGTTAGAGACTTTATTACCTTGACTAACATGGCGAGAACAGACCCCAGTTACGTTGTAAGGGCATAGTGCATGAAATCAATCTGAATACCAATGTGTTTGTGTATGTGATATTTAAGGTAAGTGTGCCGTTGTCTTGCCAGGGTGAGGGGGGAGTTGTACGTTGGAACAGTAGTGATATTATGTGTTGCATACACGGGGCGAGGGGAAAGTTGTAGGTTGGAACAGTAGTGATATTATGTGTTGCATACATCTGATGGTTTGTAGATGATGTTCTTCGTTCCCCATTGCTGCAGTCCTTACTATTGGGTGTAGTCCGCTGTCCAGTCGGCCCGAATACCAGAGTATATGGCTGACGTCGGTCAGGGCGCATTAGACTGACGTCAGTACGTCAGGGTACTAATGCGCATGACCGGCGTCATATCCTCAGTCTTTTTTGCCGCATGGTCCGATGCAGAAGCAGTTTTGCGAGTGCAGGTTGGCGTTCTGAAATATTTCCGAAACCGGAGTTTCAGACCGAAGCAGAGTTGGCTAAGTACCCCGTTGGGGAACATTTTGGTTTTTTCTTGCCTCAGTATTTAACCGGATGTCAGAAAAAGTGAATAACTGTATTTCTTGTGGGAAACAGATACCTCATAGGGATTACCATACCTTGTGTATACCTTGTTTAGGGCCTGAGCACGACGTTGTTGGTTGCCGCTCTTGTGCTAGGTTTAACAAACGCACTATTAAGAGGAGGTTAGACTGTGCCAGGTTAGTGTTTGGGAAGCGTTGCAATTATAAAATGCCGTCGGATGCTCCGACGCCCGCTTCGTCCAAGAAGCGCAAGGACAAAACAGCGAAGCCTAGGGTTGATGAACCGGCAGTCCCGGACGTCGGTTCTTTAGAAAGCTCAGTGGAGCCAGAGGTTTTGCCAGGAGTTTCCATGGAGTCTCAGGCAGAAACTTTACTGTTACAGGATGTGCCTTCTCAGGAGGTAGGCCAGGCTGAGGGGGCTTCTCAGGTAACTGTTCTTCCCTCTCTTCCCAAGGTAGTTAGAGCCTCTCCTTCTGTTGCCAAAACTTCTTTGAGAGGTAGGCCTAGTTCAGCTTCAGTGGGGGCTTCTCCTAGCATTTCGGGTTCTGTACCTAAGAAACATATGCTTAAAATGGCAGAAGATTTGATTACTATGATTAGAGGTTCTATGCCCCCTCCTGATAAGAGGCCTAGGGTGGAACCGGAGTTTGATAGTTTTGAACAGTGTTCAGAGGCTTCTGAGTCTTCTGCGGAAGATTTGCAGGAGTATCCTCCTTATTCTGATTCTGATGTGGATGACTCCACTCCTACAGCTTCTCCTCCTGAGGATTTTTCTTTTTCAGAGACTCTGCACTCCATGAGGGAGCACTTTAAATGGGAAGGCCAGGATTACTCTGATTCCAGGAAAGGGCTTAGGGAATTCTTGTTTTTACCCCAGCATAGGCCCTTAGCTATCCCTCCTGTGTTGAATGTGGTGGAAGATGTTTTTGCAGAGGCTTCCCTGAACCCTGACTCTTTGCCTCCTGCTCCTGTTAAACCTGATAGGTATTATAGGGTGCCCGAAGCTCATAAGTATTTGTTTAAGAGTCCTAGGGCGGACCCAGAAACTGTTTCTCAGGGGCCTAAAGGTGTTAAGGCTTCTGTGGTTAAAAATCCTGTTCCCACTGATAAAGAGGCAAGGGCTTTGGATAGGTGGGGAAAGAAAGTGTATACTTCTTCCACTTTAGCCATGAGAGCGTTGAATTGTCAGTTTCACATGCTAAAATATCAAAATTATCTCCTTTCACAATTGAAATCTAAGGTGGATGCTTTGGCGGAAGGTATTGAGTGTAAAGAGTTGCTGGATTTGGTTCATGTGTCTGAACAAGTGGGTAAGCATTCTTTGCAATGTGGTTTTGATGCTGTACAGGCCTCCTCGAGGGTGGCTGCCACTAGTTCTGTTCTTCGCAGGCATGCCTGGTTGAGGGATCAGAATTTAGCTGAGCATGTTAAGACAAGGATTTTGGATGCTCCTTTACAGTCTGATGTGTTGTTTGGTTCGCCTGTGGAAGCAGTTTTAAAGAAAATGGAGGACAAAGCTAAGTCTATGCAAACTGTTAAAGATTTTTACAGGTGCAGCCACCAAGTTTAGTAGAAATTGGCCTGCTAAGGGGTGGACATATCCTGCTTATGATTCCCAGTCTAGGGGTAGGTCTAGACGTGGTAGGGGCAGGGCTCAAGGTTCTTTAGGCCTAGAACAGGGAGTTCACCTGCTCAGACTTCTGGTGAGGGCAGGGGTCAGTCCTTTCGTAAACAGACCCAATGACCTGCCTTTTCAGCTGCCAGTAGATTCTCGTCTGGCAGCTCCTTTGGGAGGAAGATTGTCTCTTTTCAAAGAAAATTGGGATTTAATTACTCAAGACAGATGGGTGTTGGATATCATTCACCACGGTTACAGGTTTTATTTCCATACAATGCCCCCTTTCAAAGGCATGCCAGACGTTCCTCCTCCACAAAGAAAAGAAGCTCACAAGCAAGTTTCTCAATTACTCCAGATGGGGGCCATTCAGCCAGTCCCTGTATCAGAAAGGGGCCTAGGATTTTATTCTCGCCTGTTCCTAGTACCAAAGAAGGGGAACACGTGGAGACCAATTTTGGATTTATCTCTCCTCAACACTTATCTGGACATTCCCAAGTTCAAGATGTTGACGTTACAACAGCTTTTACCTCTGCTGGGCAAGGATCACTGGATGGTAACTTTAGATCTCAAGGAAGCTTACCTTCATGTGCCTATAAGGCTAAGTTGCAGGAAGTATCTGCGTTTCGAGCTGGAAATTCTCATTATCAGTTCTCTGCATTGCCCTTTGGCTTATCTACTGCCCAGAGTATTCACAAAGGTTCTGGCTCCAGTGATAGCTTACTTCAGGCTACAAGGAATTCAAATCTATCCTTACTTGGACGACTGCCTGATTCTGGCTCAAGAAAAGGAAGACCTTCTACAGCATCTGGAATATGTTATAGCAGTGCTAAGATGCCTAGGGTATTCTGTGAACGAAATAAAGTCCAGTCTAGTACCCTCTCAAGACATGTGCTTTCTGGGAGTGAGACTGAATACAGCAGCCCAGATGGCCTTTTTAACCCCGGACAAACAACAGAGTCTATCACTTTACTTCCATCAACTATCTCATCAGTCCGTGCTGACTGCAAGGACAGTCCTTCAAGCATTAGGGTTCATGGCATCTTGTATTCTGGTGCTTCCCAATGCCAAACTGCATATGAGGAAGCTACAATGGTATCTCAAAAATGTATGGACACAGCACTGCCAGGATTTGGACACTGTCATTCAAATAATACCTTGCCTTCAAAACAAATTTTTGTGGTGGGCTCAGGAATGTCACCTAAACAAGGGACTCTCTGTGACCCGGCCAGAGGCGAGTCAGATTTTAATGACAGATGCCTCGGACATTGCTTGGGGAGCTCATCTAAATGGAAAGTGGATACAAGACAAGTGGCCTGCCAGACTACAGCATCTACATATCAACATGAAGGAGATGTTAGCAGTCCAGTTTGCATTAATGGCTTTCAAGGAGTTACTTCTTCCAGGGCAGGTGTTGATTCTAACAGACAACACAACTGTCATGTGGTACATCAACAAGCAAGGGGGAACACATTCTTATCCTCTATGCAGGCAAGCAATGATTTTGTGGGAGACGGCTCTCAGTTTACAGCTAAATCTTCAGGCAAGGTTTCTGCCGGGAGCACAGAACTCCTTAGCAGATGTGTTAAGCAGACAAATCATGGATCCCCACGAGTGGAAACTGGATCTTCATGTATTTCAGAAATTGACAGTGTCATGGGGAACTCCAGACATAGATCTGTTCGCTTCTCCACTAAACCACCAGCTGCCAAAGTATTGCACAAAGGGGTTTCATCACACAGCTTGGAAAGTGGATGCTCTGTCTTTCAGTTGGAAAAACCTTCATGTGTATGCCTTTCCACCTCTGCCTCTTCTTCCAAAGGTACTATTAAAGGTCAGACAAGACAGGCCAAGGATGATTTTGATAGCTCCAGATTGGCCTCGGCAACACTGGTACCCACTACTACGGAGTCTGGTAAAGAAGCCTCCGTGGCCTTTACCTCTGATTCCTCATCTGTTATCTCAGAAGGACGGTCATCTGCTCAATGTCAAGCTTCACTCTCTTCATCTAACAGCCTGGCATATTCTGTGTTGAAACACAGCAGGTCTCAACTTCCTCAACAAGTTTTAAATGTGATTATGGAAGCTAGAAGACCTAGTACAAGGAAAGTGTACGCAGAAAAATGGAAGAGATTTTTATTTTGGAGTACGGCAAAGAATTTAGAGATTTCTGAGCCTAATTTGAGTGGGGCTCTTCAATATCTTACTGAGTTATTGGACAAAGGTTTGTCCTTCTCTTCCATTAAGATTCATGCTGCAGCAATTTCAGCTCACTATGATTGTGACCCACCATTGTTTTCGCATCCTTTGTTCAAGCAGTTTCTTAGAGGGGTAAAGAATATAAGACCCCCACGTAGAGCTCCTACTCCTGCTTGGGATCTCAATTTTGTGTTGGAAAAACTTACTCTACAACCTTTTGAGCCTGCGGCTACTGCTGAATTGAAATACTTGTCATGGAAGACTGCTTTTCTGTTGGCTATTACTTCTGCAAGAAGGGTGTCTGAGTTGCAGGCCCTTATGGCAGTAGAGCCCTTTTGATTTTCCATAAGGATAGGGTATCATTACGTACTAATCCATCCTTTATGCCTAAGGTGGTTTCTAGTGTGGCTTTAAACCAAACTATTCATTTGCCTACTTTTTATGCAGACCCCCAAAATAAAGGGGAAAAGATTTTGCACACTTTAGATGTACACAGGCAATTGCGTTATTATTTAAGCAGGACTAAGGATTTTAGGCAGTCTCAGCAGTTGTTTGTTTCTTTTGCTTTGAGTTCGAGGGCAAGCCTGTGTCAAAACAAACTATTTCTAGGTGGATTGGCTTTTGCATTGCATTTTGTTATTCCCATCATGGCAAGGAGATTCCAGCTGGGATTAGGCCTCATTCCACTAGGGCTACTGCCACTTCAACAGCATTTCTAAGGGGTGGCAACTAAGGATATTTTGGAAGCAGCTACTTGGAGTTCAGTGCATACTTTCTCTAAGCATTATCACCTTCCTATCTACTCTAAGTCTAGGGCTGGTTTTGCCACAGCTGTTTTGCAAGGCATGTTGTCAGCTCCTGCTTCTTTATGATTTGCCAGCCTCCCTTACCTCTGCTTTGGGATTCTACCCAATAGTAAGGACTGCAGCAATGGGGAACGAAGAACATAGTACAGTTTTGTACCTACCATAAATGTAGATGTTCGAGGATCCCCATTGCTGCAGTCCAATTTACCCTCCCTCCTTCCCCTCTGTGTTTAGGGGTGGTTGTGTAGGTGAGGTTACATGCTGATATTTTTGTATATATTCTTGTATATATTGTGCATATTTGTGGTGCAGGTATTTTGGGCCTTGTCTTTTTAGGGTCTTCTGACATCTGGGGCAAGAAAAGACTGAGGATATGACGTCGGTCATGCGCATTAGTACCCTGACGTACTGACGTCAGTCTAATGCGCCCTGACCGACGTCAGCCATATACTCTGGTATTCGGGCCGACTGGACAGCGGACTACACCCAATAGTAAGGACTGCAGCAATGGGGATCCTCGAACATCTACATTTATGGTAGGTACAAAACTGTACTTTTGTGGCAGAGACAATGTGGGAGTAAACAGGCGTAAAGTTTTTTGTACAATATATGTGGCATCACAGTATTTATGTGTATGCATGTTGTTAATAGACACACACACACACGCACACACTTTTGCACGTGCATTTTTAATTTTGTAAAAAAAAAAATAATGTTTGACCTGATGTTGAATTACTGCTTAGTTGTAAACAACAGAAAATACATATAAGTTCCATTTTATTTCTAAAACATGAGTGGCAGACATAACTTATGCCATAATAAACACTTCTTCAGCAGGTCACAAAGAGATTGTAACTAAGATGCTGTCCCCGACACCCCTTAAATAATCATGTCTTCTCTCTCATATAACTGGTTGAAGAGCTGGGTGAGTGATGCATGCATTTCAGAGATGGAAAGTAGTGGTAAAAGCAATTTCTTGGAAGGCAAAAAAATGGAACAGAGGCTGCTGGAAACCTTTTAATTAGTACTAATTACCTGAGCAGAAAATGTTGGAGGCTTGAAAGGATTTGTGTCACTGAGTGAAAGATCAAAGAATGCAATGCTTGCGTTTTAATCTGCCAGCTAGAAAAATGAGTAAGGGGTAATAATAGGACCCCTGAGAGTGACGTCCCAGGTGGTCGTGGTCTTAATCCCTTTTTTACAGTGAAGGCCCAAGGCCTTGTTCTAGAATTGTAATCACATGATTTAACTTTGCTTTGATTTTAAAACACTGAGTCATTTTTACCACCACTTGAAAATGTAGTTGCAGTGCTGAAACCTTTCCTGTTCCACAGTATGGCTAGAAGCCTGCTGTAAGCAAGTCTTCACTTTTTTTTTTTCATTTTAAGCAAGTTTTTTCAAGTTAACCTTTATTGAACATATTTTGCTTAGAACCAGGCAGTTCTGTGAGGGGTCACTGTGCTGTATCAAAGCTTTGATGTGGTTTGTTAAAGTTGGCTGAGGGGGCGTGTGTGTGTGTGAGTGTGTGTGTGTGTGTGTGTGTGTGTGTGTGTGCGCATACATGTAACTGGCGTGCATTAAACCCCTTCATTCAGTAGCACCGAAGTGACAGTTTCTTTAGATTTTACCCATAGATCACACCAGAATTCTTACTGGTTTTCTTGTCTTTGAGTAGGATGTTCACATATATCTCTTCCCAGATAAGTGCTGACCAACAGAGAGTTGTCAGACTTGTGAGGTTGTGCTGGGGATGGGTGAGGTGCAGGAAGGTTCTTCCTATCTAGCATGTCTGTCTGTCTGCCTGCACTAGAACATTTTGGTAAAATTCCCTTTCAAGTTACCATTGTTTTGTAATTTTATGAAAAAAGCTAAAACAACATGAAGAGAAAGCAGTTATAGCAGAATGAATACCTTTAAGTTGTTCTTGTTTTGAAGTAGCTGTACCCAGGTTCTGTAAGGAGGAGAGATAGTTTGCTCAAGTTAAGTTAGTATAATGTAGTGTGCAAGTGCCATGAACAGGATGCAAACTTAGTTTTCCCCTTTGTTTTTAGTGCTCATAATTAATTTGCTCTTTGCGAGTACAATAGAAATAAGAAGCCCAGCTTATCTGAGTGTTTTCTGAAAATGGCTGCACTTGAGCCCCTTAGGACTTAATTCTGACTTGTCCAACAAGGAGTATCAGACAGGTCACTATAGCCAGTATGCACTGGGATAGCACTCCTGTGTTTAGCAGCATAGCTTGCGCAACATTTGTAATTTAAACTGGGAAGGGAGTTGCTCTGATTACGTATAAAGACCCGTGTTCATATCCCAGCACATCTGAATATTTTTCATGCAGCAGTTTATTTTGTGGGGTATTGCATTTAACATAGGTCCTACCTTATTCATTGTTTAGCTGGACATACATGGGTCCTACCCTATTCATTGTTTAGCTGGACATACAAAGATCCTACCTTATTCATTGTTTAGCTGGACATGAGACAGGGTCCACAGGTGATGTTTTCTGAGGAGCTGTAATGTCTGTACAGAAAGTCGTTGGATGCTTCGTCAAAGCAAAATTCACCATATCTTGTTCCTGAAAGACTGATTTAATGAACATGACCTTTTCAAGTCTTGACCACTTTTGTTAAGTTTTGAAAAGCAATGTTTTTCTGTTCAAAAACTGATTTTGTGTGTGTATGTCTGTGAATGTATCATGGTGATTGTCCCAGTACTTTGGGATCACAACAGTGGAGGAAGTATTTTTCTCTGTCAAGATGCTGAAACCTCAGACATGGTTATTTTAAGCATGGGTACAGAAGGAAACAACTCCTTGCCAAGGGCATATCAGAACTGTAGTGACTGCAGGGTCATATCTGGGCATTATTGATGGTCCTCCTAGTTGAGCCCTACTTACCACCCCAACCCTCCCTCCACTCACCAACGTTGTTGATGTATGATTAATTCAGATTTTATATATCTACGTCTATATCTATATCTATATGTATACTATATCTATATCTAACTGCGGTGGTGGTGCGGCAGTAGCATTGTCACCTCACAGATAGACGTTGCCCTGTTCGATTCTCAGCTACAGCGTCTTCTGTGTAGAGACATGCGTGAATGGGCGTACCTTCATTGAAGGTTGTGCGTCAGGGCTGGCAACTCAGCAAGTAAAAATCTACTGCCAATCATTAGCGGACCGGAGTTCCGCTGTGGCGACCCCTAACCGGGAAAAGCCGAAAGAAACAACAACTATATCTATATCTAATCTCTCTCTCTCTCTTTATATATATATATATATATATGGGATCCATACAGATTCCCGACGGCACTTTCTGCCGAAGCAGAAATCACAGAGCATACATAACCGAAAGTGCTGTTCACTGAAGCAGCACTTTAAGTTATGTATGCTGGTTGTGCCGGTCACACTACAGTGCTGTTAAGGGAGAATTCACTTTTCCCCACTGTAGTGCGACCTCAGAGTGAGAATATAAAAGTAGAGGCTGTGGGGGGCACATAAAAGAAGATTTAGTGTTTTTTTTTTTTTTTTTTTGAACGGACTTTAACGAAAGCACTTTTTCGGTGAAAGTACTTTCGTTAAAGTGCATTTGGGTATTGTGGATTCGGACTATTGAACTTGCGTTCAATAGTCCTAGATCCGTATATTTTTATATATATATATATATATATATATATATATATATGGGTCTAGGACTATTCACTGAAAGCACATTTCACCTAAACTCAAACTGGTGTGCACTTTTCACCGAAAGCTCAATTCACTTAAAACACAATTCACCAAAACACATTTCACCTAAAGTTGTAGATGGCCTTGTCTCCACTGTAGTGCGACCCTGAAGTTAGTTTATATAGTAGGAGGGGTGTGGGGAGCATATTTTGAACTATATACATGGATATTTGCAATTTCAGTAGATTACTCTTTTCCAAACATGATATCTACTTACAATATGTGGGGGGCTACGCCCCCACACCCCCAATGTGGGGGGTGGTGCCCCACATCCCCCCTACTATATATACTAACTCCAGGGTCATACTACAGTGGGGACAAGGCCATCTCAAACTTTAGGTGAACTGTGTTTCGGTGAATTGAGTCTTAGGTGAATTGTGCTTTCAGTGATTTGTGTTCAGTCATTTGTGTTTAGGTGAAATCTGCTTTTGATGAAATGTCCTAGACCCATATAATATATATATGTGTGTATATATATATATATATATATATATATATATATATATATATATATATATGGGTCTGCTTTGTTGAATAAAAAACACATTTGACTGAAACTCATTTTGTCTAAACAGGTATATGCCGTGTTCCCCACTGTAGTGCAATCCTGGAGTTAGTATATACAGTTGGGGGGGTGTAAACCATAGACATGGATTCCTACAAGTCAAATGAATAACTGGTTCCAGAAAATAATATATACCTAAACTATGTGGTGGGGCTGTGCCCCCCACACCCCTCCCCCTAACTGTATATACTAACTCCAGGATCAAACTACAGTGGGGAACAGGGCATATACCTGTTTAGACAAAATGATTTTCAGTCAAATGAGTTTTCAGTGAAGTGAGCTTTCAGTGAATTGTGCTCAGGCAATTAATTTTCAGTGAAATGAGGCTTCAACAAAATGAGTTTCAGTGAAGTGTGTTTTCTATCAAACAAAGTAGACCCATGTATATATATATATATATATATATATATATCTATAAAAGTTCAATCATACACAATAGTGAACACAAAGAAAACCAAAAACAATCTATTTCCTCCCCCGATATTAAAACTAACCCCCCCCCCCCATAACACTAGCGTCAAATTTGTCTGAATAGTGGCAGTGTTACGGGAATGTTTTAATGATGGTAAGGTGTACAGTTACGGTTGGGGGAAGGGACAACGTTAGGGTTAGCACCCATTACTAAAGAGCGGAGGGGGGCTCCACCCTCTTGCACCACTTTTGTAATAAGTACTAATCCTAACCCTAACCCTAGCACTGCCCCTTTCCTCAACCCTAACATCTTAACATCATTAAAACCTTCCTGTAACACTGCCACTACACAAGGCAGACTCAGACACACTTACATTCAAAAAGACACACAAACAACACATCTGTCCCCTAAACTAAAGATTACCCTTACCCTAAAACAGACAAACTCACAGACAAATATACAATATTCACCCTTCACTCATCCCTGACCCAGGCCCTAACTCTAACTCACATGCACACACGCATGCATACTGTCACTTCCCGACCCCACTTACCTGTATTCCATGCCATTGACATAGACACCATTCGGCCATCTGTACCATTGACATTAAATCACATCCTTGCATTTGTTGAACAAACATGCATTCAGTAAAATGCAGGACCACTATATATACATATATTTTTATATATAGATATATATAAAATATATGATATCACAATATATCAACATATTAAAAACAAAAGTACATATTTACTATTCTATATTTTGCTATAAAATGTATTAAAACAAATGTAGACTACTTGACTCCTAGATTACCTCAAATGCCACAGTTCCTGAAGTTCCACTCCCATGGTCTGCTTAAGACACTCAGTTTTACGGACCACTGGCACCCTGTGTTCATACAATGCCTCAATGGGTCTTAAAAGTAATTGTGTCCCCAAATGAGATAGGTACTCTAAAAGGACCTTCTGAGCACTTCTGCCCCATCTCTGTCACCTTTCCTGACGTTCTTTTGCCTCTTTTTTCAGTCTTCCTCTGTCTTCTTCTTACCCCATTTCATTCAGTCCTTCCTCCTCTTTATCTCCCATTTCAAATAGTTATATATTGTTCCCTGTATATTATGTTTTACAAAAGTAAGTTATACTAAATGAGGTTATGATAGTGTACACATACTTTTCTAAACTATTTTACTGAATTAATTACTGTATCGTATGCTTATGACTGTGTTCATCGATGCTGCATACTGTACAGACTTCGACATCTCTGCGTGCTTGTTCTTACGTCACCACTGTTGCACTGAGATTGATTTACAAGTTATGGTTTCTTTGGTTGTCTTTATCACAGGCAAAGCTTGAAAATGGTCCATATGGGTCAGTGTTCTGCCTTGGTTAACAAATTGCAAATAAATAAAGTCTGCCTTTGTAAGTATGGTACAAACTCCATCATTTTTGAGAGGTTCTGAAGATTGCATTTAGCATACCATGCTTCTCTGAAGTAAGCTCATTTATTTGTTTTTGTTTACCAGGAAATTCCTGCTGGACAAAGCCCGTTTTCAGCAAAGGCACATAGAGAAAATGTCCAGCCGATACTTTTAAGATACTCATGACAAAACAAATGTCTTTACAAAGTTGCATTACACAGATAGTTATTAAGTCATCTAGATACAAACAGGTAATTGTTCTATAGCAACACTGTGCAAAAATAAAGCGGGTATTTATTCTGTGGTGACATTATACATGGTATTAAATTCCAGGTATAAATTAATATGCAAACAGTTCATGAGCAATATATGTGACAAGCAGATATTAGATATGATTTATAAGGGGTCTACTTTACAACAACGAAATGTCACTTAACCGAAACCCATATCACGAGACAAAAACACCGACAGCACCAACACACCAATGTCTGGGAACACCGACTAACCACCCCAGGTAAGTAACTGCTTGGGCCATCCTGTTGAACTTTGCCTCTTACACCCATGATATTGTGATCTCGGAGTTGGTATATTTAGTTAGGGGGGATGGGAAGGTGAAGACACCACATCATGTTTGCGTCGGATGGCCAAACAGTTACTTACCTGAAGTGGTTAGTCAGTGTTCCGGGACCACAGTCTGTTGGTACTGTCTGTGTTTTCATCTCAGTGATATGGGTTTCAGGTAAGTGGCATTTCGTTGTTCTAAAGTAGACCCCTTATAAGACATGGGTAAGGAGGGTTACAGTATAGACATTAGGAACAAATAAAATTGTGACAAGGAGTCTGAAACATTAGTCAGTAGGTAGATGATAGTTAAAGCTAGAATAGGGAGACAGGCATTGTATAGCTAATAAGTCAAGGTTACTGGGAGTAAGAATAATAGGGCACTCACTGACACAGAATCTGGTTATAAGAGAGTGGTGGACAGTATTTGAATGAACTATATACATTTCTGTGAGGAATTCACTGCTGCGCTAGACAAGAGATTGTATGTACCTGTAAGTCTTTGCTGATGATTGTGAAGAATAAATTTTATCAGCCTTTTTCATGACACTTTGTTTCCATAAGCATCATAAGAAGCAGGGATCTCTGCATCATTTTTAGTAATGGATGCAGAATTTCCTTATGTTGATTAATACACATTCAGAGTTATTATAGTACTAAGAGCTGTCTTTATGAAAATTGTGCCAGAAGATGGAACTAATCAAGGGCTGATGTTAGTAAAATGTAGCAGTTGGATGGAACTAATCAAGGGCTGATGTTAATAAAATGTAGCAGTTGGATGGAACTAATCAAGGGCTGATGTTAATAAAATGTAGCAGTTGGATGGAACTAATCAAGGGCTGATGTTAATAAAATGTAGCAGTTGCCAGCCTTAGTGTGCACCTTAGACAGAGATGATTTGGACCCTGTGGTACTACAGGGAGGAAGTGGTTGTAGTATGTGGGGGAACCCACTGTAGCTCATGCGAGCCCTCTGTAGTTCACAGAGGAGGAGGCCCATGTAGTTGTGGGTGAGCCTGCTAGAACTTATGGGGGCCCTCTGTAGTTCACAGAGGTGGAGGCCCATGTAGTTCATGGTTGAGCCTGCTGTAACTTATGGGGCCCTCTGTACTTCACAGAGGAGGAGGCCCATGTAGTATAAGAGGGAGCCCACTTTAGTTAATGAGTGAGCCTGCTGTAGCTTATGGGGGCCCTCTATAGTTCATGAAGAAGGAGGTACATGTAGTTGTGGGTGATTCTCCTGTAACTTATCGTGGCCCTCTGTAGTTCATTTAGGAGGAGGCCTGTGTAATGTAAGAAGGAGCCCACTGTAGCTCATGAGTGAGTTTGCTGTAGCTTATGGGGCTCTCTGTAGCTCACAGAGGAGGAGGAGGCCCATGTAATGTAGAAGGGACTCACTATAGCCTTTGGGTGAGCTTGCTGTATCTTTTAGGGGCCCTCTGTAGCTCATGAGTGAGTTTGCTGTAGTTTATGGGTGCCCTCTGTAGTGCACAGTGGAGGAAGCCCATGTAGTGCAAGAGGGAGCTGACTGTAGCTCGTGGGTGAGCCTGCTATAGACTTGAGCATGAAGACGCATCCTCTCAGGGGAGATGAACCTTTAAGTAATGATATTTAGGACACAAATCTTTTCAAACAGCTTTGTTCTATTTTGTTTGTACGTGGAATAGTCAGAATACAAAGCAGTTGTAAGGAAGAGTAATGCACTTCTGGGATGCATTTTTATTGTTCTATTTATTAATTTATTTATTGTGGGCTCAGTGGATCTGCGTAGTGCACATAACCCCTTTTTTCCTCCACAGAGACAAGAACCCTCCAGTCCATTAGGTCTTCAGCAGAGACGAGAATCCGGTGTTATCCTAGGAACTGTCCTGTCCCCACCCACTTGGTAGCCTGCACTTCCTCAACTGCTGTTCTTGGGAGGTGCATGCGCACTATCATGCATGAACAACTTTCCAGCTAAGTAGCTCACCACTATATTGCATGGGCATGTGAGGCTCCTTGCTGTAAATAATGCATCTGCACTCCTGTAGATGTCATCATTGCAGTGAGCTGAACTGACCCTCTCCCCAGGTTGGGTAAGTTATCACTGATCACTCACTGCCATCCACCCTAATCTGGTGCTGCTAGACGAATACAATTTGCCTGGGGTACAGTCAGGCCTTCCTCCTTCTAACCATGGGGCCAAAGCTGATGTATGTCTTAAGTTCTGTACATCTGTAGTGTAAGTTATAGTGTGGCTGTGGCTGAACTTGTACTTTCATTACATTTGTAACTCTTTGATTGTACCTATATTTGTAATTTGATGGTACATGTATTTGTTTTGGTGCCTTTATGTTTAATTTGACCCTGCATATATTTATAATTTGACTTTACCTGTGTTTATTCGACTGTACTTTTATTTGTCCTCCAACTGCATCTTTATTTAATGGCCTTTGAATACACCTTTAATTGTGTAGCCTTACTGAAGCTATGGGTCTATTTTCTACATATTGTGACGCTGTTTTTTGATGAAGTCTCAGATCACCAAGTATGTTTACCTAATTTCCCATGGCCTAAGTAAAGTGTAGTGCTGCTTGCCTCTATAGTGCAACTTGGTCATTTAACTGGTTAAAAATAAATAGAGAAGGTACCTGGCAACTGGTGATCCTTGTAGATATTCTAATCAAAACAGTAACATTTAAGTCACTATTGCAACTTTGCCTGAGCATTTCTCAAAAGAAATGTTCTTTGTATTTCAGCAGACTGGAGAAATCTTAAAAATACTCGGACAGTTGTCAAGGAAGATTGATGTAAACAAATGTGGCTTTGTCCATTACCCATTCCCATGCAAAGTTAAGTTTGCATTTCGTGTCTGCTTTTTAACAGTGTGATTTTCTTTGTTGGTGTTGTGACAGAAGGAAAGGAGGCACTACATGCACAGAAAAAAAAAGTAAACCTCATTAAGGCTGTAATAACACTGACAACGAATTACAGGCAACAGCAGACTGTTCTAAAATGTTTCCTTGGTGGAATAAAAAAAATGATCATGATATAGTAAGGGTTAATTCTTTTTTCTAGCAGAACTAACTGCTGTTTTGAAAGCTGTTTCCTGATGTGACCTGAGAGTACAAAGAGGTCATGTGACTGATCTAGAGTCACATTGTACACATGGGATTAAATCCCATGTTTGCAGCAGAGTTCTTCATACACTATCGTTCACTGTATCAGTTCTGTGCTTCTTTACTTGTGAGTCTAGCTCTCTCTGACTAACGAAGAATTTATAAAATTCAGCTGTACTCCTTTATACTATTTATTTCTGCTCATCAAAGCATGATGTACTAGCCATTTAGTTAATATACTGAATGCACGTTTGCACATTCCTCCCAACTATCCTCATTTTGCCCTCTTCCTCAAAAACATTTTGATTTTCTGCTAAATCATTGAGGATTACATTATGTTGGTAATGCCAGACTAAATTAAGGCTTTCATGCTTCATATTCTGAGAATGCATGTTGAGTCAAAACTTGTTCTAGTAGCTTTACAAGTGAATTAGAGTTGTATTTACAAATTCCCCCTGACTGTGGGCCTTTGTCCCACCTTGACTTTTGGCATGTGTCCAGAACACTTAAGCATTCAGGAAGTTCTGAGTTATGATTTTGCTTCAGAAAATGGGTTTTGAGCATCAGATTGTCATAGAATCATAGAAAATACAAGACAACTGGATCATCTGAGCCATTTATGCCTTGACAGTACTAACCCTTAGACTGTACCTCCTTTTTCAAGGAACAGTAGCCCAGTCATCCAAGGGGTTGAATACACATCCAGTTGCCTAACTCCTCTTTAAAGGAAGATGGCATTCCACATTTATTCATTGGAAGTGGAAGTTTATGCCAGAGAAGGAGTAGTCATTGCAAGTTGAATCTGACTTTCCACCTTGATTTATTTGCTAAAGCAGGTTTCAGATGTCTGGTCCTAGTGTTTGCTGGGCTGCTTGATTTGTGGAGATATGAGATCTTAGATTACCAAAATCCATATTGACCTGAAAAGCAAGGTATGTCACCCCTAAGGAGTCTATAGGGCTCTGAATACAGGGACAGAGCCTCCAATATCTCCTGGTGGCTCGAGTCTTTTAGTCATGTGATCTTTTTTGTTTGGAACACCTGGGTTTTCTCTCTAACACAGACCTGGGCATTGTATGCCCCCAGGCCACATCTGGCCCTTTGGCTGTCCCTGACCGGCCCCCCCGAGCTGGATTCACATGAGGCTTAAACATTTATTTTAGTAATATATTAAAAAAAAGAAAAAAACCCTTCTGATACCACGGTGGCGGCATCTTCTCCTTTAAGAAGACCCATGTGTGAAGCGCACGTACGCCATTGTAAAGTAAGCACATTCTACATTTGCAAAATTTGCGGAATTTTAAACAAAGCCATTCCGTAACAGAAAAGGTAAGTAAGTGTGTGTGTGTGTGTGTGTGTGTGTGTGTTTGTAATTTAAACTAGAGAGAAACTGTGCATGTGTGTGTAAGTAATTTAAACTACTAGAGAAAAAGTGTGTGTGTGTGTGTATGTATGTATAAGTACTTTAAACTAGCAGTTCTGTTTCTGTATGAGAGAAAGAATTTCAGACTTCATTTATTTTAGAAAATGCTTGCTAAGACAAATCCTGTTATTCTAGCAGCTTTCCAAGTCTATAAGAGCAATATTTAAAATCTATCCCCTTTTTTTGGGGCCTTTGTCCCCCCATTATTTTAGGCATTGTCAAGATTTCTTGTGCTAAGAGGTTGAGATATATGGTATGCAATGACCTAGCTTGGGGGGAGGCAGGTTAGTCACTTAACTTGATAAGGCTTCACCCTGTAATTTGGTTACAGGAGACACAAGCCTGAATCCTCTACACCAGCTACCAGACTGCTGAATGAATTTTAAGTTTCAGTGGACACAAGCTTGAATCCTGCAGTTTTCACTAACTACCAGAATGCATATGGAATTGTGAGCGTGAGTTTGAGTTTCAGTACGTTTTCAGGAAATTATGAGTTTCAGTGCATTTGCACAGAATTGTGAGTTTCAAGGGAAGAGAAGTTGATTGTTGTTCATGTTAAGCCTGTTTTCAATGTGTAGCTATTTTGTTTACCAAATTGCAATCACTGTTTGTGCTGTAGAATTTGAAAGCAGTGTCAGTAGCATAATTGCCTTTGATGCAGAAGGTTATGGATTCTACTCCCACACCATGTGGAGGAATAGATGGGAGTGCTGGTATTGCAGTGCCCTTCTATTGCTGATTATTTGGTGCATTTTAAGGGGGATCGGGGTTCTGAACTTCTGAATGTGTCTTCCTTTGTATGAGATGCCTAGTAACTATGAACTTGTCTGTTAGTCATTCCCTATTGTAATATTACCAGCTTATCAATTTTTTAATGTTCCATAGGCAATTAATTCTTCAAGGGCAGCACGCACTGAATTTGTAGATCAAACACTGAAATGTAAAGTTGTTTGCCAGTAGCAACCTCTTCATTAGTTACAGATATCTTTAATATGGAATTATTCAGATGACTTTTACTTCTTCAGAGATTGTGTTTATTAACTGATATTGGTAGAGTGTAATGACAGATGTTTGACTGGCCTTTTATGGTTGAAATGTTCTGAAATGGGAAGTTTTGTCATTATTGGTTCATACATTTTGTTTTATTGCTTACTGGAAGAATGTTCAAAACTACAAATTTAAACACATTCTAACAAGTGGTGCTGTATTATACAAGGAAAATAATTTAACACAATCAGGAAGGTGAATCAAAGAACATGTACATGTATGCAAGGCCTTAAAAACATGTGCAAGGAGTGTATGGTTTGAAAACAGCCCAAAGGTAAACGGGGTTTAATGCCATTTCAATGAATGTGAGTTTCAAGGGCAGAGAAGTTTACTGCTCATGCAAAGTCTGTTTTCATTGCAAGACTGTGTTGGTTGTTTAGCAAATGGCTATTAGAGTTTGTGCTATTTTATTTCAATATCTGTAATCATTGTAGATGTACATAAGAAAGCAGTATGTACACTGGCAGGTTTGAACAGTGTTTATGGTAACTAGAGAGAAATAGGCAAGTAGTGGAGCACTGGAATGGCTGGGGGGTGGTGCTGACAGGAACAGAAGAAGAGGGTGGGAGAGGGGAGTAAATGGACTGGGTTATAGGACATGCAAGAGGTGTGCCATTGGTCTGGCCCTCCAAAACAGTCCCAGTTTCTCATGTGGCCCCTTGGGAAAATTAATTGTCCACCCCTGTTTTAACAGCTTGCTATATCTATTAAGGTACAGAATGCAGTGCCCCCTTTGTAGTGTCATAGCCTAATCAATGTGGAATACAAAGGGGTAAGGACAACTTTGTATCTAGAAGAGATGTCCTTTGTGATCAGCTGCACCAGACAGAAGGATTTCTTAACACTTTGGCATCTTGATCAAAGTAGAGGGGAATTATCTACCCATGTTCCAGCGTCTCACCCGTCATCTTCATTTTTTGAGTGGAGTGCCATCTGTACTATAAGCCGGATTGACAGATTGTTTACCAAATATGACAATATTGCACTTTTTAGCATTTAGTTCTAGCTCTTTTTCTGTGCACCAAGATGTCTATGTTTAAGTTATAGGTTCTACATGTCAAAAGAGAATTTGAGGATGACACCTAGTTTATGAACATTTGTAAACTTAGTTAACCCAATGTCCCCATTTTTTTTTAGTTGTCAAACCAATGGGTGAAAAGGTCACACAGACAAATCGTTCAGTAAAAACTGCAAGAAAGACCTACCCAAGCTGAACTCTTTACTGTGAAATACCTTAATCTTCCTGTAGTGGAGGCCTATGGGATATATGCAGATAATCCCATAAGGACATACCAGTGTATCAGCTACATCGCTTCTGAATGCTCATGACTTTTTACTTTTTATGGATATCCACAATATGAATAAGATTGATCTGATGAAGTTTGTTTATTACAGATGAAAGCACTAATTGTGGTTGTTTTAGTGAATAAAGTTGGATTAGTTGCCGTTTCTGGGTCCTGCCACTTTTTATTTTGGATTTTACTTTTTATGGATATGCTGAGGCCAGTAAAACCAAACCCTACTAGCTTTAGACATGAATATTTTGGCTTTGAGACCTAAAAATATATGGCAAATAGTAGAGATCCAGGTATGGATCAATGAGGGAGTCTGCTAGTGACTTTCATGATCTCTGAGGACACATCCACCATCCACACTGTGTAGGTTCTGTTCCTCAACCAATTTGCTAACCACCTAATTACATAGGGATCAGTTTATAGCACATTTAGCTTGTTAATTTTGTTAGCATATGGTATGGTATCAAATGCCTTAATAAGATCAAGGTATGCTGTATTGACAGCATGGCCACTGTCCATGGCTTGTGTTATTCTCTTAAAGAAGTTTACCAGATTCATTAGACAGGGTCTACCCTTACCAAAGCCATACTGCTGAGGTTACGTCATATAAGATTTTTAATAAAGTGGTTTATCAGGTTGGTTATGACCTATTCCTTGGCCTTGCAGATGTGGATTGTCAGGGTAGTGTGTCTGTAGTTTCCATGGTAGGGCTACCCTTGTTAAGTGGCATTACAATTGCTGTGTATCATACCTCTGGGACAAAGCTAGTGAATAGCCATAGGATCGGGTCTATCAGGACCTGTTTAGTACTGTTCAACAGATAGCCAGGTATGTTTTCTGATCCAGTGGAAGATGGGTTTTTGGAAAGTATCTGTAGCCAGTGGTGTTCTCTGATGGTAGGTTGTTTGCGATCGTTTGGGCTAGTTGTTTTGGGTGTGAAATTTGCACCAAATGTTTTATCTAATATATTTTTAATATCTAGTGGATTTGAGTAGGTTGCACCATTTGGAATACATTAGGAGCAGTGTTGGATGTTATTAATATCTGCATGTAAGTAAAGAAGTATTTGTAGTCATCTTTGGCTATATATGCTTGTCTATGTTTGTGGGGGATCTGTATTAAATTATCGACTGGCCACAACTTCGACACACAAAACAGCAAATGGCCAAAACAACGAAAATTAAAAAAAAAAAATCTGAAACACATGATTTGCAAGGGGTCTGTGCCCCCCAACCCCTGCTAATTGTATATACCAACTATAAGATCACACTGCAGCTTGGAAAGGGCAAAACCCTCTTGTACTGCAATCTCAAACAAACAGCTACTCTCTGTTGCAATGTTTTGGCCATTCGCGGTTGATGTCTGATGTTTTGTGTCAACAATGTGGCAACTCGACAATTTAAGGTAGACCCATTCATGGGATGCCTTTATTTTTCTGATGGTATTTTTCAGTAACTTCTGTAATTCTTTTTTCTTTATGTTGACCTTGATTTATGGGTCCTTAGTTTTGATGTATATTCTAAGAAGGTATTTTTTGTTCCATGAATCGTGTTGTTTATTTATGGATATATGTTTTTCATGTATTGTGTTGCTTATTTATGCATATGTTTTTCGTGTATTGTGTTATTTATTTATACATGTGGACCACCAGACCAGTTTGCACTTGAACTTCCCATTTTGTTTAATTCTGGTTGGACCTCTCAGGTTAATACATTTGTCTAGGTGAGACCAGAATGTATTCTCATAACTACTAGCCATGTCAACATTTTAAATATTACAGTTTTACTTCAGTTTTGAGACTTCATAGAACTGAAGGAGGTTAGTATGTTTGAAGTCTTTGAATGCTGTGAAATTTACATTTGGTGGTTTGGGAATTATGAAGAAAGTTAGTAGTTGTGGCCAGACTTAACTGGGATAGGGTATACCCGTGCAATAGTGCACATTGACATTTGTTTACCAGTAAAGTCTGACTGGGCACAGGTGCCCTTTTTCAGCAGAGGACCAGGGATATAGATTCATAGAGTGTTACTAGGCTAACGACCAGGTGGCTTTTTTACGCCTAGCCAAGTTTTCCTGAGAGAGTAATGATGTCCTGTATCTATTTAGGGCATTGAGGGCCAGACATTTATAAGCTACCTCTGTCCATAAGGGACATGGGTGCCAGGCCTGGTGTAAATTTCCTTTTACACATCCACTGGTGTAGGTTGTGCTTAAACTGGGTAATAGGCAAAGTCAGCTTCATATGGATGGGAAGTCTGTTCCATAGGAGGGACAGTCTTTGAGACATATGTCTTAACACTGTAATCTGTTTATGCCACAAACAAAATTCAGGTCCCTAGACCTTGTATTTCTGGTATTGTTTGACTTAGGAATATGTAGGAGATTCAGAAGTTTGGAGCTTGCGGATGCCTTGTAAGCCAGGCATAGATCACACTTCAGCAGTCTTTAGGAGGCTGAGTAGAGGGAAAGGCACTTTTAAGTCTCTCTGCATAAGGCAGGTTTGTTATGCATTGTATTCTTTTTGTAAGGAACCTCTGAGGTTGCTCATGTTTCTGCACGTGCCTGGTCAGGTACATACCAAAGGGAGCACTGTACTCTATGATTGGTCTAATAATGGCAGAGTACAGTGGGATAATGACCTCTTTGGACCTAGATGACATGCCCTTACTTATAAGTTGCATTACATAAAAGGATTTCCTCACCACTGTGGCCATGTGGTAGTCAAATGTAAGGCTACTGTTTATGTGCTTACCCAGATCCCTGATCACTGGGTCGGCTCTCGATTGTAAGGCTACTGTTTATGTGCTTACCCAGATCCCTGATCACTGGGTCGACTCTCGATTGTAAGGCTACTGTTTATGTGCTTACCCAGATCCCTGATCACTGGGTCGACTCTCGATTGTAAGGCTACTGTTTCTGTGCTTACCCAGATCCCTGATCACTGGGTGGACTCTCGATTGTAAGGCTACTGTTTATGTGCTTACCCAGATCCCTGATCACTGGGTGGACTCTCGATTGTAAGGCTACTGTTTATGTGCTTACCCAGATCCCTGATCACTGGGTCGACTCGATTGTAAGGCTACTGTTTATGTGCTTACCCAGATCCCTGATCACTGGATCGACTCTCGATTGTAAGGCTACTGTTTATGTGCTTACCCAGATCCCTGATCACTGGGTCGACTCTCGATTGTAAGGCTACTATTTATGTGCTTACCCAGATCCCTGATCACTGGGTCGACTCTCGATTGTAAGGCTACTGTTTATGTGCTTACCCAGATCCCTGATCACTGGATCGACTCTCGATTGTAAGGCTACTGTTTATGTGCTTACCCAGATCCCTGATCACTGGGTCGACTCTCGATTGTAAGGCTACTGTTTATGTGCTTACCCAGATCCCTGATCACTGGGTCGACTCTCGATTGTAAGGCTACTGTTTATGTGCTTACCCAGATCTCTGATCACTGGGTCGACTCTCGATTGTAAGGCTGCTGTTTATGTGCTTACCCAGATCCCTGATCACTGGGTCGACTCTCGATTGTAAGGCTACTGTTTATGTGCTTACCCAGATCCCTGATCACTGGGTCGACTCTCGATTGTAAGGCTGCTGTTTATGTGCTTAGCCAGATCCCTGATCACTGGGTCGACTCTCGATTGTAAGGCTACTGTTTATGTGCTTACCCAGATCCCTGATCACTGGGTCGACTCGATTGTAAGGCTACTGTTTATGTGCTTACCCAGATCCCTGATCACTGGGTCGACTCGATTGTAAGGCTACTGTTTATGTGCTTAGCCAGATCCCTGATCACTGGGTCGCCACTCGATTGTAAGGCTACTGTTTATGTGCTTACCCAGATCCCTGATCACTGGGTCGACTCTCGATTGTAAGGCTACTGTTTATGTGCTTACCCAGATCCCTGATCACTGGGTCGACTCTCGATTGTAAGGCTACTGTTTATGTGCTTACCCAGATCCCTGATCACTGGGTCGACTCTCGATTGTAAGGCTACTGTTTATGTGCTTACCCAGATCCCTGATCACTGGGTCGACTCGATTGTAAGACTACTGTTTATGTGCTTACCCAGATCCCTGATCACTGGGTCGACTCTCGATTGTAAGGCTACTGTTTATGTGCTTACCCAGATCCCTGATCACTGGGTCGACTCTCGATTGTAAGGCTACTGTTTATGTGCTTACTCAGATCCCTGATCACTGGGTCGACTCGATTGTAAGGCTACTGTTTATGTGCTTACCCAGATCCCTGATCACTGGGTCGACTCTCGATTGTAAGGCTACTGTTTATGTGCTTACCCAGATCCTTGATCACTGGGTCGACTCTCGATCATTTGCAAACTTAGTCAGCAGTAAACCTTCAGCATTTACTTCCATTTCAGAGAAATAGATGCCAAAAAAGGAGCAGGCCCAGTTGTGAGCCCTGGGGAGCCTGCTAGCAACTGGCCTCTTGGTGGAGATGGCCTCAACTGAGTAGCAGGCTGAATCAACTCAGTGCAGTTTTGAGTGACAGAGGTAACTGCTGTGACCCCTGTAAAGGGGTTCACATCTCACAGTTTGTTATAGACAGTGAGGTCTAAACTAAAATGCCTCCCTAAATACAATAGGCCTCTGGTCTGGACTACTTTGTTGTTTAATGTATGATATTTATAATTTTGAAAAATTGAAATGCAATTAAGTCCCAAGCGTTTTGTATCTTGGTCAAGTTAAAAGGCACCTTAACAAAACTTTATTACACTAATAACTTACCAGATCTTGCTTGTGTTTTGTAGTGCACCCTGGAAGCATGCTTCACAAGCCCCCTGTTCCATTTGTTGTAACGTGATGTACACCTGTGTATCATTTGGTTATTTAATGTCACCTATTGGTTAATAAACAGAATATTTTAAATGATAGAATTGGAAGTGAAATTAATACTTTTCAACCCCACTGTATGGGCTTGTATTCTGCAAGCTCTACTGTTAATAAATGCATGTTGCAAGATAGTGCACCCTGGGTTGTGGCTGAGGGGACATAACTGGGTTTTCAGACAAGTCTATGAGAATACCTCTTAATCTGTTGCTAACTATGAGGTTCATCATAGTCTTGGTTCTTAGCCACCCCCAACTCCCGTCCATTGAAATATAAGTAGAAAATATTTTAACACACTGTCTTGTGATATTTTGCTATCATTGTATTTTTATGTTTGCTCACTGGATTAGGTAGACTGGTCCAAGAACCCTTGTCAGCTGGGAAATGAATACAAACACATACCACTCAACTGTCCAAATTTTCACCAAATGTCCAGATTTTTGCCTCATATTTTTCACCTTTTCCTCATAAAGTTTGTGGGTTTCTGTCAAATCATTGGGGATTCAAGTCACTAAATAGTGACAGCCTTTTGAGTTTCAGACTTCATATCCTTCAGAAAATGTATACGTATGCAAAACCTGTTATTCTAGCAACTTTCTAAAATATTAACTCATAATTCCATTGAAGTGGATGCAAACATCATCTCACAGTTTGTCATAAAGGGATGTGATGACATACTATGATCTGCCCTACATGATGGTGTGGTTTAAACTAAAATATCACCCTTTCCAATTTTCTAGATGCAGTATGGAGTAAAATGCCACTTTGGTGTTTGCTGGTGCACATGAGCTTCAGCTTCCAAAAGTCTGTGAATATGACAACAATGTCCCCCTACTTGTGCAGTATAATTTAACAGGGACAATGAAGCAGCCAATGAAAAACAGCTAAAGCTCTAACCAACAGCAAAACCAAGAAAATCCATTAGTGTTAATCTTCCCAGAACTGCAGCAATTACCCTCACTTTCACCAGGTTTAACCACCATACACTCTAGATGACTCATACGTTTGTAAAGTGACTAAAGCACAACAGATAAATGCAACAATATTAATTAATATTGCTGCAGCATTGATTATCCACTTATCAGCACAGAAACCAGTTGAAAAGCAGTGGAAACTAAAAATAAATAAATAAATAATTCAATTAAATAGCTGTAGCTTCAGATTCAGAGAAAAACAGTAAATCTGCACAATAATTAGCCCAGTCCAGTGGAGTGGAGGGATAAAGACCTGAATACAACCCAGGTAACCTGGGTTCGATTAGCATCTCAGGGGACTGACAGAGTGGCAGGGGTGAGGTCTAATGTGGGTGTCTCCAGATGATAATCCTCGTTGGAGGCTAGGGATGTCACCAAGAGGAGTGGTCAGAGGGACGCAGTGTGGCTTAGCTGAGCTGCAGTGGAGTTAGGGGTGATAGGCCATGGATCCCACATTGCACACCTACCCAGGACTGTACAACAGTGCCACAAAGGGGAGAGTGATGAAACAGGATAGGCCAAAAGTAAGACCCTCCCCTCCCCGGGTGGAAGCTCAGACATGCCTGGCCCACTTGCCTGGGATACGTGACTGGCCCCAGCGATTAATGGAGTAATTCCAGTTTGGCATGGAGTAGCTGGTTGGCCTGGCAGAAATGGGGGCACGAGGGCCAGGCCTATAATAATGAAGAAAAAGTAAGAGGAAAAAAATGCAGAAAAAGTTACAGAACCAACTCAAAACTGATTTAAATAGGTAGGTAATTTCAAGCACAGTTGAATAAATGTACTTTTCTATTTCATGGATGCAAAATGGAGCCAAATGCCACTGTATTTGGTTTTAGCTTGTGAGCATTGTGACAAAAGCAGGTATTGCCAGCACAGCTAGCTGGAATTTTGTAAATAATCATATGTCATTTGTGAATATGAATATGATTCATATAAGATGCTTGTGTTAAAAATGTATTAGAACTGTATGTCATATAAGATGGTTTGTACAGACGTGTGCTGACGAGATATTTTGTAGAGTGCTCAACATAGAGATGTGTCCACAATGCACCCTACTGGAAGAGAACAGAAATGTACATAAACTATTGTAACAGTGTAAATGTATATATTTTAAGTGGAAACTGAAACATAGAAGGTTAACTTGCAAAACTTGAGAAAAAAATAGTTGAAATTAAATTGCTGTATAACTGTGCCATAAAAAATGGTTTTAATGCAGCAAGGAGACGATGTCTAAAACTAGGGAGCCTTCTGCATTATCTTGTAAGTGTTTTATTGTTTTATGTCTTCCAGCAGCTGCAAAGATCTGAGGGCTATGTAAATACTGCTAGTTTCTAGCAATGGAGGTTTAGCTTGGGGAATTAAAGTCAGATGACAAGAAGTGATGTCATCCTGCAAGCTAACCCAGCAGTAACATTTGAGGTATTAATTTAAGAACTCTCTGAGAGAGACAGAGCATTCTGTATTTTGTCTTTGACCTAGCAAGAAGGCCCATTCACACTTGCCTTGCTCTGTAAGTAAGCTAACTAGGGTACAGTAATTTCTTTTAGATGTAGTCAGGAATATAGCTGAGCTTAATTTAGATGTTTTTCTTTATTTATTTGAGACTGTCCTGCAATGTTGTTTTAAATAATTCCTGTGATTTTGAACTCTGGTGTAACTGTGATTGTTTACTGAGTATTTTCTTGTTCTTTTATTATTTATTATTAGATATATTTCAACCTTTCATTGTGCCTGATATTTGTGAGACATATTTAAGTTCTGAGAGTAGTTACATATTTATTTGGTGATACTGTGGGCCACTTCTAATAGCCTTGCTCTTGGTCAAACTACCATTTCTATTAGTGTTAATATTACACAGTAAGATTGGAGAAACTTTGTTAAGGGTCTTAAAGTAGCTGATAAGTAATGGCTGGTGGCAGTAATAACTACCTTATAGTCTGGGCAGAAGGGGACATAGCTAGTAAACCTGTGCCAGCCTTTCCCAGGTAGGTGTGTGTGTGTGTGTGTGTGTGTGTGTGTGTGTGTGTGTGTGTGTGTGTGTACACATCAATCCTCAAAGAGTGTGCATGTCAGCTACTTGGGCAGGAACATGAAGCACGGGTTAGAGAGGGTGCTGGAGGCCTTGGCTTGGTCACTCAGCTGAGAACTCAACTCTATAACTGTGCCAGTGGGGAGTCGTATTGGGGATCTGGAGAAGGAGATAGAAACTAGCCCCAGACTGACTGTGGTCTCTGTGTGCTGTTAAGGAAAGTTGCACTTGATGCAGAAAGCTGCATTTGTAAATACATCCTCCACTGCTGAGGATTGGCGCTTCTTGATTACTGGGCAGTGGTGGGGCATCACACACAGGAGCTTCAGCTTCCAAGAGTCTTAGAAGATCCTTGGTTTTCAGTTTACAATTTGCCCATTTTCATAATATCTGCAAAAGTAATTGTTTTTGTAGTGACACGATTACTGATTTATACAGCTGAAAACTAAGTTTGATTTTCTTCATCTGTGAGGCTCTGATATATAATGCTGGGAGTGAGACTTGTTGCCGAACTGTACCATAAGTTTGCAGATGTTCTTCATCTCACATTGCTGCAGTCCTTACATATGGGGTAGTCCGCTGTCCTCGGTCGGCCCGAATACCAAAGTATTAGGCTGACGTCGGTCATGGGCACTCAGATCTGACATCAGAGCGTCAGGGTATAAAAGCGCATGACTGACGTCATATCCTCAGTCTTTTTTGCCGCATGGTCCGATGCAGAAGCAGCGTTGCAAGTGCTGTTCGGCGTTCTGAAATTTTCGTATTCTGAGTTTCAGACAGAAACCAAGTTGGGCTAAGTACCCCGTTGGGGAATATTTTTGTTTTTTCTTGCCTCAGTTAATTCCGGATGTCAGAAAAAGTGAATAATTGTATTTCTTGTGGGAAACAGATACCGCATAGGGATTATCACTCTCTTTGCATTCCTTGTTTGGGACCTGAGCACGACGTAGTCGGGTGCCGGTTTTGTGCTAGGTTTAATAAGCGCACCATAAAACGAAGGTTAGATTGCGCTAGGTTAGTCTTTGGTAAGCGGTGTAATTATAATATGCCGTCGGATCCTCCGACGTCCGCTTCCACGAAGAAGCGCAAAGACAAATCTTTGAAACCTAGACAGGATGGTTCGTCCGTTTCGGACGCCGGTCCTGTAGAAGCTACAGTGGAACAGGTGGATCCGGCTGTAGTTTCTGAAGTTTCTGTTGAGTCTCAGGGGGAATCTTTGATTTTGCAGGATGTGGCCTCACAGGAGTCAGGTCAAGCTGAAGGGGCCTCTCAGGTTACTGTTCTCCCTTCTATGCCTAGGGTGGTTAGGCCTTCTGCTACTATTCCTAAGGCTTCTTCTAAGGGCAGGTCTGTTTTGCCTTCCTCTGGTGTCACTCCAGGTACTTCAGGGTCTGTGCCTAAAAAGCACATGCTTAAAATGGCAGAAGATTTGATTACTTTAATTAGAGGTTCTATGCCCCCTCCTGATAAGAGGCCCAGGGTGGAGCCAGAGTTGGAAAGTTTGGATCAGGCCTCAGATGACTCAGAGTCTTCTGCTGAAGATATTCAAGATTTTCTCCCTTATTCGGATTCTGATGTAGAGGATTCCACTCCTTCTGCTTCTCCTCCAGAGGATTTTTCATTTTCAGAAACTCTGCATTCCATGAGGGAGCATTTTAAGTGGGAAGGACAGGATTTCTCTGATTCACGGAAGAGGCTTAGGGAATTCTTCTTTTTACCACAGCATAGACCATTGGCTATACCTCCTGTTTTGGACGTTGTTCAAGATGTTTTCTCGGAGGCTTCCCTTAATCCAGATTCTTTGCCTCCTGCGCCAGTTAAACCGGACAGGTATTACAGGGTGCCTGAGGCTCATAATTATCTGTATAAGAGTCCTAGGGCGGACCCAGAAACTATTAGTCAGGGGCCTAAGGGTGTTAGAGCCTCTGTTGTAAAGAATCCAGTTCCTCTAGATAAGGAAGCTAGAGCTTTGGATAGATGGGGTAAGAAGGTGTATACCTCTTCTACTTTAGCAATGAGGGCTTTAAATTGCCAGTTTCATATGTTGAAGTATCAGAATTTCCTCCTTGCTCAGCTAAAATCTAAAGTGGATGCTTTGGCAGAGGGCATAGAGTGTAAAGAATTGCAGGATTTAGTACATGTCTCTGAACAGGTGGGTAAGCATTCTTTGCAGTGTGGTTTTGATGCTGTACAGGCCTCTTCTAGGGTGGCTGCCACTGGTTCAGTTCTTCATAGGCACACCTGGCTTAAGGATCAGAATTTGTCCGAGCATGTTAAAACTAGAATTCTGGAAGCCCCTTTACAGTCTGAAGTTTTGTTTGGTCCCCCTGTGGAGTCGGTTTTGAAGAAAATGGAAGACAAGGCTAAGTCTATGCAGACTGTTAAAGATTTTTTGCAGGTGCAACCTCCAAAGTTTAGTAGAAATTGGCCTACTAAGGGGTGGACGTACCCTTCTTCTGATTCTCAGTGTAGGGGTAGATCTAGACGTGGCAGGGGCAGAGCTCACAGTACATTCAGGCCTAGAACTTGGAGTTCGCCTGCACAATCTGCAGGTGAGGGCAGGGGCCAGTCCTTTCGTAAACAGACCCAATGACCTGCATTTTCAGCTGCCAGATTCTTCTTGCCTGGCAGCTCCTTTGGGAGGAAAGTTAGCACTTTTCAAGCAAAACTGGCTTTTAGTCACCCAGGACAAATGGGTATTGGACATTATAAACTGAGGCTACAAGTTCTATTTCCATACATTGCCTCCTTTCAAAGGCATGCCAGACGTTCCTCCTCGGCAAAGGATAGAGGCTCACAAGCAGATTTCTTTACTTCTTCAAATAGGAGCTATACAGCCAGTTCCTCTGTCAGAAGTGGGCCTAGGATTTTATTCTCGCCTGTTTCTAGTACCAAAGAAAGGGAACACGTGGAGACCAATTTTGGATTTATTTATCCTCAACACTTATCTGGATATTCCAAAGTTCAAAATGCTGATGTTACAACAGCTTTTACCTCTGTTGGGAAAAGATCACTGGATGGTAACTCTGGATCTCAAAGAGGCTTATCTTCATGTTCCTATCAGGACCAGTTGCAGGAGGTACCTGCGTTTTCGGGCTGGAAATTTACATTATCAGTTCTCTGCATTGCCCTTTGGCTTATCTACTGCGCCCAGAGTGTTCACAAAGGTTCTGGCTCCAGTGATAGCCTTTTTCAGGTTAAGAGGAATACAGATTTATCCTTATTTGGACGATTGCCTGATTATTGCACAAGACAGGGACGAACTTCTTCATCATCTACAGTATGTGATGGTAGTGTTAAGATGCCTAGGGTATTCTGTGAACGAAACAAAGTCCAGTCTAGTACCCTCTCAGGACATGTGCTTTCTGGGTGTGAGACTGAATACAGCTTCCCAGATGGCTTTTTTGACCCCGGACAAACAAAGAAGCCTTTCTCTTTATTTCCATCAAATGTCTCTACAGTCCAGGCTGACTGCAAGGACAGTCCTTCAAGCCTTGGGGTTCATGGCATCTTGTATCCTGGTGCTTCCCAATGCCAAACTGCATATGAGGAAGCTTCAGTGGTATCTCAAAAATGTATGGACACAACACTGCCAAGATCTAGACACTGTCATTCAGATAATACCTTGCATTCAGAAGGAATTTTTGTGGTGGGCTCAGGAATGTCACCTAAACAAGGGACTCTCTGTGACCCAACCAGAGGCGAGTCAGATTCTAACGACAGATGCCTCGGACAAGGCTTGGGGAGCACACCTCAATGGAAAATGGGTGCAAGACACGTGGCCTGTCAGACTTCAACATTTGCATATCAACTTGAAGGAGATGTTAGCAGTCCAATTTGCATTGATGGCTTTCAAGGATTTACTTCACCCAGGGCAGGTGTTGATTCAAACAGACAACACTACTGTCATGTGGTACATCAACAAGCAAGGGGGAACCCATTCGTACCCTCTTTGCAGGCAGGCGATGATTTTGTGGGAGACTGCTCTCAGTTTACACCTCAATCTTCAGGCAAGGTTTCTACCAGGAGCACAGAACTCCTTAGCAGATGTGTTGAGCAGACAAATAGTGAATCCTCACGAGTGGAAACTGGATCCTCATGTATTTCAAAAGTTGACAGTGTTATGGGAAACTCCAGACATAGATCTGTTCGCTTCTCCACTAAATTACCAGTTGCCAAAGTTTTGCACAAAAATGTTTCATCCCACAGCTTGGAAGGTGGATGCTCTATCATTCAGTTGGAGCAATCTTCATGTCTATGCCTTTCCACCTCTGCCTCTCATTCCCAAGGTACTCTTGAAGGCCAGAAAAGACAAGCCATCCATGATTCTGATAGCGCCGGATTGGCCTCGACAGCATTGGTACCCACTACTGAGGAGTTTAGTACGGGAGCCTCCATGGCCTCTGCCTTTGATTCCGCATCTTTTGTCTCAGGAGGGAAATCACTTCCTCAATGTCAAGATTCAATCTCTGCATCTAACAGCCTGGCATATTCTGTTTTAGACCCTGGAGGGTCTCAGCTTCCATAACAAGTTTTGAATGTTATTTTGGAGGCCAGAAGGCCTAGTACAAGGAAAGTTTACGCTGATAAATGGAGGAGATTTTTTATTTGGAGCAAAGCGAAGGACTTTGATGTTTCCAAGCCTGATTTAAGTGTTTTTCTTCAATATCTTACTGAGTTATTGGACAAGGGTTTGTCTTTCTCCTCGATAAAGGTTCATGCTGCAGCCATTTCTGCTCACTATGGCTGTGACCCTCCTTTATTTTCTCATCCTTTGTTTAAGCAATTTCTTAGAGGGGCAAAGAACATAAGACCCCCACGTAGAGCTCCTACTCCTGCTTGGGATCTCAATTTTGTGTTGGAAAAACTTACTCTACAACCTTTTGAGCCTGCAGCTACTGCCGAGTTAAAGTATTTATCATGGAAGACTGCTTTTTTGTTGGCCATTACCTCTGCAAGAAGGGTTTCTGAATTACAGGCCCTTATGGCAGTGGAACCTTTCCTGATTTTTCATAAGGATAGGGTATCTTTAAGCACTAATCCTTCCTTTATGCCTAAAGTGGTTTCTAGTGTGGCCTTGAACCAAACTATTCATTTGCCTACTTTTTATGCAAACCCCAAAATAAAGGGGAGAAGATTTTGCATACTTTGGATATTCACAGGCAGTTGCGTTATTATTTGAGCAGAACCAAGGGGTTCAGGCAGTCTCAGCAGTTGTTTGTTTCTTTTGCTTTGGGTTCTCAGGGAAAACCTGTTTCAAAACAAACTATTTCTAAATGGATTGGTTTTTGTATTTCTTTCTGTTATTCCCATCATGGTAAGGAGATTCCGGCTGGAATCAGACCTCATTCCACTAGAGCTACTGCCACTTCTACTGCCTTTCTAAGGGGGGTAGCTACAAAAGATATTTTGGAAGCAGCCACTTGGAGTTCAGTACATCCTTTTTCTAAACATTACCACCTTCCTCTTTATTCTAAGTCTAGGGCTGGATTTGCCACTGCAATATTACAGGGCATTTTAGCAGCCCCTAATGCTTTATGATTTTGCCATCCTCCCTTTACCTCTGCTTTGGGATTCTACCCATATGTAAGGACTGCAGCAATGTGAGATGAAGAACATAGTACAGTTTTGTACCTACCATAAATGTAGATGTTCGAAGATCCACATTGCTGCAGTCCAATTTACCCTCCCTCCTTCCCCTCTGTAGTTTGGCATGGCTATATTGTTTGGGTGATGGTGGTTGTTGGGCATGTTTTTGGGAGGTATCCTGTTTTTGGGCTGTGGCCTTTCTTTTTAGGGCCTTCTGACATCTGGGGCAAGAAAAGACTGAGGATATGACGTCAGTCATGCGCTTTTATACCCTGACGCTCTGATGTCAGATCTGAGCGCCCATGACCGACGTCAGCCTAATACTTTGGTATTCGGGCCGACCGAGGACAGCGGACTACCCCATATGTAAGGACTGCAGCAATGTGGATCTTCGAACATCTACATTTATGGTAGGTACAAAACTGTACTTTTTTCAGACATCATACTTGACAGTGTTGATCCATATGTAACTGCTAGTGAGAGAAGTTAGTCTGTATGTTAGATGGCTTTACTGTAGCCATCAGTTACTTATTTCCAACACATTTTTCTTCCTCAGTATTTTACCTCCAGCTTCATCTTTAGATGTATTTAATGATGTGATTCTTATCTTGTAGGTCTGTATGCAGTGAACATGTCCCAGTTAACATTTTAAAGTCTGAAACCAAGAAACAGTATCATGTTGTCCTGCTTGGCTGGACATTGAATTTGGAGTTCCCATTGGTCGTCTGTGATGATTGATGTTTCTTTCCATCCCAAGTCTGTTGACCATCAGGGTCTGCTTCATATTTGTTCCTTTTAGTCCACTGTTATTCATGTTGGCATCACCTACTGTCCCACCCCCTTGCTCTTAACTAACTCCAACTTTAGCTTCTTACTGTTGAGCAGCTTAAACTGTGTTCCATCAACGATTGAAACTGGTGGTGCCTGTGTCTTCAAAATACATACAGAATCAGAAATTTCCTGCTAGTGCCCTTCTTGTTTGCTTACCTTACCAGGTTGACTGACTCAGGTGAGATTCCTGGTCGTGCTCCAAGTGGAGCTTGTCTGTTGCCTCACTTAGTCACTCCTGGATAACCTGTCTCCATGTGTGTGTTTCACAATTTGTTATTCAAAAAAAACAAACCGTCAAAACTGCATGCACTGAATTTGTTCTCCTTTAAATCCCCCTTAACCCCCACACGGGGAGAGCTATGACCCCTGTACCCCTGTTACTCAGCTCTGTCATACCTACAGAAGCAAGGTACCGAGACGTCCTCCTCATAGGTACCCAGTCAGAGGAATTTCCATTTTTAAACAAACGGTGGTTCCTGCCGCAATCCAGTCAGTATACTTCTGCTGCAATCCAGTCAGTGTACTTTGTAATGACCACAGGCTGTTGTTTACTAAAATTCCAACTGGTTTATTCGAAATATTCAAAATAAAATACTCTGTACAAACAAACAAATGGATAAAACTATACACACAGTCGAATTAGGCGCCTTTCATCTCTCTCAAATCACATGAGACTTCTTCAGATACATCGACTCTGACCATCCCCTTATTTAAATGTCTCATTAATATGTCACATGACTGGATTGCGGCAGGAGCCACCGTTTGTTTATCTTTGCAGCTAAGTGTGTTTTTTTCGGAATTTCCATTTTTGATGAACTTGGTTATTGAAAAATAATTTCTAGATGCCACAATCTTCTTTCCTATGTGCTTGATCCTGCTTTTATGTTTCTGTAATCAGTGGCCCGATAACTCTAACCACATATGTTTTTCTCCAGTAATTAAATGACTGTATTGCCTTGATTATTACAGTTATAGTTTATACCTTGACCATGTGTTTATATAGTATGCAGTGTTTGCCATAGCACATGCACCCTGTAAATGACCTTTGTGTTTGAAGGCATTAGTTCAGGTTTTTGCTAATTCTCTAATACCAACTTTTCCTGTTTCACCGCATGGGGTAGTCGGCACTTACCCCAGCACTCTTAGTGGGTTTAAGGTAGAGAAATGATCTTGGATGGGACATCAGTCCATCTCAGAATGCTTGTATACTATGCACAGACCTACTGGCTGCTTGGAAGAGTGCCAGTGCACTTACAGCATACTTTTGAAATGTGGAAGGAGAAGCAAGTACCGAGCAAAAAAAATTCTTTAAACAATTAATGGCCAGGAAGATGCATTTGTATAAACAGTAAAAGTACAAAAGAATGTAACATAGCTGGCACCCATGCATAAACCCCTTGTTTCCATTTTAGTTCATGGGGTCGGGGGTGACTTGCCAACAGTGACCATCGTCTAGAGCCAGTTTTAGACAACTGCATATCAAAATGAATGTAGTACCATGAGGCATTCATCTTGTGTATATTCAGTGATCATGCAAAAATACTTGTGATACTCCTTGTTTTCACATTTTTTTTTTTTAAGTATTTTTCTCCCTACAGCATCATCCTATGGCTCCCTACCTAGTGCCCGACGTCTATATCCAGGTCTGCCAGCCACCTCCTTTACTCCCTAGACTATCTTTGGTAGGGCTTGGGCTGATGCAGAACTTAAGGATGTCCGCCAGGTGTGGCCATTCACATCTGCCAGGAGGGTTTCTTATTTTATACCCTACCCTTTTACTCTCCCTTCCTTTGGTTTCCAGTGGTGCAAGCATACAATGGGGACATGCAGAGTATCACCCTGCCTCCATGGCAGCTCAGTTTTGGTTCCACCATATTGCCTCCTTTGGCCTATATACCTCCTAGTGTGATGTCCCAGCCAGCATCAGGGATTGTTATAGGAAGCTCCCACAAACCTACCCACCCACCATCAATGGTAATGCCCATCCCTCCCTGCCACTTCATCAGACACCACCTCAGCCTCTAATCAAACCTGCATCACCTGGGTCGTCAGGGGTTTTACCCCTGTACACCACAAGTTTTTACTGAAGGACAGAAGCCAGCAACTGATGTACATAGGAACAAACCAGCAAGATCTGAAAAAAACATCTAGACAAAGGAAGCCAGCAACACTAGTTGCAGAGAGATATAAAGCCCTGACCTTGGCTAAGTCAGTCTATGTTTTACTAGCAGCTGTAATGGTTGATGGCACTGGAAGGACCAGTCCTGGAGGAAGGTAGGGGTACAGATGGCCACATATTCTGCTATCAGTCATAGGAGGAGTGAGAAAGCAAAAAGGCAGCCTGTTAATGGATGGCAGACTTGCCAACCAATGATGGGTAGTGACCATCATATTGTGTGTGCAGAAGTGTTTACTTGCCAGGGGATAGCATTCTGGGCTACCGTGGGAATAGGGCTGACATGTCCCCAACCCAAGGATGGGGTTAGGCTGTCCAAAATGCTGCCATTTTTGAAATTCCAGTGAGAGCACAAAGCAACCTCTTGGCTGCTTGAGTGGCAAATCCACTCACACAGTATTCATCTCAGCTCTGGGTGGAATCCCCATGGCCAAGGAGTAAATGGGCACTGAGTGAGCAAAGGGAGAGTTGATGGTGAGCAGGCACTGGGGCACAAAATGATCTAGTAAAAAAATCTATCGAAAAATATTTGCAAACCTTCCTTCATTAAGGCATCGTGGGAGCTATGCAAGTTTCTTGAGTCAAAATATAGTGTTTCAACACAGTGACATGAATGCACAGCGACACACAGGTTATTAATTTTGCACTCACATCAACAAGCCAGACATCAGTAGTTATAGATACGTTTTGGCTTTGTTACACTGATTCAGACAATCAGTAGAACCTCCATTTATGCCATTCTACTGTGTCCAAATGATGGCAAAACATCTGTAGCAGGTGTAATCTTGCCTGTTAGCCTGCGTACATTATTAAAGACATGTGTATCTCTGTGCATTGAAGAGACAATGTGCTGGAGATTTTTATTTTTTTAACAAAATTTGAATATATCCTGGTCTTGCAGGTGTTCTTTCAGATCACATTCCAAAAGTGTGCTGCACTGTCATGTCTAGATTAAAAGTCAGTGGCCTTCCTTACAGGTAGAAATATGAGATAAATTGTTTCTGTGGTAATACTGAGGCTAGGGAAGAAGTCTTACCAGTTGCCGTTACATATGTAACTGTGTGTTGGAGTAAGATGTATACATGTGAATGAAGAGTCTGCTGTGAAAATGTGTTCACCTTTTGTGCACTTTGTTTGCATGGAGTGAAAACACAATAGAGGTAAATTCACATGCAGGACTTTATCAGTACCACTGGTGGGCATCTTTCGATCCCAAAGGATAATTAGTTTGCTCCAGTGTTGGACTGATTCGAGCAGCGTCTTCTGGGGTTGTGCAGTCCAGTCTGGGAGTGGCGGTCCTTTCCACATTCTGAGCAGCAATAGGCAGATGTCGCTATGGTATCTGATATCATGCCTCTTAAAAATGGTGAAATAAAGTAACAGTTACATCTGGTTTGTGAAAGCACGTGTTTTAAATACAAAGGAAAGTACTGCAGGAGTGAATTTACATTAAAGGATGATAACACACCTAATTATTTTGTAGTAGATAACTGTATACCTAACTGCGATGGTGGTGCTGCGGTAGCTTTGTGACTTTATATTAAGGGATGATAACACACCTAATTATTTTGTAGTAGATAACTGCATACCTAACTGCGGTGGTGGTGCTGCGGTAGCGTTGTCGCCTCACAGTAAGACGTTGTCCTGTTCGATTCTCAGCTAGAGCGTCTTCTGTGTGGAGACATGCGTGAATGGGCGTACCTTTGTTGAAGGTTGTGCGTCAGGGCTGGCAACTCAGCACGTAAAAATCTACTGCCAATCATTAGCAGACTGGAGTTCCGCTGTGGCGACCCCTAACCGGGAAAAGCCGAAAGACACAACAACAAGATAACTGCATACCTAATTGTTTTGCAGGGGGTCAGATTTGACCTAGTGCATAAAAAAAAGTATCTAATAGCAGGCTACATAGTTTGAGTTTGTGTGTCCACTTTATTTGTAGTAGTCTTAAAATAATGACATTACATTTCTAAATTCCTTCAGTTAAAGTGGTAAAAAAGTATGAAATGCTGTAAATCTTAGCAGTGTTCAGTGTACAACAAAGGAATGCCATTCATAAAGTGAGTAATAAAGTAGACATAATTACAATTCTGGTAGTTGTCATTTGTATGACTGTAATACCATGACATGCAATGGGGGTGAATCTCCAATAAACCACATTCTTTCATGCTTGCTAGACAGTGGCTTGGCAAGGACATCTTCTCATGCTGTTGGCATGTGTGTATGTTACTATGACAGCAATGACTGTTCAAGTTCTTTTTGAGTGAAACTCTTGTCACAGCAGCTCCTTAGTTAAGTGGCCTTGTTCAAGGTTACCCCCAAATTATTCCATATTTGGTTCATAATACTGTATCAACAATCGGCAGTGTTGACCATCTGATTTCTAAATCTCAGCTTCTGCTGCAATACAAATGTATACATCACAGAAAAATGACCTTCACCTTTCTTCCTTGTTTGTAACTTGCTTTTAGATTCAGACTTGTTTAAACGGGTGGCTTTGATCATATGAGGGTGTTAAATCACAGTATTGTGACTGATATATGACCTTTGCAGAGATTTGCTAAGCTGGGTAGCAGAACCTTCTACGTGGTAACCAAGTCTACAAAATCTCAAACTGTCCTCTGCCAGGCTCATCGGGTCAGACACAGGCAACATTAGCAAGAGAGTTGGGGAAGGTCAGGAGGTCAAGTCTTGTTCGAAAAGTCAGTGCTGTCAAATGCTTCAGTCACATTCTTACCTACAGGCAACCTCTGCCGAGCCCCAAGTCATTAATCAAACTGGAGAGGCATCCTGACCCCAGCTCTTTCCCTTTGAAGTGCATTGTCCTTTGCAGCAGGAGGAAATAATTTGCTGCCTGATTCAATGAAGCATCGGTCGAGCCAGCAGACCTAATGACATGTGAGAATATTAGCCTCCTACCATGCGGAGCTGTGAATCTTGAAAGGCAGTCTATAATTCATTCAGTGCTCCAGAGCCACTTTCTTCAATCTCTCTCTGACATGCACACTGTACAGAACCTGTTTCATTACAATAAGGAGTATTTATCCATTTAATTAACTTTATTCTTTATGTTAAAACACAGATTGCTGTGATTTAAATCAGACTTTGTCTAAAATACGGCCACATATGGCTTTATGTATGTCTTGCATGGGTTTTTTAAGATACTTTGTAAAGTACTGATTTTGTTGTTTTTAATATAGGAATAACAGAATAATACAGAATTTAGAATCATTAATTGTGTGTTTGTAGTGCCCCTGAAGTGATTTACAGAACGCTGACCACATTCTGATATGATTACCTTTAAACTGGGGTTCATTATGAAGGACAGCTGACCATTTTTCTTTGTAAAAGTTCCCTGCCGCATATAATGGTGTACACATTCTATCCATTAATGTTTCACTGGCAAAGCCTCATGATTATTAATGTTAAATTGGTACTGTCCCTTTAGCAACGTACACATTTAGAATAAAGGCACATATACTACTTAACTTTGCTAGCTCCTACTGATTATCTTTTCAACATTTTGAAGACGTCATGAGTTTATTTATTTATTTACTTACTTACTTGATTTTTGGGAGGGTGTAAACTGTCAACATTTATTTAACCATTTTGCAATGTCCACATCACAGCATTTAATGTTGTGAGAAATGATAGGGCAGTTGTTTATAAAACATAACTGTGAATAAGAATTAGGTTTATATAGTATGTTTTAAGTAAACTGCATCTTCAAGTTCAGTGCAGACCACTGGCAGTGAATGAAGCCTTGTTTTTTTGCAGCATTGGGAATGCATACTTTGTTATATCCACAAATACTTTACAAAATATTGAGTTGGTCCTTGCATGGACTGTAGCACAGCCATACCTCTCAGCTGTACAGATTTTCGCAGAATGTCCACATTTTTGCCTTATATTTTTGGTCTGTTTTTCATAAAATCGAGGTTTTCTGGCAAATTAGTGGCAAATCATTAAAGATTGAAGTTAGAAAATAATGACAGACATTTGAGTTTTAGCTTCATACCCTTCAGAAAATTTGTGCTAATGCATTCTATCAACTTTCTAAGGTTGTAAAAGCAATATTTCAAAATTGTTCCTATTTGTACCACTTTTTTATGGCTTTGTCCTGATTTCTTACTCTTAAGAGGTTGAGAGGTATGAGCAGAGCTAAAATGTATTCAGTAACTAACAGCCATGTACAAGTACTTTATTTATATTTATTTCTTGTTTGCTTATTTCCATTTGTGACCATGACAGGCCATGGCCACAAGGGGTACTGCTCCTTTTCAGTGGTGGGCCACAGAGGAACGTTACAGTGTAATTACATAGTTAAAGAATTTTAAATCAAAACATTAGACATCAGTAGTTTCTACAGTAAATAAATGCAGTTACTATAGTAAATATTTGTTTATGTAATGAAAATGTTATTATTATGAGAATAAAGACAGAGTTAACAGCATATAGAGGGAAGTACTGAGACAGACTAAAGGGTAACTATAAGTATAAACATATAGAGGACAGCCTAATGGTGAGTGGAAAGAAGGTGAAGGTAGTGCAAATGAAAGACATAGAGATGTAAAGAAAGTATTACAGCAAGATCATTTGTATTGCACATAGATAAAACATTGAATCTGTAAAGGTATAAGTTGATTCACTTACTATATCTTCTGTTTAGAAAAGTTTTAAATATTATTATTGCCATGATCACACTATTTACCACTTTGTTATGTTCTGTTCCTTTAATTTACACTGAAATACTCTGGGATTCATCTCTGAACGTATTTCATTTGGGATTTTGTTACATACTGACGTATAATGAATTTCTAAAGCAAGTAGTTGGCTTTATTACAAGGCGATGATTTTGAGTGAGGGATTGGAGAGTTCTTGAAGGTGAATAGATTTGTTTGATGTTTGTGTAAAGAAGGTAACCAGGCACTCATCCATCTTCTGGTAAAAATAAAACTTGTGTGATTCTTCAATAAAACCTGGGTTTAACTTAATTCTGAAGTGATATTGGAGAGTATTTTTGATTGCATGTTTGCAGTAGTATATATTGACAAAATACAGGGACTTCTACCAGCTCTAATACTTACCTAAGGAGGGAAAGCCGTCCTGAAATATGAAGGATTTAATATAACTTCGACCAAAAGTCCTTCTGCTGACTAGCCTCAGATTACATGCCCAGCCAGAAAGAGGTGGGATAGGACAGATCTCCCTCCATCTGCTTGTAAACTTGCTTTATATTTGTGACAGCTGGTACGTCAGGATTGTGTAAGATTTTGTTAGGTACTCTTATACAATGGTGTACTTGCACATTCTGAAGTCTGAGCCGCCCAAATATGTTTTGAATTGTACTACAGTGGGTTCTAGTTTGACCACTGGCTGCAAATTTAGCACTTTTTGTGGCAGCTGGTTTCAAGTTTGTTTTTATAAGGATAACAGACATTACAATCCTATGTCCAAGTGTCTTGATCAGAATCATGTAGGATGTGGGAATCAAACTTAATACTTCTGGATGGAATTAATTTGCAGCTTATTAAGCTAACCCGCTGATTCTTAGAAATACAGACTAGTGGAAATTATTCGAGAGTTACTGGGAAAGACAGAAATATCTTCAAAACTTATAGCTAGTGAGTAGGATAAAATGAAAATGGAGTTTAAAAATATATAGAAATAAAAGAGATATGGATAAGAAATGACAGGAATTGCTTAGAAGTGAGAATCTCACAGAATAAGAAGAGGTACAAATGCAGGGTGCTAAAGAAAAGATAAGAGAAATCCTGGATAATATGGATGAGTTTGGAAGATTGCTGTTAAGCAACTAGTTTTGATAACTCCAGGACACAAAAACCTTTAGCAGAATGACTTAGGCAGCCAAAAGCAAAAAGGGTTGTGACAAACTTAGGGAGCATATAACAAGAAAAATAAACAGAGATCCTGTAGAAGCAGAAGAGGCATATTCTGGAAATGTTATGACAATGTGTATAAAGCAGAGAAATGTGGAAATCAAGAAAAGGCACAAATGGAAATATTTGTACATGACTTAATCTTGCCAAGGTTAGAGGCAGATGAGCTCAACAACTACCAGTTAAGACAGGAGATGAGATAAAAATGTTGATGTTTAACCAACCTGCAGGTAAGACTCCCAGAATAGTTGGTATTCTAGCAGGAGTTTGTTATCCAGGAAGAAAGAAAGGGATAAAGATGTGGAAGATTTTGTTTAACCGCATTTTAAAAGGAGGGTAAGCAACAACATGCAGGAAAAAAAGCTGTGGTGGCTGTAATAACTAAAGATCCATCAGACCCAGATTCATATAGGGTCATTTCAATTTTAAACCGTGATTATGAAGTGTTTATTTCTATACTAGCTAGAAGAATGGCAAAGGTGTTGCCAACATTCATAGATATGGATCAGTGTGTTTTTGTGGAAGGGAGGCAAACTTTTGACAGCATTAATAGAACAATGATGATCTGTTGGAAAGCCGAATGCAAGAAAATTCCACTGTTGCTAGTAGATTTTGATGCAGAGAAAGCATTTGACAGAGCCATGATTTTATGAGTAGGGCAGTGGAAGCATCAATAATAAGATTAATTAGAAGCAAACCTCTCAACCTCCTAGTGCAAGACATCTGGACAAAGCCTAAAGTAATAGGGGTACAAGGACCCAAAAATATGACAGATTTTAAATACTACTGTTACAAATCTAGAATGTTGTGTTAGCATGCATTTTCTGAATGATATAAGGATATGAAGTCTGAAACTCCACTTATTTCATATTTTACTGACTTCACTCATCAGTGATTTGCCAGACAGACCACAGATTTTGTGAGGAACAGACCAAAAATTCAGTGATTTGCCAGAAAACCACAAATTTTGTGAGGAACAGACCAAAAATATGAGGCAAAAATCTGAACAGTTAAGAGGTATGATGAGGAGGATCTCTGAAGGACTAGGGACAAGAAGTAATGAGCGAGGGTTCCTCTCTAATACATTGTGTTTCAACAGAGGAACTAGGCAGGGGTGTGCCCTTTCCCCTTTGTTATTTGCTGTATAATTAGAGCCACAGGCAAAGAAAATAACGGACTCAGAAACTCAAGGATATAATTGGTATGGCCATCAAGAAAAGTTGGCTTTATTTGCAGATGATATTACTTTGTACCTGATAAATCAAAAAAACAGCTTCTCAGTGTTGTGAAATATTTTGAGACAGTTTCAAGTCCTTTCAGAATTTAAAATTAATGAACATAAAATGAAGGCTATAGCTGTACATTATGTGCTCCATGCAAATTGATTCAGCAAAACCCATATTTATGAGGACATGATAACATAAAGTATTTAGGAGGACGGATTAAAAAGTCTGCCTTTATGTTAGCTAAGGATATATGGAAAGAGACTAAACAAAAGATAATACAAAAACTGAGAAACTGGAAGCTCTTGTTTATAGACGTGGATAATAAGATACAAGCACTAAAAATGTTTTAGTCCTTTTAGTTTTATATATGAGCCAGGTATATTTTTATCAACCAGAGGAGAAGTTGTGGATAATAATTAATAAAGAGTTGAAGGAATTTGTCTGGGAGGAAAGAGGGTAAGAGTTAAGTGGGATAAATTGATCCTTCCAATAGAACAGGGTGGTTTAGGATTACCAGATTTGAAGGGATATTTTGGAGAATATATGTAACATGACCAGAAGGTTATAATTCAAAGTATAAAGGGATGATGATGATGATGATGAAGCAGAGGGAACTTCAAGGAATAAAGAGAATGGGATATTGGGTGCAAATCCTTAAGGAGAATAATAACCACACAGCATATTATATTCATAAAGTAGCAGAAAGTATTCTGATAACTAAGTCAACTCGAGAATGGAGAAACGAGATTTTGCTGCTAGGGATGACATCAAGTAGGGGTACAGAAAATAGGCAGAGGGGCTGGAATTTACTGGAGAAAACTGGCAAAGGAACCACCATATAGGAAGCAAATAACTTGAAATGTAACAGAATGGGATGAGGCCAAGAAGACATTTAGATTACAGACTGCCTTCCTTTCCAGGGATTGATATCAGAGTATAGGCAAACTGAAAGGGATAAGGGAATCTTAAGTGAAAGACTTGCTCCAGTAGAGATTTTAGATGAGTCCAGAATAGAAGCTGTTATTAAAAAATGGATAGTTAGTAGGGCGTTTAAAATATTGCATGATAACTACAAGAATCAATCAGGGGAGGTTAAAAAAGACTGTGAAGAAAGACTGGAAAAACAATTTATAAAAGAATAATGGGAGGACATGTGTATGGTTCCCAAGTATGCAGCAAAGTCCAGAAGGTTTAGGATCTTTGCTTGGAAGTCTTTGCATAGGTATTTTTATACCCCAAGCAGATTAAAAGAATTTTAACTCAGGCAGATAGCAAATGTTGGAGGTGTGAGAAAGAAGGAGGAGGTAACTGGAAACATTTGTTTTGAGAGTGTAATGAGTTGGCATATTTTAAAAAAACCTACAGAGTACTCTGTCAGAAATCTTGCCTGAGCAAATGGCTGTAATTAAGGAAATGATTGTATTGATCTTGGGCACAGGATCTGAATTTCCTAGATGCCTTATTCAGTTTAATTCTTTTGGCTGCCAAAAAAAACAATTACTAGAAAATGGAAATCAAAGTTTAAACCAACTGTATATGAAATAGTGAGTATTATAAAAAAGATAAAAGAACTGGAAGAGGGATCTGTATACAAGAAGGAGCAAATTTAATAGAAATAAGTGGAAATTTTTGGAACAATGTAGGGTTCCTATTAGATGACCGAAGACGCATTCTTTCAAATGTGTCTTGGTCGAACTTGAAAAATGAAAAGGCAAAATGACGAAGCAGCATATAAGCAAATTCTTTCCCTGGGAAAGAAATTGCTGGGCCTCATCCATTACTTTGCCGTTTTTGTCACTGTAGTAAGATCTCGGAGTTGGTATATTTAAGTAGGGGTGGGGGGGTGAAGCCCCCTACTTTATGTTATGTTTTAAGTGTTTGTTTTTTTTTTTGGAACAGTGATTTTTTTTTCCCTTGGAAAAAAATCACTATTCTAAGCGTTCAGGATTGTAAGCTTTCGCTTACATGGGGTCGATAAATCATCGTTCACTTTTCTAAACATTCAATGATTTAATGTAGACCAAACAATATATACAGAGTAATGTTCAGGAGGAGTGAGGTTTAAGGAAAGACAGGGATTCAGCAATTTTTGTAGTGTTGAACTGATGATTGTTCCAAAGAAAAGATGTGTGATATACAATGCATGTAAATGGAAAAAAATGTTAATATGGTTTGTTTTCTTTTCTGTTAATGTATGTCTGCCTGTGTCTTAAGTGATAATGTAATAAAGCTGTTTAAAAAAAAGCTATCCCAGGTAACCCAAGCTGGCAACAGGACACCAGTTGGCCAGTAGCTTACTGACCCAGGGCAGCTGAGCTTTATGGTGGGCACACACTGGCCATTGGGTACACATGTACCCCTCTCACCATTAGCATGTGTCCATGGAATAGGTCAGGTCCTTATTTCACTTATCACTGGCAAATAGCCATGCCCATTTGGTGACATCAGTCAACACAACCAGAGCACCTAGGACCAATTATTACACAGTCAGATAGCTAGCCCTGACATGGCGCTTGGTCTGTGATCAGTGTTCTATCTAGAGGATACTGTGCACATACAGTTGATGCCAAAGAGTGGTTGGTCTATACAACTCTTCTCCCTGTAGATGCCATCCAGAATCTGTGCTGCTGCTCACAACTCTAATCTTGGGTTAGTTTGAGGTGGTAATATTCATCATGTTTTTTGGAGGTAGTAGGAACTCCAAAGAGATCTAGGGAAAACTCAGGAAACTCCATTAATGCCTTGGTTGTAGATCAGGATAGAACTTTATAAACTTTATACCTTTTGCATGGGAAGCGAATACCTTAACCATTATGACAACCGGTCCCCTAGTTTTGACCCCCCTTAACTTGTGTGTATGTGCGTGCGTGTGCGTGTGTGTGTGTGTGTATATATATATATATATATATATGTATATATATATATATATATATATATATATATATAATCCAAAATCAAAAATTCAGTTTATTGGTGAACACTCTTGCTCAAATTACGTTGATGGAATGTTTACTCAACACAACTAAAAAAAATAGAGACAAGTGTTTTTGCAGAGGAAAAAGTCCTCCAGTACATGCCCGCAGTGCCAAACTGTGTATACTAACTCTGAGATCACACATGAGCAAAGGGAAAGGGGATACTTCCTTAACTCTGCTGTTCATTGTTGTCACAAAAGAATGTTGCTTAACCAGTGATGAAGTCAACAGTTCCTGTTCTGACCAAACCAATGCGTCAACCATCCTTAGTTGTTCTACAATTTCAGGAGACAGTAGCAACCTCATTGTTTGGAGAGAATGTTACAGCATTACAGTAAGCACATTGCTTGTTGCCATCTGTAAATGCAGCTGTTTCATTGTAGTTCGATTCCATATTCCAGTCAGATTATTAGGGAGGTAGATAGTACTACAGATCCAGGGAGTCATGTGCAAACCAGAATAGTCAGAGGGAGGATAAGTCTGAAAAGTGGTGCGGAACAAGTTCTACCTGCAGAGCTTATGTTTTTGCCTTTTTCATGGGTGCTGCACAGTTTTAATGGTGGTTTAAATGTTTATCTGCTGGATACCTATAAATTTTACTGATGTCACATATGTGCCCAATCTCTTTTGTTGAATTCCATTACACTCAGACTTTGAATTCTTGTTTCAGTTTATGTGAATCCTGTATCCCGGCAAACTCGGGTTGTACTGATTTCAGTATCATGGAACTTTGGGAATAATGAAGTTTTCCTTTTACCCCCAAGGTTCAGCAAATCTTGGAATTTATTTATGTTAAGCCTTGGGGTGGATTCTGAAAAAAATGAATTATTAAGCTGCTAGCTTTATATTCTAGCTACTGTTGTGATGTGAGTACAGTTTGTTTGATTAGTTGATATCAATCGTGTTGCATTTGAAGGATTATCACCTTTCTTAGCTTAGATGGGTAGCAGACTGGTTGCTTTGAATAGATTTTATTTTTTATGTTAAAGTAGACTTTACATTTTTTTTTTTGCATTTAGGATGACACTAGATTCTGTTAACCATTTGTTTTTTGAGGTGGTAAACACCACACACATAATGTATTACCCGAACACTGTAGAACCTGATTTCTATCTGCTGCACATATACAAACAAATTTAATAAACTGGTGTAATTAGGAAGCAATGATTTTGCCTGTGGTTACAACTTGGATCATTAAATGAAGGATGTGTAGAATAAATAAACCACAGACAGCCTTAGACTTCAGCTTCAGTTCCTCAGAGGATAATGAAAGAGAGAAATGTGTCCATTTAGCTGCTATTCTCCGAATCATGGCCTGACAGAAACCTTTCATTGACTCCCAAGCTGGGAACAGAGTGAATGCCAAACCTGCCTCCTGTAGGATCCATGCCCAAGACAGTCCATGGGTTTTGCTAAATCCAGGGGTCGATGTATTGGGTTTATTGATCAGTAGTTCAATGTAGAGCAACTCTAAAGAAATAGGCTTACCTGCACAAAGCTCAAGAAATGACTGCACCACATTGCAGAATTCAGAAAGATGGCTAAAGCTCATACAGACAAAAAACACAGGCAACTTTCCTGCAAAATAAAAAAGAAAATAGTAAAGTTTCTACAACACTCTACAAGCAGGTGTCTGGTGAAGTGAAGCAGTTCTGTATCCTTTTCCATTTTAACTGCATACTTATTTTGCATATTTATTTATTTAACTGGGTAAGTGAACTGGTTCCAACAACAGGACCATTTTCAGCCATGATCCAAGCCATTGGACATATGATATAAATGGTATAGAGTTACAATCAGTTATACATTTAATGCAAAATATATATGCAAGGCAAAATGTAGCTTACATACTGCAATATTCAAACAAGGTAAAATACAGCTTTAAACACTTTTTGTACTAAGTAACAGGTTTATTAAAAAATTGCAGAAGTATTTTCATAGTAACCTTGTACATTCAAATATGCATTTACATAGTTGTAGGGACCCAACAAATTTTAAACTGATAAATAGTTTGAATGAGTAGCCAGTATTTTCAGAAAAACTTATCCTGGACTGCTTAAACAGTTATATTTTACAGCCACTGCCTTTAGTCATTTTTGAGAATGTCTTCTATGAATTATTCTATGGATAACTCTAGCCAGTCACATCTGCCACATTCACCTCGAGCTGTAATGGATGAAAGGAAATGTAATTTAAAGAAGTAGTGTAACATGTTACGTGTTCCATTAGCATAACCCCTAGTATCACTGACTCGAGTGAGGTGTTATGGATCAGGTGTCTGACTTCAGAAGAGAAGATTATAGGTTCCATTCCTGGCATGGGTCGTCCAAAAACAAGACAACAATTTTAAGGTGGGAGAGTTGGCATAACGGTTAAGGTTTTAACCTTGTGGATACAAGATATAGAGTTTGATTCTAACCTCTCGTTATTGGCTAGGTTTGTAATAGTCTGCTGACTGATAACTTAATATTTACCTATGAGCATAGGAAAACAACATGAGATACTTTTAGTAGATTCTGAGGAAAGTAAGCATCTGTTATAGCAATGAAGCACTTCTAAAGCAGTTTATAAGCCACATATAATGTGTAAGAAAATCCTTGCAAACTAAAAACCTTAATTATTTCAAAACATCCACCCTAAGCAGAAATAAAAGCTCTGTTAGGGTAAGACAGACAAACTAGATATTTTTGTGTGATAACCAGATAATTACTTGAAACTTACTGCAGCAAGATCCCATTTCTTTTGAAATGAATAACCTGTCCTGAAGCTTACAACTTTGGAGTAGGTTATGTTAAGTAATATGGTACAGGGCCAAAGTCTACTACTTAGAGGGCCGCCACATCTGTCAGGAGTGCATTTTTTCCCATAATTTCACAGAATCAGGGCTCTGCTGCAGCAGGTCTTAAATGATGTTGTTCCATATCCCTGTGTATTCTTTACATACATGATCTCCTGCCAAGTATAATCCAGCGTCCGACCAGCCTGCAAAAGCCTTTAGATCTTATAGGCACAGTACATCACAAGTATGCTTCCTACATAAGGCATAGGGCATAAAGGTGATGTATGGAAACAAATATTCAGAACTTCTTTGCTGCCATTTCAAACACCATTATTGAATGTCAGTCTGAAAACGCTTCTGCTGTGCAGGTTACCAAGCCATCTTCAGATAAATGCCCGGTCAGGGATTCTTTTCTACCTTTTTTTCATTATTCTAGTGTAATTGTGTTCTTGCCATCCAAGAAGGTAAAATGTCAGTGCGAAAGGCAGATTCCTTATAAAGACCATCACAACCAGCGTCTCTTTTGCTTAGGTGCTTCCCACCACCATGTGCAGTGTTCCATCTGTCAAGTGTTTGTCCCTAAGACCCTACATAGTCGCTTATCCTCCCTATCTATATACCTTGAGAACCAGGGACTTCAGCTGTTTGCTCAGTGTACTGTGGTGGAATCCTCTCATCCCAGGGGTCAGCCATCTGCCAAGAAGGAAAAAAGACTAGGCCCTTGAGAACCAGGGACTTCAGCTGTTTGCTCAGAGTGTTGTGGTGGAATCCTCCCATCCCAAGGGTCTGCCAAGAAGGAAAAAAGACTAGGCCCTTGAGAACCAGGGACTTCAGCTGTTTGCTCAGAGTGCTGTGGTGGCATCCTCCCATCCCAAGGGTCTGCCAAGAAGGAAAAAAGAGTAGGCCTCATCCAGTTGCTCTCCAGCATCCCCTGGACATCTCTCTAGAAGCTAGTAGCTAGTGAAAGCCCCAAAGACTGTTGGATACTTGCCTCAGATTCCACTGCTGCAACCCCTTTGGAAGCCAGCATGGATCCAAATTCTCGCACGTCCTCAGAGGCTTTTCCAACATCTGTTCCAGACGTTGAGGGGAAACCTCAGCAGATTATTTCCAAGGAACTGAGGGGGATTCCTCACATTTTTGTGATCCTGCTATGATTATGGAATCTCAGCAAGGGATTAAACCAGTCTTTTGGGTGGATTTCCCACACAAGAAAAAAGCAAAAAAAAAAAAAAAAAAACAACAAACATACTACCCCTGTTGTTAAAGATCCCCAACATGAATGGCAGGGTATTTGGGGTCTGGTCAATGTTTTGATGGCCTTGAAACCTCCTCAAGTGGTGTCAGTTGCTGCTCCTCCCTGGTCTTCCATTCTTGTTGAGATGCCTAGGGAATTGGATTCTTCAGATGAGGACTTGGACTCTTGGGAAGAATTGCTGGCTTACTCCTCTCAACTTCCTTCCCCTCTAGACTATGATTCAGAGGAAGAGGATTCTTTGAGATCATACTCCCCCTTGGAAGAGTTATCTTTTTGGGGGGATAGTATTACTTGTATGATGGAGTACCTTAAAGGATTGCTGCAACGTCTCTCTATCATTCAAAAATGTATTATGAGCTTGTGTTCCCTATATTTTGGCAGCCCTTTTGGACACCTTTTCTGCTGCCTCTCTGGCTTCTGATTACAACCTCCAGATCCTAAGCCTTATAAGCTTTTGCCATCTACTAAGCTTCTTCCTTCATAGAAGGACAGTCGTGCTATTAAAAGGTTTGTTAAAAAGTATATACTGCTGCCACCTTAACTTTTAGGCTTATCAATTACCAAACCCACTTTATTGGGTGTGTTTTTGCTCTTCTTTCTCAAGTAGCTTTGGTGGTCTCTGACCTACCTGATTCTGATGGGAAAGCTTCGGCTCTTTCCCTGCTGCATCCACGTCCCAGGTCGCCTGTTACTCCATAAAATGCAACTAAGGTGCAGCTGATGTCTCTTCCAGGCCTGCTGCGTTTGGTTCTGTGATGAGGCATTATTCTTGGCTATGCTTGCAGGCTTTATCTGATGACATTAAAGCCAAGCTTTTGGATGCCTCTCTGGATAACAAAACTCTTTTTGGAAAAGCTGCTGCTGACCTGCCCCTCCAGGCTAAGGGTAAGGCTTTGCAGGAACGTAAACATATTTTTCTCTCCCCTATACCTAAATTGTAGAGGAATTACCCTGCTAAGTCTGCCTTTGTCCAAAGCTTACTTGCCTATCTTCCAAGGGTAAGAAGGGGTCTAGGCATATTCGCCCTGGTAAGTCCACTCAGATGTCTTTTTCTCTCAGAAGCCTTTTTTTCAGGACAAGACTGTCTCCGTTTGACATTTAGCTCCCTCTTTTCCTGGGCCAGGTCCCCCATCTCTATGCCTTTCTCAGTCCCTTCCAAGTTTGCATCAGATCACCTTTGAGTCCTGGGTGCTGTCTGTCATTTGTCAGGGGGTATTTTATGACTTGACAATCCCTTTCCCCCTTTTCAGACATTTCACAACCTCCTCTGGAGCACCTTCCTCATTTTCCAAATGTTTTGCAGTCCCTTTTTGGTCAGACCACCATTCTGCCTTTTCCACCCTCCCAAGCAGGAAAGGGGTTTTACTCCAGAATGTTTTTGGTTTTTCAGAAGAAGGATTCCTGAAGACCAGTTCTGGATCTTTCTGTGCTCAACACCTTTCTTAAGATCCCTTCTTCCCAGATGCTGTCTCTTCAGATCTTGTTTCCCAGGCCTTCTTGGTTCCTCTGGACTGCAAGAATACATACCTTGACATCCCTATTCACCCTCTATTCAGGAATTTTTTTATGTTTCTCTATTTCTTCCTCTCATTTTCAGTTCTCTGCTTTTCCCTTTGATCTTTCTTCTGCCTCAGGTGTATTCTCAAAATGCCTTGCTCCTGCCTTTGCTTTTTGCAGGCTTCGAGGGATACAGATTTTCCCCTATCTGGACAACTTGCACTTTCAGGCTTCTTCTCCTAGTAGTCTGTTGCAAGGCCTCCACTTTACCACTTTTCTTTTGCAAAGTCTGGGGTTCATCATAAATCTAAAGAAATCTGTTCTGACACCCTCCCAGGATCATATTGATGTTCTTCGTGTTTCACTGTTGCAGTCATCACATTTGGGTTATCTCTGAAAGGGGATTCTCATATTGGCTTCTCTCCTTCCTCCCAAGGTTTTGTCTCTCATATTCATTTTCCAGTCTGTCCTTCCTCTGTCCTCTCTTACGGCCAGGGAATTTCTCAAGTTCTAGGATTTATGGCTTCCACTTATTCCCATGCTTCATCTCACCAGGCTCCATATGAGGAAGCTACAGTGGTACCTCAAATCAGTGTGGCTTCAACATTCTCACCCTCTTGAGTTCCCTGTTACTTTGCTTCCTTGTCTGAAACTCAAGCTTCAGTGGCGGATTCGCTAACTCTCTCAATTTGGGGCTTCCCTTTCAGGCTCCAGTTCCCTCTCAAGAACTGTTAAAGGATGCCTCAGACTTTGGGTGGGGCTGCTTGTGACCCTCTAAAGATCCAGGGTCTCTGGCCTACTCATCAGAGGTCAGATTATATCATTGTAAAAGAGATGAGAACTCATCTTCTGGCTGTGCAAGCTTTTTATCCCCTTTTCCACCACAGCTCCTCAATGTCCATGATATGGTATGTCAACAAGTGGGGGGGGGGGGCACAAGGTCCTATCTTCTCTGAAGATTAGCTCTTCAGGTGTGGGATCTGGCTGTCAGTTATCAAGTGACTCTTCCGGGGGTTTGCATTCCTTCAGAGCACAATGTTGTGGCAAACTCTGAGCAGGTCCAGCACACAGGTCTGCTTCACAGAGATGTGTTCCTGGACATTCTCCATCGGTGGGGTATTTCTCAGGGAGAATTTTTTGCCTTCCCTATGAACAGACAACAACTTGTTTTCTGTTCCAAAGTACCATGTCCTTTGACTTGGAAAGTTGAAGCCAGGTCCTTTGCTTGTGTGGGAATGTTTCTATGTGCCCTCCCCCTTTCTTCTGTTGCAATAAGTTCTGCCCAACATCAGGCAGGTCCCTCCCAAAATCTTGCTGGTAACCCTCATTTTGGCCCAGACAACATTGTTTACCCCTTCTTTATCACTTGGCCTGGAGCAATCACACAATTTCCGTACTGTGTGGATGTTCTCACACAAGAGCAGGGATTCGTATCCATCCTCACCTGTCAGCTTTTCAAATGACACTGTAGGTGACAGGGATTTGATTCCTTTTAGGCACCTCTTGTCTTAGGATGTGCTGTGGGTTCTGCAGGCGGCCAGGAAATCTACAACCAGAAAATCATACAAGTACAAATATGACTCTGTCATTGTCCATGTTGGTTTGAATGACCTGAGACATACCTCCCTGGACTACATGAAAAGAGGCGTGGAGGAGCTGTCCGATCTTGTAGCCCAGGCAGGTGTAACCCTAGCCCTGAGTAGCATCTTGCCATCACCCATGATGATACCACAGTACAAGGACAAAATGATTGATTTCAACAATTGGCTAAGCTTCTGGTGTCATTCTAAGGGGATCCAGTATCTGTCTGCCTGGGATGACATGATCGACAAACCACGATGCTTTGCCAGAGACGGCCTGCACCTGTCGCCCCTGGGATTCTGGATACTGGCTAAGGCTCTAGCCACCCCTATAGTGCCTTTTTTAGGCAAGGTTCAAATCACAAATTCTCCACTGTAACAGTTACAAGCAAGCAAAATCTGAGGGTATTGCTACTCAATGCTAGAAGTCTAAACCTCAAACTGTACTCAATCGAGGCACTCCTTAAAATGGAGAACATCAACATCTGTGCAGTGACAGAGACATGGTTCAAGGCTCCAGAGACTACCCCTACATTACCAGACTATAATTCATACCACACCTTTTGGCCACATAACCTGGGCTGAAACACTAAAGGCGAAGACGTGTCCATATTCATTAAGGATATCCACACCTCCAGGTTAGTTGCTCAGCATAATGCATCCGAGGTTATCCAAGTGCAACTAACTCTGGGCAAGACCGCAATCCAAATTGTAGCTTGCTACAGATCCCCACACCATGCCCCAAGATTCCCACTCCTCATTTCTAGATACACTGGAAAATATTAGGGTACAACCTAACACCCTAATAAGGGCGATTTCAACTACCCCACCATTAACTGGGAAAACTACTCATGCACTAACTCTTTTGCCCAACGTTTTCTGGAATTCATAAATTCCAGTGCCTTGGATAAACTTATCCACACCCCCACCAGGGCAGCAATATCCTAGACCTGGTCATTACCAACATGGGCAAATGGTGCTCCACACCAGAGGTCAATTCCTCATTGGTCTGATCTGACCACAAGCTAATCACCCTAGACAGCCACATCCTGCCCCCACCCCCCATTAGGGAAACCACCATAAAAAAATTCTCCGAAATCAACTTCACACTTCTTAAGACAGAAGTGGCAAACTTTACAACACCCATGTTGACGGACAATAGAGGTATGACTGCTGAATCCTACACAAATGCACTTAATAAGCACTTACACGCGTGCATGGATCGTGCAATCCCTAACAGAACCAAGATGCTATCCTCCAAAAAAAGGAAGCCAATCTTGTGGTCCCCTGCCATAAACAAACTCTACAACAGAAGAAAAAAACTGTTGCAAAAAAAGTTAAATCCCCTGATTGGAGGAAGTCCCTGGTCAGCCTCAGTAAGAAGCTGAGATCCCTCATAAAATCCTCCAAAGCTAGTTACGAAAATAAAATCGCCACTAATTCTACAGACAACCACAAAGCATTCTATAGCTATGTCAAGAATCTCAATAGCAGCACTCAGATCTGCTCTGAGTTACAGCACAATAGCACTAAATATACAGAACCAACTGATATTGCCAACATCCTGGCAGATAAATTCAGTGCAAACTTTGCCCCCCTCTCATCCCCTAAAGGGCCCATCTCTATACCGGAAGAATGCAAATTTCCTGTAATCATGGCTGCACAGGTTAAAAAACACACTCCCAAAAGCCAAGAACACAGAATCCATGGGACCTGACAACATCCCAGGCTGTGTTCTATATGAACTACAGAATGCACTGGCACCCCACCTAAGTACCATGTTCAATCATAGCTTCACCTCAGACTATGTGCCCACTGAATGGCACACAGCGATGGTTATCCCACTCCACAAAGGGGGAGCCACCATGGACCCTGGGAACTACCGCCCCATTAGCCTGACAAGCCTGGTCTGCAAGGCTATGGAACTTATAAACAATGACATTGGTAATCTCCAAACTCTGGACCCCACCTAGTTCGGGTTTGTAAAAGCCAGATCATGTCTCCTAAACTTGATAGATTTCTTTGAAGTGGTCACCAAAGCCGTAGATTAGGGTAAGGTTGTTCACACATATACAGAACCATCTGATATTGCCAACATCCTGGCAGATAACTTCAGTGATAACTTTACCCCCCTCTCATTCCCTAAAGGGCCCATCTCTATACCGGAAGAATGCAAAGTTCCTGTAATCATGGCTGCACGGGTTAAAAAACACACTCTCCAAAGCTAAGAACACAGCATCCATGGGATCTGACAACATCCCAGGCTGCATTCTACATGAACTACAGAATGAACTGGCACGTCACCTAAGTACCATGTTCAGTCATAGCCTCACCTCAGACTATGTGTCCACTGAATGGCGCACAGCGACGGTTATCCCACTCCACAAAGGGGGAGCCACCACGGACCCTGGGAACTACCGCCCCATTAGCCTGACGAGCTTGGTCTGCAAGGCTATGGAATGTATCATCATGGAACTTATAAACAATGACATTGGTAACTCCAAACTCTGGACCCCACCCAGTTCGGGTTTGTAAAAGGCAGATCATGTCTCCTAAACCTGATAGACTTCTTTGAAGCGGTCACCAAAGCCGTAGATGAGGATAAGGTGGTTCACACAGCCTATCTAGATCTCGCCAAGGCATTCAACACCATCCCCCACTCTGGAATTATAGTTAAACTCACTAAACAAGGTATAAATCCCTATGTCACAAGATGGGTTGCCAACTGGCTCACTGACAGATCCCACACTGTGAAAGTAGCAGACTCCAAATCCACCTTCAGACCAATGACAAGTGGAGTACCACAGGGTTCAGTTCTGGGTCCTCTCCTGTTTGGTATCTACTTCTCTAAAGTACAAGCTAACACAGACAGGCTTTGGATAATGAATTTCGCAGATGACTGCAAACTAGGAGCCATAATCAAAACTCCAAACGATATGAACATCCTACAAAAGGGCCTCACGGAGACAGATGCCTGGTGTCAAAGCCATGGCCTCAAGCTCAATGCCAAAAAGTGCATTGTAATCCCTTTTGGTAAAAACTCTGTACCCATGAACTACCACATAGGCGGTAGTCTACTTAACACCAGAATTGTGATGAGACCTTGGGACACAGGTGGACAGTAGTCTTTACTTTGATCACATTGCCACAGTAGTCAGGAAATCCTTCTACGTGGCACACTTCATCACAAAGGGTTTCTCATCCAGGAAAAAAGAGGTCATTGTTCCCCTCTACTTGTCAGTCATTAGACCCAATATAGAGCACAGTACCCCTTTTGGTATGCACCTTACAAGACATAAAACAACTGGAAAGGCCACAGAAATACCTCACAAAGAGGATTACTGGCCTCAAACAGGTGCCCTATGCAGACTGTCTAAAAAAACTGCAGCTTTACTCCATCACATATCGCCTACTCAGAGGCTATCTCTGCCTAACATACAAAGCTATGTCAAACCCAGAGCTGTTGGACATGCTACACTTAAAGAAATTTAAATCCCTCCGAGCTACATGCTCTAGGGACCTAAACCTTGTCACCACAATAAACTGAACATGCTGGAGGGATAGATTCCGAGACTTCCCATACTCTGGAACAAACTACCTAGCTATATCAAACAAAGCTCCTCATTAGCACTCTTCAAGAAAAATCTTGATGATTGGATGGGAGATAGGAAATTCACCCCGGGGATCACTTCTGTGGCTCTGCTTGACAGTGGCACAGGAAAATATTTTTTTTGGGTGGCAAAAGCCAGGATACCTTTTGGCTAGGCTTATATAGGCCCTAGGGCCAATAGCCTAGTACTTACCTATGAACCTATGAATCAAATGGAAAAGATTTTATGTCTGGTGCCTTTCTCGCCATGAGGATCCCTTTTCTGTGGGCTTCTTCTGGTTCTGTCTTATTTGTGTAATCTTCTACATGCTGGGTTGGCATAGTTTTCAGTTAAAGCTCACCTATCAGCAATATCTGCTCATCTGCCCTTGAATCCTCCTCTGGCCTCTACGTTTGAGGGCAAGAAATTTCTTAAAGGCATCCTTCATACTAGGCCTCCCAAGAAGCCAGTTCTGCCTTCTTGTGACCTCAGTTTTGTACATGAAAAGTTGACTCAGGCTGCTTTTGAACCTGCTGCTTCAGTTTCCTTGCAGCTTTGTAGTTGGAAGGCTGTTCTCCTGTTGGCTTTTACTTCAGTCAAGAGAGTGTCAGAGCTTCATGTTATTATTAGTGTGATGCCCGTGTACCAGCTCAGCAGTCAGGGATCCTCAATCCTCACCACTAACACCAGTGAGGGGCGTCCACATTGGCAAGGATAACAAACACACACACATTAAAGTACACTTTCCCTTAAGAACACACAGAGATCATAGTCAGTCTGGGGCTGGTCTCTCCCTTTCTGTCCAGATCCCCAGTAAGACTCCACAGTGGCACAGCTATAGGGTGTAGATCACAGCCTAATGGTCAAGCTAAAACCTCCAGCACCCTCTGTCCAACCAATGCTTTATGTCCCTGCCCAAGTAGCTGACACACACACACTTTGAGATACGAGTTATAAACAAACACACATACACTCCTGGGGAAGGCTGGCATAGGTTCTCCAGCTATGCCCTCTTCTCTGCCAGGCTATAAGGTAGAAATCACTGCCACCAACCATTAATAATCAGCTACTAATAAGGCCCTTACTAAAGGTTGTCCAATTATTACTGTGCAATATTATTATCCAAATAGTGTGACCCAGGGCTAAAGCTATTGGAGTGGCTTGGACAGTATCACTATATACTCTAGAGCTTAAATTATCACTGTATAAAACAGCCACAGTTGAAAGGTTTAAAATATTTAATAATAAATAATAAGAACAGAAGACAATACTTTTTACTACACAGTGCTAGTCAAAAGTTCAGAGATTACAGGAAAATGGTTAAAATAATACAGTAGAATAGTTCTGACATCAATACAGAAAACAACTAATCTAATCTTCCTATTTCCTAGCTATTTCTAAGAGCGCAAACAGTTCTAAAATAAACTTATATATAGAGCAAGGCAGTGCTGGTGATATTGGATGTTCTGAAGGCAAATGCAAAATGCTCCGAATCTCTCACTCTCTCTGTCCTTAAATTGATAGCACAGTACTACTGACTCATTTCAGATTACATCATTTTTTCTCTGGTTCCCAGGCTAACAGAAACTCAGACTTTAGCAGCCCTTTTGATCTTGCACCTGGTCAGGAAGGTACAGCAATAAAATACATTATACATGCAAATTTTAGCAATTAACTCTAGTCTCAAAATAAAATAAAGAATCTGCTGGTTCAGACACCATAGCTCCGACCCCTGAGATCAAAAACAGTCATAAATGCTTGACTTGTCAACTTTCTTACAGCAGAGTGCACTGTTGTTATGTTTTTGCAGTTCAACAACCAGTACAGTCTTTTTACATTTAAAAGAACAAGCCTGTGGCTTATATTAATATTTACAAATGAGAGAATTATCTACAAAAGTCTGTCTAGCTAGGCTGGCAGCCTTCATATATCTTCACAATTGTTTTTTACTTTTTCACAGAGACAGGGTGTCTCCTCAAACTAATTCATGCCCAGGGTGGTTAATGAGTTGTCTGTTAATGAGTCTATTTACCTACCTTCCTTTTTTTTCTCCATTGTTTGCCAGTGAGATGGTTCGTCACACCTTTTATCTGCATAGACAGCTCAGGTATTAATTGTCAAACAGACAAAGGCAATTAGCAAGTCTGAGCTCTTTTCACCCCATGACTTTGGCAGTTTCCAAGCAAACCATGTCATCCTGGATTTGTTTCTTTTTTTTTCTTTTTGTTTTTATTGTCCTGGATTTCTAACGCCATTCCTGTTTCTTATTCTTTTCATGGCGGATGTTTTTCTTCATCAGCACACTCTGCTAGGCCAATGGCCTGTTCTGGTTCTTTTTTCAGGGGATTGGACACCACTTTTATCCTTGAGGCTGTTACTTGGTCCTCTATTCATACTTTCACTAAACATTATAAACTGGCTGTTGTTTCCAGGGCCAGAGCATGTTTTGCCAGGGCTATTCTGCATGTTTTTGTAGCGATCTCTTTTGTTGTTTCCTCTTAGCTCTTGTAGTTTCCCTTATGTAAAGACTACTGCAACAGTAATATGGAAGGACATAGTACAGTTGTGTAAAATCTTAGCGGAACAGTAGATGTCCTTCTTTTCATTGTTGCAATATTGACCCCTCCCACCCTCCTTTCCTAACTCTTGTCCCTGTGCTTTTGTTGCCCTCCTGGTTGAGGGACACTTTTCTGGATGTACATGTTTTTTGCCCCCGAGAGTATTCTTTTCCTCCTAGGGCAAATCAGTTCTGAGTACTTGCATCCATACATCTCCTTTATGCTCAACGCCTTATGTGGAGAGCATATGTGTGACGTACGGCGCCTGTAAGATCTAAAGGCTTTGGTACACTGGCCAGACATTGGGTATTCTTGTCAGGAGATCCCTTATGTAAATAATACTACAGCAGTGAAGGGAAGGATATCTACTGTCTTAGTAAGATTTTACACAGTTGTACTTTCCATACTGTAACTGTTTTGAGCACTTAACATTAAGGTATTTGGCCATTTCCTTAGAAAGTCTGATTCATTATGCCTTCATTGGTTTATAATAATACAGTTCTGGTGTTTTCTTGATGGATATGCATTTATTTAATTTTTATGGCATACTCTGTGTTAACCCTACTAGGCACTGCCCCATTAAAGAGGGGACCTATGGACCAGAGTTCCACTTAAAGATTATAAACAAACAGACAAACAAGGATGACGAAGCAGTTCAGTTTCAGTACCTCCTGCTTTCATAAGCCACGTGCTGTTAACCAGCAGGAGACACTTTTAGCTTCATTGTTCTTTTAAAGATCGCATTTGCTGCAGGTCTGCATATGAAGCAGCAGTACCTATCAGCCAGATGTTATGTCCCCTTTTCACTCTTGAAGTTATATGTGAAAAATATAGAAATGAAGGGGAAGGGAGGAAAACTGGGATTGGTGGTGGTGGGTGCATTTTGTGTGTTATGCAATGACAAAAAAAAAAAAAAAAAAAAAGCAAACCATGTACTTCTACACTACAAATTTAATTTGCTTAAGTGCTTCCGTCTTTTCTAATACCGCAACCTCATCTGAACAGTTGAAAACCAAATAACAAATGAAAAATCATATGACGAGTGTCATTTCTACTGTCATACTAGTAAATCCTTAGAGAATGGGTAAAACGTACATCGTCACCTTATTGGAGAGTAATAGTTTCATCTGTCAATTTTCCTTGTTTAATCCAACTTGAGTTTAGTGAGCTAGAAAAACTACAGCTAAACGTAAGAAAATTCCATGCATATGTGCATCTGAGTGAGTGTGTGTACGTGTGTGAGTGAGAGTGTGTACATGTGCATCTGAGTGTGTGTGTGTACGTGTGTGAGTGAGTGTGTGTACATGTGTGAGTGTGTGTACATGTGCATCTGAGTGAGTGTACATGTGTGAGTGAGTGTGTGTACGTGTGAGTGAGTGTGTATATGTGCATCTAAGTGAGTGTACATGTGTGAGTGAGTGTGTGTACATGTGCATCTGAGTGTGTGTACGTGTGTGAGTGAGTGTGTGTACATGTGTGAGTGAGTGTGTGTACGTGTGTGAGTGTCTGTACGTGTGTGAGTGAGAGAGAAGAAAGAAACAGACAGCATGTATTTCTTAGCCTTCCATGGCAGCCATGGTGCTTTTTATCAAGGTGCATTGTATCAACAAAAAGAATGAAACTTTAATGTCTGGTATCGTTGTCCGATTGTAATCCTCAGATATTTACCATAAAATCAAACATTGTACAAGAGACATTGCAAAACTGTGCAGCAAAAACAGGGACAGTTAAGAGGCTTTGAGAGGTTGCAATGCCTTCCATTGTATGATTTTGTTCTTTCTTTTGATCACAATTAGATAGCTGGTGTATTCAGTCAACAAAGTGGCTTAACCGCGGAGCACATTTATGTATGTGTTTCTGTATATATATGTGCTTGAAAAGACATTAAATATTTGCATAACTTATATTTTGTATGTAAAATATTTCCCCAACAACAAAGGCATATGCTGCAGCAATTTTTGAAACATTAGGCAGAGGAACTTTTTTACATCAAAAATATTTAAAAAGTATATAGTGATAAAAAAAAAAAAAACAATTTAAGAGATAGCCCATTTTCTAAGAGCAATAATGCCCTTCAGGGTGGGTGTTATCAGGGAAATTTCATCCTTCCTTCACCTGTAGCATCGCGCCCCAGAGCACCCTGTGTGGGTGATATTTCCCTGGAAACGCCAACCTGTTGAGCATTATTAGTTGCTTATTTAAGATTATCCTTATACTACTTGCAAGGTTTTTACTTGTGTTATTTTTCACTTATGTTATTTTTCCTGCGGGAGATTACGTGCTGTATTTTAAATTATCTATACAGGCAATGCTTTTCAGTTAAATGTAATCTGTTTTGCTGTGTAATGCTTTGAATTTGACTGTAATCTATTTTTTTTCTGTATGTGTATTGTTATTACCTCATCTGCTTGGGTTGTGGCAGAAAGATCCCCAGGTCAGCCTACACGCCCAATCAACAAATGTTAAATAAATGCAGTAGGTATCATTTTTATCTCTCCCCTCCACCCTATGTCGTTATGTCTAACTGTCCCACAGCCTCAGTCCATCGCCAGGTCTGTCCGCTCCTGCTCCCTTCCTCCCTTGGACCTTTCAGAGAGAGCTGAGGCCTGCAAAGATCTTAAGGGCATCCTTTTAGTGGTGTCAAAAAATATTCTGCTTACTGAGGGGGGGATTATGACCTACTCTTATTTTTCTACCCCCCCCCCTTCACTGCATTCGTCCGTGTTTCTGAGGGCAACTCCCCACTATGGACTACACCTCCATTCAGGAAACGTTTTTGACGAACATCCTCTCCCTGGATAGGCATGCCGATCACTCTTTGCAGTGCCTCAGATGTTCAAGCTGTTAATTGTCCCTGGTTCACATGAGCTTTAGTTAGGGCTTTATTCCTGTTTTCCACAATGCTGGCTTTGTTGCATGTACAAAGTGATCTACCTTGCATGGTCTATTACTGGATATTTATAGTGAAGGACATTCTGTCTGAGTGCAGTGATCTGTTTCCCACAAGTCACTTATCAGACGCCTCACATAGAAAGCTGTCTCTTTTGCTTTCTTTTTAAAATACATGACAGTAATAACTAAACACATGATATAAGAAAATTAAACCTATCTAGTTTAAATCATTTGCATTGATATAGCACCCCCTACCCCACCCAAAGAAGTGAAAAATGCCAAGTTGCGTTTATTGTTGTGTAGCTGATCTTTGCTAGGAAACTAAACCTGTGATAAGCATCTTTCTGTGAGTATACACCACAGAATATATGGTAGGGTTTTTTTTTTTGGCAGACACACATGCACACTGTACTGGGATGTAAAACACTTAACTGTGTAAGACGTGGTAAATGTTTTTTAGATGAGCAGGAGCACACACAGTCCAAAAAAAGTCCTGTGTACCCCATTGAGGAAAAGACATCATGTTTGCTTTTGATTTGTACTTCTGTTGCAACTTTTTAGTAACTAGCTTTCTGTGAAGTGCACAGAGGGAGCAAGCAATGTTATTTTTAACATGTTCATCACAGCAGTGACTGTGTCGCCCCCTTTTTACATTATGTGCCTCCCCCTCCCTTTTCTTCCTTTATTAAGTTTACTCAGAATGGTCAGATCTGACTTCCATGACAGGCGATCACCCAGAAGGACATTATGATGTCTTATCTTGGCAGGCAATCGGAGCTGTAGAGACAGCTGCTGCATTATGCACAAGTGAGGCCTGTCACTCTTTCAGCATCATGTTTCATCAAACATTTATCTGTTACTTGTGTTCACCATGTCAGTTCACCGTCACTTCAGTTGGTTTCCTTCACCAAAAGCAGTTACTCTGAAAAATGCTTTTGGCTTGGCTTTCTCCCATCCCATGCGTGCATGCATTACAGGAACAACAGGTTCAGGCTTTTACTGATAAAACAAAAGGGGAAGTTAGAATATCACTTTATACTTTCTGTCCTTAACTTGTGTTCCGTTGTCTACACCTTCTAAATCTTAGTGTTCCTGAATGGTACAATAAGTCCTAAAAGGTCTCTAAGTTCCCCTGGCCAGGTTTGATGCATTTCTTCTTGTAAGCTTGTTCTGATCAGACCTTCATATTATAAGTGATGACATATTTTGTGTTGTTTAACCCTCTACCCTTTTGCAATGCTTACTGTGTATATTTATTTAGTACATTCTTTTTTTTCTACCCAAGCTGGGTATCGTGGTGTTTCATAACTGTATACATTTAAACTGCAGTGTTTTATAATTCTGTTTGTGTCTTTCTGCTTTTCCCGGTTAGGGGTCGCCACAGCGGAACTCCGGTCCGCTAATGATTGGCAGTTGATTTTTGCATACCGGCTTGCCAGGCCTGACGCACAACCTTCAACGAAGGTATGCCCATTCATGCATTTCTCCGACTCTCCATGCAGAAGACGCTCTAGCTGAGAATCGAACCGGACAGCGTCTTACTGTGAAGCGACAACGCTAATGCACCACCACCACTGCAGTAATGTATCTAATTCATCTGCTTATGTGTAGCAGCTGAGTTTTAGATCATTCTAGAAAATAGCTCATAGAACCAGTGTTCACATTCAAGTTCCTTAAGAAATAAAATAATGAAATAATAGTTAATAATACCCATTTGTTGACCATGTAGGCCCACTGCATGCACACTTCATTTGAACGGATGACCTAGGGTCAGTGTCTGGGTAAGGTACTTGCTCAAGGTCACAGAGTAGACAAATGAAGGAATCCAAACCTTCTTCACGGGAACTATGGCTCATAGCCTTAATTCTCAGAGCCAATTGACAGAGTGTGGCAGATGTGACAGATGATGGATGTTCTGTTTTTTTTTTTTTTTTTTTAACTCTGTTGCTGTTTTGAATGTTGTATTTGAGTGAAGTTGCTCTGTTTATGTAAGAAAGCATCAGTAACAGCTGGCTACTGTGAAGCGGAATGAACTAAGTTGGTGGTCAAGCAGTAGGTTTTTGGGCAGAGAGGGTGCCAGAACATGCATTACACTGTCATAAAAGGTCAGTCTTGTGGACAGTAATACTTAAACTCAGGATAGATTAGAACAGGGAGGGCATAAAGATTTTTTTTCTCCCTTCCACTATGCGTCATTCTGAACAGCTGTCTCATGCTCCAATCCATGGTAGGATCTGCCTGTTTCTGCTTCTGCCCACACACTTCTGTATGTGAACTTAGGCCTGCATGGATCTTAAGGGAGTCCCGGAGAATGGTGTCAGCAACTGTTTCTGTTTGCTGGGGGGGGGGGGGGTATGACCTACCCTTATTTCCCCACCGCCCCACCCCACCCCACCTTTGCATTCCACAGAACATTATAGGGCAGCTCTCCTTTGTGGACCATGCCTCCCATCAGGGTCCATTTCTGACTAATGCCCTTGCCTCGTGGATTAGCATACACATCCCTTCCTCCCTTGTAGTGCCACAGATGCCCAAGATGCTAATCAAACCCTGGTCACCTGGGCTTTAAATAGGACTTTATTCCTCTATGCCACCATGCTGGCTGGCATAAATAATTGTTATTGTTTGGGTGGAGTGACGTAAGAAGAACGGAGGTAATTAGAGCTTGGAGAATGAATGAATGTTGTGCATAAATAACATAGCTTGTGCAATAACTTTCTGTATAATTCAGTAACTAACAACAGACATTGAGTTTAGCAAGCCATGTTTGTCCCTGAGTTGGTTATGACTTGACAATGGGTGTTTCATGTCATCAGTTGTATTGGCCTGCTCTGTTTGTTTCACCGAAGGCCTAATTTGCATTGCACTGATTCACCTTTATGAAGGTGCTGTTTAAGCCTTTAATTCTAACTTAGGATATTTCTGTAGCACCTTTGACTTGCCTTGTCATTGCCTCGGGCTTTTTGTTCACTTTGGGCTATTGTCAATTGATTTCTTCTCTTTCTTCATTTATAAAAGAAACTGCTGTTGTTTGTCATATCTGAGGATATAACCACAGCTTCATAATACCTTTTGTTACGTTTTTCATTTATCTGTTACTGTCATTGTTTTCATTCATGCCTTTCAACACCTCTTCGTCTCTCACCTACTCCTTCTGTCAGCTGAGGATTAATTCATAGCTGGTTACACATTACATCAATTGTTCCTTACTTTGTCTATGTTGTCACTCTACTGCCATTTCTCAGTCACCATTTGTTGTGCTCTCCAAACCCTTTGCAGTGCCATAGATTATTTTTCTGATGCTTGTTGAATGCTTCGGCAGTATCTTACTACGACATTTTCTTTTTCCTGTTTTCTGAATTTCATGTCTTATAAGAATCATATTGGTTTTGTGCATGTGCCTGCTTGTCCTTTTTTTTTTTTTTGGGAGGGGGGGGGGGCAAAACTGCTTCCTGTATACCTATGAGAAGATGTTCAGGAAGGAGGAAAGGCCAACATTTCTAAGTCTCCACAATGTCTAATCTTAAGAAAGAGGAAGCAGATTGCTTAATGTTACAGTACATTGATAAATTGTTTAATGTCTCATTGTTGTTATCACACATGGGTAGTATTTATTGCCCTTTTAATAAAAGCAGTGGAGCAATTTTTCATTTTTAAGCTGTTCGTAGATAGATATTAGATATTTAGATATGGTAAAGATTTCTCTGCAAAGTTGAGGCAGTGCTTGGCCAAAGGGATAACTCAAACAAATGTCAGGGAAGATAGAGCAGATGGTTGCAGAAGGGCTAATCTTGACATCCATGTCAAAAACATCTAATAATTGGTTACGATTGGTGAGATCCAATCATAACTCTTTGTAGTGAATGGAGCCTTACGTACTCCATGTACTACCTGTTTAAAAAAAAAGTGCTTTACTGGCTTTGAAAGACAGTAAAGCATTTAGTGAATGTTGTTGCATAGACAGCAAGTAAGGAAAAGAAGTCATGGGCAGATTTAAATACTGCCCTAATTTAAATAAGTTACTTACAGATTAACATCGGTAAACTTCCGTGGACACAGGAGAATAGATATTCAGGGCTGGCAGGAGGGCCCTTCCCATAGCCCTGACTGTCACAGTGCTTATGGGGTATGTAACATTTGTTGCACAAGTCTGAAAGCATTGTGATGGTCAGGTCTCATGCTACAGAAGAGTGTAACAAGTTTATCTTTTTTCCAATTTTGGAGTGTAATCATGGTGCCCTGTGTACCATGGATATGTCGATGATTGCACACTAGGTAACATAATTACTTCATTACAAGATGATGATGTCCTTGAATAAGGTCTACAGAAAATACATACCTGGGCAGTACTAATGGCCTGTCCTTTAATGTCAGTAATTCTAACATCATGACACTTGGCAAGTAGGACATAAGCTATGATTACAAAATAACTGGTCATACCACAAAAAATGACATCAGTGTTAATGATTTAGAGATGATGACAGAGAGTATTGTAAAACTCTTGACTAATGTGCATCTACCAAAGTCAGAGCTATAACTAGGGTGGGGCACAAGGGATAGCTGTTGGGGGGGTAATCAACGGATGCTGATAATGTGCAAGTGCAGTAGTGGCATCGATTTATAAAGCCACTAGGATATTGTGGCTACAGTTGCAGCAAGCAGCTTGCCCAGTTACAGCGTTGATGGGGTGCCAGTTTAAGGAACTGCCCAGGGAGGCCAGATGGCCTAGCTACAGCTCTGTGTTCTATACCCACCTAATTCTGAAGAGCATGGTTAGTTACCCTGGGGAATCATTGCATACCACTTATACCTCACTGATCCGACCTTTTAATTAATACCATGCTACATTTTGTGTTTTTTGAACAAGCCATGTGAAACAACTTGAAAAGGTACAGTGATCATTACAAGAGTAACCGAATGCTGGAAATTCTGAACTGTTCATAAAAAGCTTCAGGAATTCTCATATTCTGTTTCTTATGAGTTACTTAGAGGTGACATCTACATCTTTCTTAAGGGGATGTCTGATTCACTTCTGTTTGAAAGTCTGTGATGTGACCACACTGCTGAGGGGAGTTAACACCCCCAAATTAGTATAATAAGTAAGTATCAGTACAGAAGTATGTTTCAGATACGTTGCACAATACCTTCCCAAATTATGGCATCAGATTCCATTCATTATCAGAAGAAATCAGTTGTTGACCTCTTCCAGAAATCATCTACAAATGTCAAGGAGAGAGTATCATAGTGAAACTTCTTGAAGGCCAGCATGTTGTAAGCTTAACAGTTGAAAATGTGAACCTAATTGTGATCTTAACTCTAATTGTATGTATTGTATTTTTCTTTGCAACTTTGGCCCAGATTGTAGCTGAAAACGTCCCTAGTAACCCATTTAAATAAGTAAATAAATTCATACATACATTTATAACCTTTATGTTTCATGTTAGACTGTTCGTGTTTTTCACATCAAACATATAATTGTAAGAATTGCTCACAAGAGACAAGTCAAGCTCTGTCACGTCCCTCTCAGATATACAGTTAATACAGGGCTGCTGGTGTACCAATCACCACTTGTTTCTGTTGATCACATGATGCTGTTTTGAATCTTTCCATTGTGTTACACCCTGACATTTTATCTGATGGATTCTTCCAATTGTACATTATGTTACACCCTGACATTCTATCTGATGGATTCTTCCAACTGTACATTATGTTTCACCCTGACATTTTATCTGATGGATTCTTCCAACTGTACATTATGTTACACCCTGACATTTTATCTGACGGATTCTTCCAACTGTATGAATTCTTGTACCTGCTTTGAAGTTTGCCATTTGTGAACCTTCCTTCCAATGCAATGTTTTCTCGTAAGCAGTTTCCTTTTGTACATTTTCTTTCAGAATTGTATGTCCCTATATCATAGCCCCTTTCCCTGCATTTGTTCATGTCATCCAATGAGAATGAATTAGGGTTTGTGGGCTATTTTTGAACTCTGTGCTCTTCATCCCACAATGCATCATGTTTGCCCTATTTTGCATCTCTGCTGATGCTCATTCTTTCTGAATGGCCTGTAAAACTGCCCATGTGTGGTAGTCTAAGTCCTGCTAGTGACCTTTCCTGGAAGCCACCATCCCCAAATTCATTTGAGTTGGTCATTGCTCTTTCACATTGCCCTTGATGCTTTATCTTTTGAGTGACCAACACACCAAGTTCCTTTATCAAATAGATGCTTTTAGTTAAGTCCCTTCTCACACATGCTTGATTTTCATAAGACTGACTACAGAATGAGTGTTTGTATTTTTTTGTAATACAAGCAGGGCTCTTTCTCCTATCTGCTTCTTGTCAACAGTAGCTCTGTATCTTCATTTAATTCTCTTTAATGTCTTACTGCCCTGTAATATTATGTGAGAACGCTTCCCCTCGCCCACTCTGATTATAATTTCTTGTTCTCTAGGCCAGTGTATGTGTACATACAATGATGCTGGTTCTCCTCCACCCAAGTCTTTATATATGAGCGATGTATATTCTTTTAATCTCTCTGGCTATTTTGGATCGGTAGCCTGGACCTGACTTTTAATCTAGAAAGCTGTATTAAACAAATTTGCAAGAAAGTTGTTTTCCCAGTCTCTAAACGCCATGCAAAGCTATGACTTTAGTTTAGATTGTCAGATAAAAAAAATGTCTACACTAGAATACTTCTTAACCAGTTCAACATCTAAATCTAAAAAGAGCAAGTATAAATCACAATTAGTATTGTACAAAAATGTAGAGAGTTCCCTTATTTATGAAGAAATTGGAGCATATTTGTACCTCCCTTACCACATCCAGGAAAGAGCCTCCCTTCTCTTCCTTGCCCTGTAAACAAATTCCCCTTTTCTTATCAATTCCCCATTATTATCACAGTCTAAATTCCCTTTATTTACAAAGTAACAGCTCCCTTGCCGTGTAATGTTCACGTACTTCTGTTACTGCTGCAGGTAAGGCTTTCTTATTTACTGTACCCACTGCATGGAATGTTACCTTCTAGCCTTTATAACACATCCCACACCAGAAACGTTTAAGCAATATCGATCATGCATTACAAAATTCATGCATTCCTGTGCACCTCCTTTATATGGTGGGTTGCAGTCAAACATGTTTCATGCACAAAGTTTAAAGCAATACGTCTCTCGCTCTTTCACACAGGTTCATGTCTTAACCCTGGACTTGTGACAACTTTGAGCTAATATCTGTAATTAATTCAGTTTACCCTCTCTCAGCTCTTTCCTGAAGTTCTTGCCTTTATTGAACTGTGTTACTCCTTGACTTTACACACTTTTCTAATATTCGTTTTAGCTCAAGACCATTTTTAGCCTACTTTCTAAATCCAGTCGTTCTCTACCTTGTTGTAAGGTTTACCTAACCAGATTTCTGTCTTATATGTACTATGTCATCGATATTGCATCACAGCTGTATTATGTTACATTGTATCACATTATTCGACATTTGGTAGTCCGGTAAGCTCACTGGTCCAGGGACCGTTTTCAGGCACAGGCTGGGTCTTAAAAGCCGTAAACTCAACAGAATAGATTGTATGTAACAGCAACGACCAAAAGAAACGACCTTTTTGAAAATAAATATATCTATAAACATTCTTTTTTTAAAAAATATGTCATTGGTTATTATAGATTTATAGACGATTTAATTTTTATATGTGATGGGGGATATAATTTATCTACTACATTTATTAATGAACTGAATAATAATGAATTTGGTATTAAATTTGATGATACTTGTATAGGAGATAAAATTAATTTTCTAGATATTGCACTTATTGGAATTAATGGTAAAAAAAATAACTACTAGTATACATAGAAAATTTGATAAAATGAATTGGAAAATGTGTGGCACTAGTTGTCATCCAACTCACACATTAACAGCTATTCCATGTGGAGAATTCATTAGAATCAAAAGACTAAGTAGTGATGCCTCTTTAGCTGCTAGTGAAGCTTTGAAAGCAGCTAATATGTTTATTGATAGAGGCTACAATGAATCAAATGTTATGAACAGCTTTAATGAAGTATTTAATAATAAAAAATCAAATAGTAAATATAGTTCCATAAAATATAATAATAATGAACAAAATGTAGATAAATTATTTTTTGTAACTAAATACACAAATTTTTCTCCTGTAATTAATGATACAATAAGAGAATATTGGGATTTTGTTAAGAAGGAAATTATCTCACTGAGAAATGTACAATTAGTGACATCGTATAAGAGAGGCAGAAATATACAAGATTTTCTGGTACACAGTGTATATAGGGAAAAACAAAATCTTATGTTAACTAATATTAATGAAGTAGGTACTTTCCCATGTAACAATTGTTCTATTTGCAAATATATTAATATGGAAATAAAAGAAATTAATGGAAAAAAAATTTCCAACAGAGCTAAATACTCTTGTCTTAATACAGGGGTTATTTATGCTATTTTCTGCTCTTGTAAAAAATATTATATTGGTGAAACTAAGCGGACTCTATCTCATAGAATAAAGGAACATGTTAGAGATGTGAGAAATAGAAAGATGAATAGTCCCATTGCAGAACATTTTAATAATAAACATGATGGTAATTTAGAATGTATGAAAGTTTCTATTTTAGAACATGTACCATTACATTTTAATAATGTTACTCTTCAAAAAAATGTGTTAAGACAAAAGGAATCTCTTTTGATTATGAAATACAATACTTTAAGTCCTTATGGACTAAATAAGGAATGCAACTGGCACAGTTTTATATGATTATTGTATCTTTAAAAGTTCTAGATTTTATAATTGAATAATTAATTGATTGTTTAAATGTATTAATTGATGAAGTTTTGCTATATATATCACTTTGAATGTGCTTTCTGTTTTTCTACTCTGTAAAGGCTGTTGGCCGAGGCGCTAAGAGAAGTGAGACATTTTTGCTTATTAAATTTTTGAAAGTTGAGCTGTTACTCACTGGTGTTCTTTTGGTCGTTGCTGTTATATGAATATTTATCGGTGTTGTTAGATTGTATGTAAGTCTGTGTTTGATGCCTGCTTGCTAAATGACATGCAGTAACTTTCTGCATTAACTCATAATGTAGCTACAAAACAAACAATGTATATAAATACTCAGATATTGCTAACTTAATGCATATGTATAACTTTTTACTTGCCATATATTTGTATTATAATCTGTTATATTAAAGGCGAGCTAAACAACAAATTGCGTATGTATTCTACTAATGTGTGTGGCATATTCTTGCCAAACATCAGTGTATGTTTGCATGTGATTCTCCTAATTCCTCAACCTGGATCAAGTCTCAGTTAATAAGCAAAAATAAAGTAAATAAATAAATACTGTCCATCCAGGCTCTGCCACTTCCTGATTTGGTCAATTTTCACCTAATATTGGGGGCTTGCAGCCTCAGTCCACTTACAGTTACTTTGAGGGACTACAGCTTCAGCGCTGTCACCATTACCCTAGAAGGGTGAGCAGGCAAGCAGCTCCCACACTTTTATCTTTGTCTTGATCAGTGTCGCTGCAAGCAGATCAGGCCAGCAAGAAGGCTGAAATCTGACAAAAGGCCAGGGCTATTCCACAGACCAGCTAAAGGTGTATGTGTGTGTGTGTGTGTGTGTGTGGGGGGGGGGTCTTGGGAAGGTTAAAGTCTGTCATTGAGTAGTAATAGTGTGAGATTTGACCATGATCTGAGGAAGAGGAGGAGAGCTTTAGTTTTCACATGCATGTGCCTGCATCACAGTATGCCGTTACTGATTAAGTGGAAGTACCATGGTGGAAAATAGCTCACCTGGTTTTGTATTTTACAGGTAGTGTGAGACCCAAATAGGGTAAGCCGCATACTGATGTTAATTTTTTCTTCATTATTTATTATCCATTTAAACACCACTAAGCACAACTTAATGTTTATAGAGTTAGAGACACCCTTAAAATGTCAGGTTGCTTACAACATTGTTCAAGTCTTATCTTCTGTTAGTATAGGTCATATTACTTGATTTGTAGTCTCTGCTCAGAGCGTAGTTGTTTGAATAGCTTGCTGTTTGTCCTTGGGCAATAGTCTGCCTTATTTCAAGTCCTGTATCCTAGTATTCAAGGAGTCTAGGAGATTGTTGAGAGCTAGGAAGTAAGACATAATGATAGGAAAATAGCAGTACTGTGCCGAAACTCAGGCAGCGCTTCTCAGCTGAACTTACAGAAGTAAATAGTACAAACGGTAGCAAAAGAGGACCCGCTGAAATATGGACTGCAGTCTTGTTACCACCTTTTGGTGTCAGGGCAAATACATCACATTCAGGAGACTAGAACTAAAGATACGCTCACAACAAGGTTTTTTTGTCTTTGATACATTTATTGCATGCAACAGAAATTTCTGTAAAGCCTCACTTACGACAATATTTTATATCTTAGCTACACAGTCCTCACTAAATCAAGTGCAAAGTGCTAGTTGGACAGTATAGTGGTGCAGAGGTTAGTGTTGTCGCCTCACAGCAAGAGGCTCTCCAGTTCGATTCTTGGCTGGGGTGCCTTCTGTGTGGAGTCTGCACGTCCTCCCTGCATTCGCATGGGTTTCCTCCTGGTACCCTGGTTTTTTCCCCACATTCCAAAGACATGCATCTGGAGCCTTTTTCCCTAGGTCTCAGCTGAAAATGGGCTTTGTCACATTCGGACTTTCCCTGTAAACAAATGTTAAATAAATTAGATAAATAAATCTGAATCCTCAATATTTGCTAGCTTGTTTTCTTTGCGTAAGAGAACATTGTTGTGATGAAAAACTGTCAGGTTTGATTGCATCCTTGACCTGTGGTTTCTCTTCACTAATCATGTAACTTATAATGGCAGTATACTGCAGTACATTATATTATTTGACATTTGGTAACTGGGTAAGCATGCCAGTCCATGAACCGTTTTCAGGCATATCCTGGACCTTAAAAAGTGAAGTTAGCCTGTAGACATTTGTGTATATATAGGCTGACTAGGTGAGTTAATTGCTTTCCTGTCTGTTGACATGGTTTCTTTTACTGTTATGTTGTGAACGGTGTGATAACGGTTGTAGTGAGTATGATAACCACATTATATACACTGCTCCTTAATTACTGGTCTCATCTTTCACACTTTCTTTTAACTTAATAGGCATACAAAGAGGATATGTAGTGCCAAATGGGTGTGGGGAGCCTAGAAAGCAAAAATATAAATGGATTGATGTACAAATATGTTTTATTTTCCTACACTTCTGTTGGAGAGCAAGAGACAGAACATTTAGCTTCTGTGGTCACACAGGATATAGGGTAAAAGTTGGAAAAGCAAATAAGAAACAAATGACCAAAGACATCATTCCACATTATGTTAACCAGATGTGTTTATGATGGATGGATATTTGCTGTATGTTTAGAAAATCTCTTTGCGGGGAGCAAGTCACCTTTTTTAGCATGCCATTTTTACACGCTAATGAGGGAGTGGTGAGAGGCAAGGGCACTGATGCTGCAATATTAGCTGTGACAGAACACTTGATCATAATTATCTTAACGAGGATAGGGTTAATTACAGTGGAAACTGAAAAAGTACTTTCCATTCAAATAAGGCCGAGCTGAATGTGTTGTGATGTTTTGTCATTTTGATGTGACTTTGGAAATTGGTGCCAAATTCTCTTGACTGTATACTGACCCAGAGGGCGGAGATTGGGGCTTCCTCTGGGAAGGGTGTTGTGAGCACGGCCACAAAGTAACGGAGATGATACCTGTGGGTGAGTTAATGTGAAGTGTTCAGGTCATTAAAACAATGTGCAAAAAAGCAAGCAAGCTGTGCGCACACACACACACACACACACACACACACACACACACACATTATCTCTCTCACTCTTTAAGCTGTCTCTAAACTCCCTAATCAACTAAGGAAACAGCCAGTTTCTTCAGTGTGTGTGCTGTTTTCTTATAATACAGAAACTAATTGTATACACTTACTTTTAACATATAGCTGAAAATCCTCCTCCTGTTGTCATACATCAAAAGAAATTTGTAACATTTTCACAGAATATCAGAAGAAATTTGTAACATTTTCACAGATAAAACATTTGGATTAAATGGATAATCATTGATGTTGATGCAAAAAATGTGTTTTTTTACTACCCTTCTTTGGATAGCTTGACGTATTACTTAAATTTCTTTCTTGTACCTGAGGAACGTAAAGGCAAGCAGCTTGAGGTACCAGCTGGACCAACAGAGCAATTTATTTTACGATACTTGTTTTAAGAAAAAATAGTAGAAAACGTGCAGCAAATTTCTGTTTTAATTAAATGATTTAATAACGGAATATACTGCTAGGCATTGTGACGGGTACTGGAAGTATTAAGAGAGTTACTTGCCCAGGTATGATACAGTGAAGGGGTCACTAATGCCACCACAGAAAATATCATTGTTAAGAATTTGGGGAGCTGTAATCATTGCACAGGGATTGATATTCAGTGTTTCTTTTTATACATTTGTATTTTTATATAACAGTGCATGCCTGGTTTCACATTGCATGTGCTGTAAGTATTAGACGCATCATCATATATAGTACATGTTCGTGATTGGCAGTTCTTTATGCTTGCCTAGCAAGTAGTACAGAAGATTAAAGTGATGAGCTGTTAAAGAACTGTTTCCTGTAGTACAAAGTTTGATCCCCTCAGCCTTGATTTATCTCAGAGCAAGTCACTAACCAGACAGTGTTAGGGTTTCCAATTGTTTAAATGCCCAGAGTGGGTCATTTGTCATGGAACTGTGAAATTTTGCAGGACAAGCCATAGCAATAACCAGTGCAAAATACCAATTTTCACATTTTTGCCAAATAAAAACTCACTCTTAAACAATTTAAGTTGTTTCTGTTGTTTTGTATAGTAATATGATGTTTTGGGTAAAATTTATGTATTTTATGCAACTATTAATGGCAACTTAGAAAATGTTTTTTGTCTTGTAATATCATACCATTTGTATTTTTCATTTTTCCCTGCAAGATACAACTTCCAAAATAAGTCTGTCCTGCTTAAAGAGGGATATGTGACAATCCTAGATGGTGTTATTGGATTAGCCTTTAAAAGGGACATTTGTGTCAGTAAATTTTCCTGGTTAACAAACAAATGCAATGAAAAAAAAAAGTAGTTTCTTGTCACTGTGGTAGCAGAGTCTGACTTTTCTCCATAAAAGGTATTTTGGCTCAACGGGTTCTTTCTTCTCAGCAAAGTACATTGAACAGACAAGATTGTGGTTAGCAAAGTCAATTCACAGAGAAGAGCAAACATCAGTACTATTAGAAAATATGTTACGAAAGAACAATAAGAAATAGTTGAGCATCAGTGAGTCCATCAGTAGGAGGCCTTGGTGGAAGGAACAAGTCTCTCTGCTTATTTAACAGGGTAAGAATAAAATCATTAATAAGGTTATCGCTAAGGTTGTTGAGGAAAGTATTTGAAAAAGGGTTTTTGAGAAATAGAAATCTTCAAGGAAAAAAATAATTGGGAGATGCAGTGAGGTAAATGCATGGTGGGGGGGCTGCAGCAATGAGCTCAAAGGAAGCAAAAACCCCAAAAAAACAGACCAGAATATGCAGTGTGTTAAAGTGAAGAGTTTCAGGTTACCATCTTTTATCAAGGCATCATATGAGAAAGTTTTGTTTCCCCCAGAAAAAAATGTTTCACAACATTGACTGTTGGAAATGCTTCCTGTGTAAACAGTCAAGCCATGATTGCTGAAAATTAAACGGCTTAACCACAACTGAAGTCCAAAACAGTCCGCCCACACAGATTAAAATGTGTTTTTGAAAGGAAGCAAACAGCCCTGTACTCACTTTCCTGGGGGCAAGTCTGCATACCCTTGTTTTCTAGTCACACTTAATAGTACTAACTCCAGGGTGGCACAACAATTTGAAAAGGAGAAACTCCCCAATACAGTGCAGAAACGTCTCACATAATCTTCATTATAGCAGAGCTGATGTGTCACGGATGGGCTTAAGGGGGCAAAGTACTTTTAACAAATTGGGTTTACTCAGTCAGATCATATCAGCTGGTGACTGACTGCAAATAGGAAAAACTATTGAATGTACAGTGATATACAGACCTTTAAAGCATTCACATCTGTAAGCACCATTTATTGTAATTTCACTTGGCATCTGTAACTCCTTATGACATCATGACAGTATTTGGAACTGGTATCCTTAATCAGGTGGCTTCCTGATAATTTGAACTTGGGAAACGGTAGGCTGTGAGGGTATATGTTGTCACTAATATTGTCTGTATATAATGCACTGTGGTACAGATAGTAACCACTGTGCATAATTTTATTATAAATATTTTCATATTTATAGTAATATTTTCATAAATTAAACTTACGTGTTATTGAGGAGCACAATATGAAACATTAGTGGACAAAAAATATGCAATCACTGTCAGTGTAAAAATCACTACATTGCAGATATTTGTAATTCTTCAGTATTATGAAAATGTGCAGTGTTTCCACATTTTCATTAATATTATTATATCTAATTGACTTGCAAACTGTTGTATGATATTAGCTGAAGCCATAACTGATGTGCAGGAAATCTGTGATTGAAGTCTGTACTGCTAATTGTACAGCTTAAGGGTACAGGGTGATGTTTGCACTGTTGATTGTGGATTCACACATCATGTTTGATATTTCTATAAATATTGAAAAAACACAATTACAGAAAATAATTGCTTGGTTTCATAGGAAAAGCTTAAGTCGGGCTGAACATGGCCCTAGTAATGCTACTTATTTAGGCTGTATTGGTCCCGATATATGAATAGTTTGTGAAAATCTAGAGAAAAATAAAAGTCTGGAGGTGTCCGTCCATATCACTGTTGAAGTATTCTTTACTAAAGAGATCCCTTGCCAAGTTTAGCCCAATGTCCAGCCGATGTACCAAAGCCTTAGGTCAATGTCCAGCCAATGTACCAAAACCTTAGGTTTTTAAGGATGTCGTACATCACGTGTATGGTCCCCGCTCACAGCATAGGGCATAAAAGTGAATACGGACATAGATACCTCAGAACTTATTTGCCGCCAGTTCGAATGCTATCTTCAATCGTCTGTCTGAACGCTCTTTCATTTGTGCTGATTGCCAAGCCATTTTCAGGTAAGTGTCCTGTTGGGGGTTTCTTCTTACCTTATCTTTTCTTTTGGTTTTTAAGTTTACATGTCATCCAGAAAGGGAAAATGTCAGTGTGGGAGACAGATTCCCCATAAGGACCATCACGAGTGGTGTCTTTTTTTGCTTGGGTGCTTCACATGACCATACTTCATGTTCGATTTGTCAAGTGTTTGCCCCTAAGACCCTTTGTAGCAGTCTCTCCTCCTTGTCTGACTACCTAGAAAACCAACATCTTAAGTTGTCACAGGATACAATGGCAGAATCGTCCTGTCCCGAGAGTTAGCCGTCTGCCAAGAAGAAGAACTAAAAAGTTAGGTAGGATTCATGTGCTGCCTACCCCAGACATTTTTCCTGAAACTGGTGAAAGCCTGGAGGATTGTCAGTTTATTTCACTGGATTCCTATGTAGTGACTGCATCAGAGGCCAGCATGGATCCGGCTTCTCAACGTCCTCAGAGACTCTGCAGGCATCTGTGGCAGATGTAGAGTGGGATCCTCAGCTGATCATATCCGAAGGACTGAGGGGTGTTTTGCAGATGCTTGTTTGGGAGAAGATTCCCACTACATTAGTTGAATGTCGGAACCTCCTGAGGTCTTTAGGATTGACATCTGTTTAAAGAAGAAACAGAAACCTAAACATGTTTCCCCTGCTCCCAAAGATCCCCAGCGTGAATGGGAGGATTTTGCACAGGGGTTGCACTCACGGCCTTTAAACCTCCCCAGGCTGTTTCTGTTCCTGCCCCCCCCCCCTTGGTCATCTACTCCACTTAAGAGGCCTAGGGAGCAGGACTCTTCTGATGATGACTTGAACTCTGGGGAAGAGTCCTTGGCTTACTCCTCTCAGATTCCTTCTCTTTTGGACTTTGGTCCTTAGGAGGAGGAGTCCATTAATCCAGATTCTCCCTTTGAGAAACTTTATTTTGGGGATAATATCTCTTGTATGATGGAATTCTTTAAATGGGACTGTTCTCAGGTTTCTGACATCCAGAAAAGATATTATGACCTCTTCCAGATGAAGTCCCTTAAGCCCTCTGCTGTTTCTCCAGTCCTATATGCTCTGTTGAATACTTTTCCCGCAGCTTCTCAGGCTTCTGATTCGCAACCTCTATTCCCTAAAAAGCCTGACAGGTTTTATAAGGTGCCTGATGACTGTAAGTTTCTCTACAAATGTCCTTCTGCTGACTCCTCTGTTGTGTATTTCTCTTCTGACAAACCTTCTAAGCTTTTGCCTTCTACTAAATTATTTCCTTCTGACAAGGATAGTAGGGTCATGGAACAGCTAGGCTAAAAGGTGTATACTGCTGCTACCCTGGCCTTTCTGGCTATTAATTATCAGACCCATATGACCAGATATGCTTTTTTTTTGCAGCTCTATCAGGTTATCTCTGACCTTCCTGATTCTGAGTGGAAGGTTTCAACCGTCTCTTTGTTGGTCTTCTCCTCTCAAGTTGCTCGCCACTTTATTAAGTGTAGTTATGATGCAGCTGATGTTTTTATTATGAGTAGAGCTGCTGCTTTTGGTTCTGTATTGAGGCGTTACTCTTGGCTTTGCCTCCAGCCTTTGTCTGATGATATTAAGGCTAAGTTGATGAATGTTCCTCTTGATAATAAAATTCTTTTTGGTTCTGCAGCTGCTAAGCTTTTTAAGTCCCTGCAAGAAAAGGGCAAGGCCTTGCAGGAACTGAAGCATACTTTTGTTTCTCCTGTTGCACAATTTCAGAGGAATTATCTCTTTAAGCCTACCTTTGTGCGTAGACAGTCTTGCCCTCCTCTCAAAAGTAAGAAGGGTTCTAGACAGGCTCCTCCTGCTAAATCTACTCAAACTCCTACTACTCAGAAACCTCCTTTTACAGACAAGCCAAGTTCTGTCTGGCTATTTTCTTCCCTCCCTCTACGTCAGGTTCCTTTGACTCTTCATTTCTCCCTGTCTCTTCCCATCTGGTTAAGGATCACTCAGGATTCTTGGGTTCTGTCCATCATCCATCAAAGATACTTCATAGTGTGGAAATTCCTTTCTCCTTTTCTGGGCATTCCCCAAACCTTCTCAGGAACAGCTGCCCCTTTTTCTAGATGTCCTCCAGGGCATTTTGTCTAAAGGTACCATTCAAGCAGTTTCTGCTCTGCAGAAGTGAAAGCGGTTTTATTGCCGAATGTTTTGGTTCCCAGTAAAGAAGGCACCTGAAGGCCCATTCTGGACCTGTCTCAGCTCAGCACCTTTCTGAAGATCCCTTCTTTGCAGATGCTGTTCTTTCAGCCTCTGTTTCTTCTTCTTCCCCAGGTTTTCCTGGTCTCTCTGGATCTCAAGGATGCTTATCATCGCACTCTTATTCATTCCCATTTAAGGAAATATTTATGTTTCTCTGTTTCTTCTTTGCATTTTCAGTTCTCTGCTTTGCCCTTTGGCCTTTCTGGTGCACTAGGGGTTTTCACCAAATGCCTCACTCCTGTAATTGCCTTTTGCAGTATGAGCGGGATACAAATCTTTCCTTAACTGGATGACCTGGTCATTCAGGCTTCCTTCTCAGAGACTTTGCTTCAGCACCTTCAGTATGTTATTTGCCTCTCGCAAAGCCTAGGGTTTACATTAAATTTCCAGAAGTCCTTCCTGACCCCTTTTCAGGACCATGTTTTTTCTCTGTTGCAGGCTCCAGGGCATTCCTGTTCTGGTTTCTCTGCCACCACCCAAGGCTGTTGCTCTAATTGCCTTTTTGCAACTTTTTCATTCTTAGATCTATGTTATGGCAAAATAGTTTCTACTGGCTCTGGGATTCATGGCTTCCACCTTTCTCTACCCAGACTCCATATGCGTCAAACTAGAGCTTCAGTGCTGGATTCATCAGCTGTCTGTCAATCCTTTTCAGCCCCCCTGTCCCTTCTCAGGAACTTTTTTTTTTGGATGCCTCAGACATGGGGTGGGGTACTTCTTTTGGCCCCCTCAGGGTGCAGGGTCTCTGGCCCATTCATTGGGTCAGACCACATCAATATTAAGGAGATGAGAGCTCTCCTTCTGGCCCTATAGGCCGTTCATACATTTTCTTCTAGAGCTTCTCAAATTCTTTACAGACAACACCACAGTGATGTGGTACATCAGCAAGCAAGGGGAATGTGTTCATACCGCCTGTGCAGACTAGCTCTTCAGGTTTGGGATCTGGCTGTCCAGTATCAGGTGACAATTTAGGCTGTTTATATTCCTTCAGAGCAAAACATTGTGGCAGACACACTCTGAGTAGTTCCATAACAAGGGTTCACAAGTGGGTACTTCAAAGAGATGTGTTTTTGGACATTGCACACCACTGGGTTATTTCTGAGGTAGATATTTTTGCCTCCCCTCTGAACATACAGCTTCCTCTTTTTTGCACCACAGTCTCAAGTCCTCTGGCATGGAAGATAGATGCCCTGTCTTTTTCTTGGAAGGGATGTTTTTCTACACCTTCCCCCCCTTACTCTCGTACCAAGGACTCTGCTCAAGATAGAGCAGAACTCCCCCAAAATCTTGCTGGTGACTTTGGCCCAGACTGCATTGGTTCCCTCTTCTTCTGCATCTACTCAAGGGTAGTCACCACAAGTTACTTCATAGGGTGGACCTACTCACACAAGACATGGGGTCTCTCATCCATCCTGACCTGTCCACTCTTCAACTGATACTGTGGGTGATATGGTTTTAATCCCTTTTAGGCACATTTTGTCTGAGGACATGCTTCAGGTTCTGCAGGAGGCCAGGAAACCCACTACCAGAAAATTGTGTGTGTCCAAATGGAAGAGATTTTCTGTCTGGTGCCTTGCTCATAACCAAGATCCACTTTCTGTGAAGGTTCTCTGGTTCTTTCATATTTGTGTGGTTTCCCCCATGCTGCTTTGGCATACACTTCACTTAAAGCTCACCTTTCAGGTGCTTCTGCTCATCTGCCTTTGATTCCTCCTTTGGCTTGTAGGTTTGAGGTCAAATAATTTCTTAAAGGCGTCCTTCATATTAGACCTCACAGGAAACCTATTCCTTCTTGCTGGGATCTTAATTTTGTTCTTGAAAAATTGACTCAAGCTTGGCTTTAGCTTCCTTGCAGCATTGTGCATTGAAGATTGCTCTTCTTTTGGCCCTTATTTCAGCTAGGAGGGTGTCTGCGCTTCAGGCTGTTATGTCTGTCACTCCAGTTTTAATTTTTCATAGGGACAGGGTGTCTCTTCATACTAATATTTTTTTTATACCCGAAGTGGTTAATGAATTGTCTTTTATGGAATCTATTAATTTGTCCCCTTTTTTCCCTTCTCTGCAGTCTGCCAGTGAGAAGGTTCTTCATACCTTGGACTTCCACAGACAGCTTGGGCATTATTTGGATCAGACTAAGGCCATTCTCAAGTCTGACCTACTCTTTATTTTCATGCTGCATCTTTAAGTCTGGCTGTGTCTAAGCAAATCATTTCTTCATGGATTTCACTAAGGTCATTTCTGTTTGCTACTTATTTCATGAGAAAAGCCTTTCTGCTTCTGTAAAGGCTCATATTACCAGGGCTGTGGCTTCCTCTGGTGCTTTTTTTCAAATGACTGGATACCAATCCATCCTTGCGGCTGCTACGTAGACCTCTGTCTATACCTTTACTAAACATTACAAACTGGATGTGGTTTCCAAGCCTGTTGAGCTTTTGCACGCTCCCTTTACTAAAGCGCACTGCAGCAGTGATATGGAAGGACATAGTACCAGTTTTTTTCTGGATGCACATGTTCCTCCTTTTTTTCTTGGACTGCTCCTCCTGGGGCTCTTTAGTTCTGAGATATGTACATTCATATGTTACCTTCACTGTGAGCGGGGACATCCTTATAAAGCCTAAGGCTTTGTTATACTGGCTGGACATTGGGCTGCCCTTAGCAGATGACCCCTTATGTAAAGAATACTGCAACAGTGAAGGGAAGGACATCTACTGTTATGGTAAGATTATACACAACTGTACTTTTCTTATATAATAATACATTACTGTCTTGATCTGAATATTTTTGGGTTGTGACCTTCATCATACACCTTTTTTTTTCTCATGGTTTGTTAACTTGTTCACCCCACTGGGCAGATGTGTTCCTTTTCAGGGGAAACTGGGAGCACATTCTGGTTAAGGAATTTGCTCAGAATTGCACAGCAGGTAAATGACGGTGGAGGGAATCGAACCCTTCCCAAGTTTTTACTGAACGACATTGGTGTTTATACATATGGCATACGCTGTTCACAAGATATTTGTATTTGTTAGGCATTTGCCTTTAAATATGAATGAAAGTAATGCTCAGGAATGTAAAGATGAAAGAGGGTGCCAGCGAAGTTAAAGTGTGTAGCTGCTAGTTAAGTGAGTAAATCATGCAAAAGGCCAGCAAGGCAAACTCATGTTGTACTCTTGCAGATCCTTGTGACTGTAGCAAAAATGGAAAATGTAAATAAACTTTTAATCACTCAGCTTAACAAGAAGGCTCTGATTTACCTCAGGCATAGCTACTAAGTAAGGTGTAAAAAATGGTTTACCTTCAAAATGTTGATGGTCGGAACATCAAAACCACTTCCATGAACTCCGAACTGCGTCTTCTCAAAACCTTGAATGCTGATGTTCTGAACCACAAAACCTCGCCCCCTTTTTGACCCATGTTAGCACTTGTTCGTAGGTGTGGCACAGTTGGAAATGTTGACGTTCAGTATTTTTTGCGACTTTCGGAAAATTCAGCGGTATGGGTTTCATGGAAATGTTTCGTTGGTTTGCACATTTGTGTATGTGCTTTCAACATTTTAAAGGTAAACCATAAATATATATATATAAAAGGTCCTGTACTAGTTGCATATAAAACCCGATCAGAAAGACCCTGACAAAACAAAAAATGTACAAAATATTTGCAGTCCTTCTTTTATCATGTTATCATGTCTGATATGCCGATTCATCCCTCCCCAAAAGGTATTTTTAGCGAAAGAGCTCTTGAATGCGTCAGTATCTGTACCAGCTTTAAGACTGAATGGTTTTACCGGATAATAATGGTCCTTTGCCGAAAAGTTAGGATGGAGATGGCAGTAAGGCAGTAGACCTGCCAACCAAACTTCTGCAACGAGCAAGCTTCTGAAATTCCATAAAGGTTTGCTGTTTTACATTTTTTTGGGGGGGTTTCAACATGCAAGAGGCACTAACTAGGTCTGGTAAGGAACTTAACCAGTGGTGTAAGATGCAGGCTTCTGCATTATCATTTTAGCCCAAACTACACGCCACTTGCCCTGTGCATCATTGACAGGGATACTTAGGGTTGAGGAACTACTGAATTTAAGTGTACCTCACCTGGAAATCACATGAATATTGCAGGCTACGTGAAACTATTTTAAATTTGCCTTGTATGGGCTTGTTTTACTGTCCTTCATCAGAAAGTGGGCCTTTTTAAGAAGGATGAATGCTGACATCACAGCAAACCCCTAGAGTGTAGGTTTCCTCATTCAGTCTATCTGCACCACAGTGAAAGAAATTCTAAGTTGATTAAATGGAAAATCAGTTTGTGTTAGTTGTTACTGTGCACTACAACTATTTAGTCTGTTTGTTGAGAATACAGTAATCACATTGCTTTCCCCTTGAAGAAATGGACATTGAATGGCAGTATCTGAAGCTTAGCAGTTATCAAGGCACTTATATATTTTTTGCATTTAAGATCTGGGCTTCTCTGCCATGCTTTGACCTGCCTCTGTGACTTCTGATACACTTGCTGCATACACATTTGCCTTGGAAGACATAAAATGTCTGACGGGAACCCTGAAATTGTGTCTGTTGTTAATAAAGGCTTGGCAAAGGGAAGATCAGCTGACGGTCACTGAATAACTTTATATGTTGGCCACTGCTGTTCTGAAACTGGATGTTGGCGCCATTTCTAGGTTACAGAGTCAAACAAAGTGCAAACATTTGCCTTTTTTTTTTTTTTTTACCTTGTCTGAACCAGCTACTTGGCGGGAACACAGTCCTGGTGCCTGGTGAAAATAAGTTTCAACCAATTCTTGAGCTGGAAAATTGTCACTCCTGTGCTCTTCATCACTTCCTGTTTTGTATCCTTACAGAGGCAGTAGCCAGGAATTATTATACTCGGTCTTTTTGCAGGTGTGGTTTTCACTTGCATCTATTACCCTTGTAGCAAAGATGAAGGACTGCCCCTTGAATCTGCTCAAATCCATCTCTCCCTTTTGTTGCCTGGACATTATATCCCTGCAGGTTGCACTGAATGTGTTGGGTGATTCAAAATATAAGACCTACTCACCTGTCTGCAGTATCGGATGGAGGTGTGCATTGTCTTCAGTTACAGAACTGAATCCAGTCTTATACCATCCAGCTTCGAATTTGCAACACGTGAGCTATGTTCCTTTGATTCAGCTCATGAGAGGAGTTAAGAACTTAACCATCGTTGTAAGCATGTCGCTGCAGTATCCTCCTTACTGCCCTAACTGCAATCAACTTAATATGTATATGACTAAGAAGATAACTGAATTCTCAATATATTATTGAGTTCAACTGCATCTGACTGTGTCACAGTTATTGTACAGGCTGCATGAATCCTCTTAAATAAAGCTTGTGTTCTGTTTCATTCGTTCAGTAAAAGCTGGATATAGTTAAAATGGTGAGCATGTCTCAGAAATCGGTAAACGTAAACCCTCACTCAAAGTTTCCTTATTAGTCTGTTTATAACTAACTAAATAAAATTGTACTCTGACTAAAAGGAGGTAATAAAATATTCATCCTTGTTTTCCTGTGAAGAAAATATAGACAAAATTATATCTAAATCTGACCATAGACTTCATGACATCCATTTATTTTTTCTGATTCAAAGACCTGAGATTATTGTGGAATGTTTTGACTTGACTTTCTGAACCTTTGCTACACAAATCAGACACCGCTTTTCCTCAAGAACTACGAATGCCTGAAAGAAAGATTGAAATGATGTGTGATAAACAGATACAACTAAAGGAACATTTCTTGGGTTAATTAGTCATGCTGCTTTTATGAGCATGATTTGGCTCTAGTTGATACTTAATTTTGAAATTAGCGTACTCAGAAGGGTAGTAAATCTTGGCCTTGATATATTACTCTTTAAGCTGCAAGAATTCTGCCTTAGACCATTTCTACTGATTGTTTCCTCGCTCACTGAATGGGGTCATAAACTCACTCACCTCTCAGCTACTTCACATCTACCTGACTTTTATAGCTAGCTAATCTACCCCATAACCTACCATTCCTAAACCAGCTTTTCTGTCATCCAGTTAAAAGTCAGAAATGTTTCACTCATGCCAGACCACCACCTTTACTTTTCATCAGTTCTCCGTGTATCCCTTCCTTGAGTACAGTTAATAATTTGTTTTCTAATCTCATGTTCATACACTCCACAACAACCTTCCTTAAGCAACATTACACAACGCAGGCACGATATCACTTGGCTCGGACAGAGATGAGTACACTGATGTTAACTGACGATGAGGTTTATTAGAGAATCCAACAAAAAAGCGTATCAAGTGAATACAAGACAACTAGAGAGAATCTGGTTAAGCGCTTTCATCCGATAAATTCAGACTTCCTCAGAAGCAATGAGGACATTGTGGGAGTTACATTTATACCTCAATTTGGCGCCAAAAATAGTTAATTATACAATAAATAGTTTTGAATAAAAATAAAAATACAAAAATAGTACACAATATATAAAATATGTAAACATATATGCTATTCACCTATATGTTATCTAATGTATGTAATGTACAAATATGTATAAAAAACATTTAAAGACACTTTAAGAATCATTTTAAAAAACGTCTTAAAAAGAAATCCATACCACAATTGGTTTACTGGTATGGTAAATTACTTGTGTATTTGTATGTATAAAAATACTATGTAGTAATAAGTTAATCTTATTTCATTAATAAGAAAGGTTTTAAGCTAATGTATTCATTAATGCCTGGGGGGGTTGTGGCATCTAAAATGATCTGCCACTTACTCTCTAATAAGCTAAGATATATTTTCCAATTGCCTTTATCAAGTGTATTTTCAACTTTGTCTATAATTGTGAATGTAAATGTATGTTCTTTCCCCTTGTCAATCGCATGTTTGCTAAGTGCATTTTTCATATCCCCTTTTTTCACTTTATACATGTGTTCGTAGATACGAGTTTTTAGCTTTCTTTCAGTCTTCCCAACGTAATACGCTGAGCAGCAGATGCAGCAGGCGAGATATACCACCCTCTGGGAATTACAATTTCCTGCTACACATCTACACTTACTTTTTGTACCATTGTCGAGAAAGACAGTTTTACTCTCATTTATGTATTTGCAGTATCGACAAAAACCACATTTTCTGGTGCCCTTTTTACTTTTATCTGTATTCTTAATATATGATCCACTTTCCAATATCTTTTTGATATTTTTAGATGTTTTTAATACTACTACTGGATGGTTCCCAACTATTGGACCTAACATCTCTGTATTAGTTAATAATTCCCAATGTTTTCGTAGAATCTCTTTTACAATGTTGGTGTATGCATTGAACATGATGACGCATACCCTATTGTTCTCATGTTGATTTGTTTCTTTTTTGGGTCTAGCTACCCCTAATAATGGTGGGTATTTAATGCCCCATTGGTTTTTCACATACCCTACTACATCATCAAGCATTCCTTTGGGATATTTCCGATCAACAAACATTTAGTATATAGAGTGGGAGTTTGTTAGAGTGGGAACACAATTTTGTATTTACCAGTGATTTTTACAAATATATATCTCTCTACTCCAGGTTTTTGGATGATTTATTTATAGTTTGGAACGGACCTATTGATATTATACCCCAATTCATCACGTATTTAAACAACACGACTGAATTTTTGCAATTCACGTACCAAACTAGCAATGAAGGGATTCCATATTTAGATACCTTCATCAGAAAAGAAGTAGGTGGTTTTTCATCCAGATTATATAGGAAGCCTACATTCTCTAATGATTATATTCAATTTGGGAGTAATCACCCACCTTATATTTTCAAGAATGTTGTGAAGGGGCAGTGTATTCGTGCAGCCCGGATGTCATCTTTAAGGGAAGATATGGACAACGAACTGAACCTTATATACAAAATGTTTGTTGATCGGAAATATCCCAAAGGAATGCTTGATGATGTAGTAGGGTATGTGAAAAACCAATGGGGCATTAAATACCCACCATTATTAGGGGTAGCTAGACCCAAAAAAGAAACAAATCAACATGAGAACAATAGGGTATGCGTCATCATGTTCAATGCGTACACCAACGTTGTAAAATAGATTCTACGAAAACATTGGGAATTATTAACTAATACAGAGATGTTAGGTCCAATAGTTGGGAACCATCCAGTAGTAGTATTAAAAACATCTAAAAATATCAAAAAGATATTGGAAAGTGGATCATATATTAAGAATACAGATAAAAGTGAAAAGGGCACCAGAAAATGTGGTTTTTGTCGATACTACAAATACATAAATGAGAGTAAAACTGTCTTTCTCGACAATGGTACAAAAAGTAAGTGTAGATGTGTAGCAGGAAATTGTAATTCCCAGAGGGTGGTATATCTCGCCTGCTGCATCTGCTGCTCAGCGTATTACGTTGGGAAGACTGAAAGAAAGCTAAAAACTCGTATCTACGAACACATGTATAAAGTGAAAAAAGGGGATATGAAAAATGCACTTAGCAAACATGCGATTGACAAGGGGAAAGAACATACATTTACATTCACAATTATAGACAAAGTTGAAAATACACTTGATAAAGGCAATTGGAAAATATATCTTAGCTTATTAGAGAGTAAGTGGCAGATCATTTTAGATGCCACAACCCCCCCAGGCATTAATGAATACATTAGCTTAAAACCTTTCTTATTAATGAAATAAGATTAACTTATTACTACATAGTATTTTTTATACATACAAATACACAAGTAATTTACCATACCAGTAAACCAATTGTGGTATGGATTTCTTTTTAAGACGTTTTTTAAAATGATTCTTAAAGTGTCTTTAAATGTTTTTTATACATATTTGTACATTACATACATTAGATAACATATAGGTGAATAGCATATATGTTTACATATTTTATATATTGTGTACTATTTTTGTATTTTTATTTTTATTCAAAACTATTTATTATATAATTAACTATTTTTGGCGCCAAATTGTGGTATAAATGTAACTCCCACAATGTCCTCATTGGTTCTGAGGAAGTCTGAATTTATCGGATGAAAGCGCTTAACCAGATTCTCTCTAGTTGTCTTGTATTCACTTGATATGCTTTTTTGTTGGATTCTCTAATAAACCTCATCGTCAGTTAACATCAGTGTACTCATCTCTGTCCGAGCCAAGTGATATCGTGCCTGCGTTGTGTATTGGTGGTTTACAGTCACTACTTTCTTCTTCCTTAAGCAACATGTTATACACACATCTTTTTGCAGACCACTATAGAGTCTCTTAGAGAAACATAGTGTTCCAACTACAATACAGTTTTCTAAATACCCCCATTACCATAGCCTATACCCTACCATCAGAATTAAACTGTGGTTCCTGTTCATTACTTTTGATGAATTTTCCATAGGAATTTCAGGGTATTGTGGGATACAATCCATTAAACCTGCAGTTAATTCTGTTGTTTGGAACCTTTACTTCAGTGTCTTGTTTGCGGGAGACTTTTATTGCAGCGTGTGTTTCCATTACTTTATGACAGTTTTGCAGCAGTGTTTTGGCTTCCTGACGATGTTGTTGCTTTCTAGCTGTCACTGTCATAGCTGGCCTTAGGCATAGAACAACTTAGCAGCCACCTAGGGCACCATTCTAGCAGGGGCACTTTTCATTTTTTATTTATTTTTTTGCAGTAAAGAAAAAGTTTGTTTAAAGTGTGTTGAATGAATTCATGAAAAACAGAAGAGTAAGACAAACTGTGAGAAAAACGAAGAAAAAAAGTAATCTGGATGGTGTAGGTAGACCAGTATGTGGAGACTGGGTGCTGTGGAGCCCTTTTGCCCAGAACACCAGTTGACCAAAGGCCGGCCCTGGTCACTGTATACTGTTTTTGCTGCAGTTTAGACTGTGACAGTTGTGTATGTGTGCATTCAGTGTGTCTGTCACAGTGGTATTTGTGCAGCTTGGACATTCAAGTGAATATTCTTAGTGTGGCTTCAAAACTTAATTACTTTGATCAACTTTCTCACTGGTAGCAGAGGACGGTTTTCAGCTACAGAATCCTGTGAAAGCTGGGAAATGGAAGTTTTGGGTATTGAACTGAGAAAAATGAAAGCATGGCCTCATTGGCCTGGGAGTTGCACACTTACTGGAGACCAAGGGACATAGCAGAAGAAATTTCAGGAGGAGGATATGAACGCAGATGAAGGTTTATTGACTTTAATAACTGGATTTGATGCCATGTTATTGAGAGAGGGAGTTTTGTAGCACACTCTAATTTGATCAGATTATCAGAACTCGGTAAGATTGTCACTTCTTCTTTCTGCTTTTCCTGGTTAGGGGTCACCACAGTAGATCACCTGTCCGCTTATGATTGGCAGTGGAGGTTTACGGTGTTGAGTTGCCAGCCTAGCACCCAACCTTCCACAGAAGGCACACACATACACGCACTCATGCCTAGGGCCAATTTAGAGTGTCCAGTCCACCTACAACATGTCTTTGGGATGTGGGAGGAAACCGGTGCACCCGGAAGAAACCCACAAAAAACCTAAGTTGCACTTAAAATGGACATGCAGGAACTTTGTTTTATGTCAGTTGGGAGTCTATTTCACAGCAGTGGTATCCTCTGCAAAATATACCTGCCCCTCCAAACCATTCCTTTGATGCTGCAGAAAAGATTTAAATCCCTAGAGCAAGTATTTCTGATGCAGTTTGACTTGCTGATGTGCAGTAAATCCATCAGTAATGGATGAGAGGATGCCTTGTATGCCAGACACATCACTTCTTAGTCTGTGGGATATCAGGTATAATGAGAGGTCTTTGAGCCAGTCCATGTAGAACATGCTGCTTAGGCCTTGTATCCTTTTAGTAAGGTAACTGTGGGTGTTCCACTTGTTGCATGTGTCTGGACAAATACATGTCAAAGGAGGCATTATATTCAATGATTGGTCTAAGGAGGGCTGAATAAAGGGAGACAGTGACATCCTTAGATCTTGGTATAATCCTCTTTGTTTATAAGCTGTGCAATACAGTAGGACTTTCTTATGACAGTGGACAAGTTGGTCAAAAGGTCACAATCCACATAAGTTCCCAAATGCTGAACAACTGGGTCACTTAAGGGTGTGTTGTCAGTGTGGTAGTTCTCTGGAATAGCCAGCTTCCAAAAGTATATGATAATGTATCTTTTATCATTTCATTTCAGTCAGTGATTCTGGCATCAATTATTTTGGACAAACCTTCTTGCAGGATGGGTAATTTGTTTGGGGATTCAGTAATGTTCCTAGCTTATAGTCATCTGCAGTCTTAGTAAATCAGAACCCTTTGGTAGTGGCTTTCACTTTAGAGAAGTAGATGCCAAACAGGAGAGGTCCCAGCACCAGACACTGGGGAATCCACTGGTGACTGGTCTCTTTGTGGAGGTAGTTTCCCCTGTTTAGATCTCCAGCATCCCATATGTTGACTGGGTTAGTCCCAGTAGGCTAATAACCTCTTTTCAAGGGAGACCTGAGCTGGTACTTATACTACTTGGGGAAATTTGAACAGGGCATCCTGGAACTTCCCTTGCTGCTCATTGTTGTGCATGGGACCCATTTTGGAGGAGCGCTTCCTGTTTCTGTTCCAGGCACAGAGAAACAAGAAGGCAGACAGAGAGAGAAAGAGGTGATGGAGTGGTGAAAGAAATGGAAGAAAAAGCAAATATTGAGACAGGGAATGTGTGTAAGATACTGAGAAAATGTTTCAAAGAAATCTGTTTGATGGAGATGAGTCAGCAAGTCATGGATGTGTAATTACAACGCTCAAGTCAGGAGGGTTGAGGGATGATTTTCGTAAAGAAATGGTGTTGCTTAGTGAGCCAGAAAATGAAGGAGATGTTTTCTGGGGGGACATGTTGGAGAAAATACAAAAGGAGGATGCAGAGACAATCCTGAAGAATAGTGGTGGTGAGATAGAAAAGAAAATGTATGCAGAGAAAGTAAAAGAAGGCAAAAGTAGAGTAGCAGAAAAGAAGGCAGAAGAAAACAGAAAAAAGAAGTACATGGTAAGGATTCAAAGTAAAGAAGACAAAGAAAAGGACAGATGTGGAGTGTGGGACAATTTAACAACTCCATTGGGTATAAAAGCACATGAGGTAAGAGCATTTATTCTTATTAAAAGAGACAATTTGTGACATGATATTTGAGACTGTTTTCTTTTAATGGAAAATTTTCTTGGAGAATATGAAAAAAGAAAGACTAAGCCATGGAATCTCTATGTGATAAAAGCATTTAACAGAGGTAGAAAGAGAGACTTTGAAAGGACATTTGAAAACGTTATGTAAACTAGTAGTGGGCATTGCAAAATTTATGACAAAAGGGGTTTATGTACTAGAGGCTGGGGTTGTAATAGTGTGTTAAAAGTAGAAAGAGAAAAAAATATGCATATACCAAGCATGATAAATGTGGAGGGGAATAAGGTTGTTGTAAAATACTGAGGACAGCCCAAAACATGCTTTTTTTTCTTTTTGCGGAAAAGAGGGACATTTGATAAGTAATTTTGACAAAAGAAAATGTTATATTTGTGGGGAAATCAGACATGAGGCAAGTGAATTATGTTATAATTGTAACAAAATTAGACATTTATGGGTGGATTGCAAAAATGAGCCAGGAAAAAGAAAGGGAACAAAATAAACAGAGAAGAGATTTTAGCAGTAGGAGAAATAGAAGAAAAATTAGATAAGGAACCAATAATGAGGAGGACATAGAAGAATGTTCTGAAAAGAGTGAAGAAGAAGACAAACTGGGAGGTATTGAAAAGAGAATTCTATTGGTAAAAGGGTAAACAACAGAAAAAGAAAATTTAAACAGATAAGTACAAAAGAAAAAAAGAAGGAAACGGACAGAAAAGAATATCTACAGTTAATGATTGTTGGTATAATGGTTAAGGTGTTTGACTCATGTGGACAAGGTACAGTGTTTGATTCTCACCATTGGTAGGGAAATCGGCTAGACTTAGAATTGCCTATTAAGAAAATTAGCCTATTAATTAGCTATGAAATTATGAAACTGGGAATCTAAGGAGAAGGGAAAATGAAACTTTCTGAGTGCTTTCTGTAAATGTGAATTGTATTAAGAATAGAGATTTGGGAGTGGTGTAATACATGTGATGTAGATGTAATTATATTAGAAGACACAAGATTGTTAACAAATAAAGAAGGATTACAAACAGAGGAACTTTGGAGGGAAAAGATAATCTGGAATTTGGGAAATGATAGATGTCCTGGAATCGCCATATTCTGTAGAAATACAGCAGATTTTAGCTGTAACTTTAGCAAAAAATGGGAAGATTAGGGTCACTAGTTCGTCTGTAACACATGTAACAAGAAGGCTGGGGTTTTCGTTTAGATGCTTTAATACATCGAAACACATCAGGATGGATAGCAAAATCATTAAATATGAACAAACTAGATAACAGACAAACCTTACAAACATACATGCTTATATCTCAACAGCTAACTACAAAATGGCAGTCAGGCTCGTACCTGCTCAGTATTCATACACTTGTGCAAGCCCTTGAATAGCTTCTTAAAGGTATATACACACATTGATCTACAGTTAGCTTAAACCTTTGCCCTAAACAGCTGATGACAGGTCTGCAGTGCTTTGACTACTGCAAGAACTTGACTTGGCAGGGTAAGTGCCTGAACACTCGACTGTCTTCAGTAGCTGCCAGTATTGCAACTACTTGGACTATCCCTACTTTAAGGATGGGTACGCTGACCATCCTTTTCTGCATTATTTCAGCATCACCAGAAATTTTAATTATTCTCAAGTCTAGATTGTACTGAGGGATACATTGCTGTATGCTGTGAAGATGGGTTTTACGTGGTATGGATTCAGCATAATGTTTAGACTATTTTTTTTCTTTTTCCTTTGGGTTATTTTTCATTTACACTATTTTTCAGGGATTTCTTGGATTTTTTTCAGTAATTTATTGACTTAATTATTGTTATTCCCACAGGATACTGTAAATATGATGCTAATCTGGATGTTTCATTAGATAGTGTTTGCTGTTTCTCCACAGTTGTACAGCTATGAAGGTTGAAGCCTGCAAACAGTCATATAGCTGCGTTTTCTCTATTTTTGAGTTTTTGGATCTGTTTTGATTGCTGAGATTTATATGAAAAGATATAAATCCTTTCCATATGGGATGTCACTGTCATATTCAGTCTATAACTGTGCTTCTGTAAGCCAGTAAAAACCAGTGCATTCATCATGAAGCATGATCTGTGCTATCAGAATTAGCCAATGACAGCACTGCTGGTGCTTTCCCTTTTACATATGCTCCACCCACCTGGGACTGTTCATATTATTTCCTGGACCTGCCTGCTCACTCCCTCATTCCTCCTCTTCCCAGTGCAATGGACTGTTCTGCTGTAATGGCAGGTAGGTGAAGCGAATATCAGGGCATTCCACTAAAGCATTACTCCGGGTTTAACCACACATTTCTTTTGTTTGCTCTACATTACTCCTGAGATATGCTGTATAGTGGGTGCCTGCTAAATTTCCAAGGACGATAATTATGACGTTTACTGCACATCTGGAAGAATGTATGCAACATATGAGGTTATGGCATCTGAGAGTACTTATAGTACTTGGAGGTACAACAGTCTTGCAATTAAATACATAAGGAACACGATGATTTATTTATTATTTTATTACTTTAATTTATTCTTAACCAGTGTTTTCATGTTATGTCTAATAATTTGGTATAATTATTTAAACTGAAGTTGCTTTTTGCATTATTTTTAAAAATTGCAAAAAATTGTAAAAGTGTATGTCTTCAAAATGTTTGTAATACTTTAGAGCTTTTCTCCCACAGTCTCCGTTGAAAATGGGTTCCTATTCAGTCTGACTTTCCTGGTAAACAAATGTCAGTAAGTAAATGAATAAATGTATTTATCTTTGTTTACCAGGAAAGTATCACTGGGATAAAACCCTTTCTTAGCAGAGGCCCAGGGAGAAAAGCTTCACATTTAACAACAGTTTTGATATATACATAAAATGCAGTTTCATTATATCAGAAGCAATTTAAAATACAGGTAAGTGTACATACATGAGGAAAAAAAACCTTTACAATAGCTTACGTAATCATCATTTAGAAGTAGATCATGTACACAGTGAGTATATACAGTGCTGAGCAGTCGTTAGCATAGGCACAGGCTTGTATATAAGAGATAGATAACATTGCAAAAGATACTGTAATATTACTTACGATTTCTGACAAAATAAAAAGAAGAGGCAGCTTAACTATGGAAATATTAGAATGGGAGGAAGGTGGCTGATAACGTAATGTAGTATGATATGTTAGCAAGTATCCTTACATTAAGGTTAAGAAATAAAGTAGCGTAATTAGGGCAGTGAGAATAGTTAGGGCTACTTGGACTGTTACAAAGAGTATTAGTTTGGATAGATGAGGAGAGAGACCGTGGCAGGGTTAGCCACCCTGCGGTGTAAAACCTTGGCTCAAGATGATTGTCACTGCTGAAGTGACACCCTGACCCCATGTGCAAAATGGGAAAAGGGGTTGAGGATGGGATGGGAGGAGAGAGAGATTAGTGAAGCTGCAGTAGAGGTGGGATAGTGAGATAGTAGCCAATCTAACTAGAGAGAGAAGACGAGATTGAGTTTTATCACTTAGAGGCTATGATTGATATAATTTATGTATGTGGTTTAGAAAGTATCTTTGTAGGCCAGTAGAGAAAAGGGGAAATGAAAAAAAAAGTATTTGGAGAAAAGGTAGCAGGTGTGTCCAAATAATGTTACTAGTTGTGAGCCGAGTAGGACCAGAACCACTTTTTGCTTAGATATTGTTTTAGTAGTTATTTGAAGGTATGTTTCTTGTCTGTCAGTTTTGTCCGTCAAGTTCTATTTGCATTGGGATAGAGTTCCATTTTTTATTGACTTGGTGGGAGTATAGAGAATCCCCAGCTAAGGTGCTTGTTTTGGACATGGAGAGGAGTGATTTGTTACTTGACTGTAGTAGTCTAGAAATAGAGTATGGTTGGGGCATTTTTTTTCAATGATGGGCATTTTTCAGAGAATGAATTTAAGTTATGTACTATCTTGAGCTGTCAGTATGTAAGGTAGGGGGGATGTTCTATCCAATGTAAATCTCTAAGGACTATGCAGCAGTGGGTTTTTAGTGGGGTATTTTAAATAAATGTGGCTATTTTATTGTAATGTGTCAAGTTTAGTTATAAGGGTGGTTTTGAGATTTCTAAAGATGGGGGATACTTATAGAAGGGCTGGAAGTAGATCGGCAGTGGCTATTGATTTTCTTGCAGACTCTATGAGAAAACATTTTGTTCTGTATAATGATCCTGTTTTCTAGTGGGTCTTTTTGATGGCATTTAACAGGTGTAAGTCGTGTTTACGACTATTGTCACGTTAGACTCCCAGGTAACTTAATTTGTGGTACGCATTCAATTTTTGTTGTCAGATGACATGATTTGGAATTTTTGTTTTTGTTCTGAGAGAAATTTGGGGGTAAAAAGCATTAGTTTTGTCTTTTTTTGGATTGAGGAGCAGGTTTACATTGGTGAGCCAAGATTTGGTGGATAGGAAAGGCTGTTGGGTGATATCTTGTAGGGTATGTAGTCATTGTGCATCATCTGCATATTGAATAAGGGTTGCTTGTTGAGAAACATTATGGAATTTGTTGATAAATATATTAAAAAGGTTAGGCCCAAGTATTGAACCTTCGAGAACCCCAACTCTAACTGGCAGGAAAGTTGGGAGATCTTGCTTTTAGTTAACTACTTGCTGCCTCTTTTACAGATGACTATGGAAGTAGGCTAGAGCTGATTTGTTTAGACCAAGAGATTTATTTATTTATTTGACATTTGATTTCCGGGAAAGTTGACTGGGTCACATAACCCATTTTCAGCGGAGGCCCAGGGAGAAAAGCTCCTTACAAAAACTTAGTTACACATATAATACACAAGTTCCAACATTTTTTACTTTGTTTCACATTACATTGCTTGTGCATTTAATAGTTACTGATGCGATAACATGTCAAAGGCATTTGACAGGTCAAGAAAAATAGATGAGATGAGGTTCCCATTGTTTCTGTGTTGATTGATGGTGTTGGTAACTGAGGAGGCAATTGTGGTGCTGTGATTTGCCCAGAATCCATACTAAATAAATAAATGTATTTACCTTTATTTCCCAGGAAGTATCACTGAGATAAAACCCTTTCTTAACAGAAGCCCAGGGTGAAAAGCTCCACATTTAACACCAGTTTTGATATATACATAAAATGCAGTTTCATGATATCAGAAGCAATTTAAAATACAGGTAAGTGTACATACATGAGAAAAAAAACTTTGCAATAGTTTACATAATCATCATTTAGAAGAAGAACATGTACACAGCTTGCGTGATTATATACAGTGTTGAGCTGTCATTAGCATAGACACAGGCTTGTATATAAGAGAGAGCAAGAGAGAGAGATAACATTGCAAAAGATACTGTAATACTACTTGCGATTTCTAACAAATAAAATACCCTGGGAGAAAGTAAGCTATGGTCATTGAGGAATTTGCTGAGTTGGGAGTGTATTCATCTTACAGGAATTTTGGATAGGGGTGACAGCTTTGCATTAGCTCAGTAGTTAGTCAACTTTGTTAAGCTGACAACTTTATGGAGGGATGTTATGAATATGTTTTCCCGATTTTTGGGACATAGTTTTCATGTATCGGTCTGTTGATTAGGATGGAGGCGAGGAATGCTATGGATGTGACTGCAGGTTTTCAGTATTTTGTCAGCTGCTGTGGTTGTTGACTTTAATTTTAGTAAATATTTGTTTAGTGCTACAGTAAAGATGGGGTAGGAATGAACTGCAGTGCAGTATTATGGAGTTCTGGGATGGGGGATGATAGGTTAGAGTTTTGTTTAGCGATTGCTAGAACTGCGTTTACAAAGTGCTGGTTAAACTGAGTTGGAATGACATCAGAGTCCTTGTAGAGGAGGGGCTTAAGGATTGCCTTGGGTGTAATTTTTTTTTTAATGAATGACCAGAAGAGAGTGGAATTGTTTTAATGTGAGGTTTGGAGGTCTGCGAAGTAGGACTTTTTGTCAATGGTTATTTGCTGCTTAGATAGGTTTTGTAGGGTTATGTAGTTGTTATTTATGTTGGTTAAAGATACACAGGGTGAAGCCCCCCCCTGCAGAAATGTTTAAAAGGTGTTTCACTGTGAAAATGTTCTATTTGTTTAAATTGCAAGTGTCAGAACTTACAGTATTGCATTTCACATTTCTGAGAGTGAGTGGCTAAGGCTATGAGCTGTAGTTCCTGAGGTACAAGGTTTTATCCTCTCAGCCCCTCTTTCACCTACCTTGTGACTTTGATGGCACTTAGGGGCAACTGGGAATTTGGGATAGGCTCCTCAATACTTCCCTGGACTGCCAAGCTAGTAAACACCTATGATCATATGAAATATCTAAGTACACTCCTTTGCAAGCAAATGAAAGTGCTACCAGCATCCCATGATTTACTGTGCCCATGCTGGTTGTTTCTCTGGTCTGCAGTAGTGGGCATCTCTCATTCCATGTTAGAGAAGCCCCCCCCCCCCCATGGCCAGCACTCTGATGTCCATGATAGCAGCAGAAGTATCAAAAAATAGATGAAAACTCAGCCTCCTTGAGAACAGTCCAGCTTTAAATAATAGAATTATTACTTTGCCATTTTTTACAGCCATACATCTACTAGCATGTAGCTGTATTATCATCACCCACTGACTTGCAGTCAGTCACAGACTTGGATCATGGTCAAATGAGGCCCTAGGCAGGGTAACCCCCCCCCCTATCACCAGCCTTACCAGTACCCCATTACTTGGCTGTCTCTCTCTCTCTCCATTGGCTTAGCCGCTGGTGTCATTCTAAGGGGATTCACTATCTGTCAGCCTGGAATGACATGATCAGCAGACCTCCATGCTTTACCAAAGATGGTCATCTGTCACCCCTGGGATTTCAGCTACTGGCTAAGGCTGTTGCCACCCCCATAAAGCCTTTTAGGCAGTGTCTCAAGGACAGAATTCCCAACACAAAAACTCCATCTAAAACAACCTCTAGGTTATGCTGCTAAACGCTGGGAGTCTCAACACAAAACTGCACTCACTGTAAGCTGCCTTCACCTTGGAAAACGCAGGCATTTATGCAGTCACAGAGATCTGGTTGAAGGCTGTGAAGAGCACCCCAGCTGTACTGGGTTACACCTCCTTCCACACGTTCAGACCTCAGACTGAAGACGTGAAAACTAGAAGAGGCGGTATATCAAAATTCATTAAAGATAAATAAACCTTCAGATTGGTTAAACAGTATGATTCCCCGGAGACACTTCAGGTGTAATTAAATGCTGGTAGGACACCTATTCAAGTCATTGCCAGCTACAGGACCCCCTCCATGAATTAGGACACGCACTCTGTCTGTTTGCATCTACTTGAGTCTATCAAGATGCATCCAAACACCATGGTTTTGGGTGACTTTAACTACCTATCCATTTACTGGGCAAATTACTTGTGCTCAAAGTCACTTGCCCAAAGGTTCATCTACTTCTTTAACTCAAGTGCCCTGAACCAGATGGTTGACATCCCCACAAGGGGTGCCAACATCCTGGATCTGGTGCTTACCAGTGTGGAGGACCACTGTAGCACCCCCACTGTGAGGTCCTCCCTGGTGAGATCTGATCACAAATCAGTCTCATTTGAAGTAACTAGCACACCTGACCCCTCCCCTCAGCAATAACTAAACTAAAAGACTTCTCCAAAGCAGATTATAACCTCTTACGGGATGGTATAAATAGCTTCATTGCACCTCCTTCCTCAGATGGAACTGACAGTTAATGCTGGGCACTACACCAAAGCTTTATATAAACACATGTATAATTGCATTGACTTTGCCAAATCTGATAGGACCAAAACAAGCTCCTCAAGGAAGAGCAAATCTGCCTGGTAGACAACTGCCATTAACAGGCTGTAGAATAAGAGGAAGACATTCTGTCTCGGAGTAAGAGGGAACCTAGCCGTAAACTGGAAACACTCCCTCCTCAGCTTAAACGAGCAAATACGACTTCTTGTGAAGTCCTCCAAAGCAAACTACGAATCCAAATTAGCTTCCTCAACAAAGGACAACCACAAGGCATTCTGTAGTTACATCTGTAATTTAAAAGGAAAGACTCAGATTTGTGATTAACTGGTAGTTAATGATACCACATGTACTGAGCCTGTGGACATAGTTAACCTGTTGGCCAACAAGTTCTGTGAAAATGTCACTCCCTTGTCCCTGCCATATGCATCCCATGACATCCCTACCACCTGTCCCCTACCTTGTATCTCTAAAGAACACGTCATAAATGCCCTCTGTAAGGCCAAAAACACAGCATCTATGGGACTTGATAACATCCAAGGCTGCGTCCTACATGGGCTCCAACCTGAATTAGCAACACCATTAGGTACACTTTCAATCATAGTCTAAGCACTGGCTTTGTACTAGCTGAATGGAAAACAGCCACCGTTATTCCCTTGCACAAAGGTGGTGCTTCCACTGACCCCAGGAACTATAGACCAATTAGGCTGACTAGCCTTATCTGCAAGGCCATGGAATGAATCATCATGGACCTTATCAACAAAGATATAGATAATGTCCAAACACTTGATCCTATTCAGTTTGGATTTGTCAGAGGGAGATCATGCCTGTTAAACCTGGTGGACTTCTTTGAGACAGTCACCAAGGACCTGGACGAGGGGAAAATCTGTACATATAGCCTACCTGGACTTAGCCAAGGAGTATGACACTATCCTCCACTTAGGCATAATTGACAAACCGTCTCAAATAGGCATCAACCCTTATATCGTTAGATGGGTCACTAACTGGCTCTCTGATAGAACACATATAGTCAAAATAGGGGAATCCACATTCAACAACAGACATGTAACCAGTGGTGTTCCACAGGGATCAGTCCTGAAACCTTTACTGTTTGGAATCTGTTTCTCTGAAGTACAATCAAAAACTAAAGGTGTGTGGCTGACAAAGTTTGCTGATGACTGCAAAGTGGGAATGGTCATAGAATCCCCAAATGATCTGAACATCCTACAAGAGGGTCTTACACAAACAAATGATTGGTGCCAAAGTCATGGCCTTAAAGTCAATGCAAAAAAATGTATTATCATTCCTTTTGGTAAAAGTGATGTTCCTGCTAACTACCACATCAATAGCAACACCTTAAATACACACTCAGTGTTGAGAGACCTGGACACACAGGTTGACAGCAATCTTACCATTGACCCCCATGTTTCCACAGTGGTAAGAAGGGCATTCTGTATTGCTCATCTCATAAGTAAGGGCATTGCCTCCACAAAAAAAGAAGTTATAACCTCCCTGTACTCTTCCCTCAGCAGGCCAATAAGTGAGTACAATGCCCCTTTTGGTATGTATCTTTCCAAGCACTTGCAGCAGTTGGAGAAACCAGAAAGGTTCCTCACAAGGAAAATTCAAGGTCTTCAGCATCTGTCTTATGGGGATCATCTGAAACCACTGCCACTTTATTCTGTTTCATACAGACTACTCAGAGGTGATCTCTGCCTTGCATACAAGGCAATATCCGACCCTGCTTTATTGGAAATGCTGCATATATGTAAATCAAATGGTACACGGGTTACTCGCTCTAAAGACATTAACCTGGTATGTGACATTAATAAAACTGCTGGAGAGGCAGATTTGTTTCCCAGAGGTTACCACACCTTTGGAACAGACTCTCACTTCATGTCAAACAGAGCACCTCATTGGCCCTCTTCAAACACAATCTAGACGATTGGATGGGTGACCGTAAATTCACCCTGGGAATTCTACCTGTTTCTCTTTTGTTCAGGGGCAATAAGTACTGATCATGGAAATAAGGGTAAGAACTTGGTTAGGCTTGTAAGGGCCCTAGGGCCATTAGCCTAGTAACTTCCTATGATCCTAGTTACCACAAGATGCTGTTTAAACCTGTCATTGTGCATATTGTAGTAAATACTATGTTCTTTATTTTTACAATGATCATAGAGATTTGGATTCAGTTTAAAACTTTTATTATAAATTTTACAGCAAAAGCACCGACAGACATTTGCTAAACAAAACAAAAACTCTCACACTGAAAACAGACTAAGCATGGACAGCAATAAACATCTCTTTTCTTGAAACTCACATTTATTGACAAGTGTTTCTGGCTGGCATCCCGTTAAACTATAAGAGGTGTGCTGGGATTCAACTTCAAGCACCAGAGAATGAGGTAATAATTAGCAGTTATGTGAGGAGTGTAGGAGTTCAAAAGACAATATATAATGCATTTATTAACAGCCTGGGACAGCCCACTAGACACAAATGTCCCTTTTCATGGACAGCCTAGAAGCACCGTCTGGTGAGGTGACTGGGTCAGAGTCACACAGCAGACAAATACCAAGGCAATCAAACTCTTAATTACAGGAAGCTTAAACACAGTGCATTTCACACCCACATGCTTGAAAAAAAAGCTAAAAAAATGTACTTATAGTTAAACGATTAAGCTTGTAGTAGACTCATGCTGTCCAGTTAATTCCAACCACATAAACACACTGTCAACAAAAGAAGGAAACCAAGTAATACACCCACAGAACTTTACTGATATAATGACAATCCTCTTTACAATTAATTCCTTCCTTTACACCATACCTACTTTCAGATGTAGCAACAAATTTACAAACACACACGGGTCTATATGACTTGGTCGACAGTTCATATGATCGACTGTTTATTTGGTCGACAGTTCATTTGATTGACAAGCATTTGCCCCCTTCCCCAATGTTGTGTGACCCTGGAGTTGATTTATATATTTAGGGGGGGGTGTGGGGGGCACAGCCCCCCACATTGAGGGGTGTGGGGGGTGAAGCCCCCCACCTAAAATGCTTCTCGATCAAATGAACTGTCGACCAAATAAACAGTCGATCATATGAACTGTCGACCAAGTCATATAGACCCACACACACACACACAGGTTACAGCAACTTGTACAACTGTGTGTCTAGTAACGTCTGAGACATCTGCTTGCAGTCAAATGAATGAATAAATCTTTTACGGCTCAGAAATGTAACTCTTCTTGCTGCTGTCAGAACGATACAGTACAACCCACTGCAACTCCCCTCTGGCTTCTTAGGTAAAGAATCAGAAACAATGACTCAAAATCTTGAACCTATTTTAAATGTTGCTCTTATATACTTAGCAACTGTCTATTAGGAAGCATTTTCTGAAGGATACAAAATGTGAAACTTACATGCCTGTCATCATTTAGAGGGTGCATTCCAGAACAATTTGCTATCAGACCACACATTTTTACAAGGACTAAACTAGTATTCCTCTCAACTTGTTCAAGGGTTCTGGACAAAGACAAAAAAAAAAGAGAGATAAAAACATAAAAAAATATATATTTTGCATACTATTTTTTTCTTTTATCTGCTAATTCGATAAACCCACTGGACAAAGTGTCCCTTTTCAGGGGTGACCAGTGAGCACTGTCTACCTGGTCAAAGTCAAAGCATAGGTAAATGGAAGTGGAGGGTTTCAAACCATGTACATTTGACTACAAGTAGTTGTTAACAACTTGAGCCTTTAGTGCCAGACAAGTCTAGTTCAATGGTTAGTTACTTTTTAAAGACAACAGAGTCATTAGTCAGTCACGGTATCCTCTGCATCAGCACCTGGCACTGAGACACTAATAGGACAGCACTGTTTGTGTAGTGTAAATTTTCAAAATGTGTTATTTATTTATTTAACATTTGTTGACTGAGAAAGTCTGACTACAACAGACCTTATTTTCAGTGGAGGTCCGATTAGAAATGCTCCAGATGCGTGTCTTTGAAATGCCGGAAGAAACCGGAGTACCCAGACGAAACCCAAGCAAACGCAAGGAGGACATGCAGACTCTGCACAGAAGGCACCCCAGCCAATAATCGAACCAGATAACCTGTTGTTGTGAGGTGACAGCATTAACCGCTGCATCACTGCTGTTTGTTTCATCCAAGAGCGACTCAGTGACCCTCACTTTAAATGCAGGCGTTGAATCCGGGGTCTCAGCAGCGACTCAGTGACCCTCACTTTAAATGCGGGCAGTTGAATCCGGGGTCTCCGCAGCGACTCGGTGACCCTCACTTTAAATGCGGGCAGTTGAATCCGGGGTCTCCGCAGCGACTCGGTGACCCTCACTTTAAATGCGGGCAGTTGAATCCGGGGTCTCCATGGCGACTCGGTGACCCTCACTTTAAATGCGGGCAGTTGAATCCGGGGTCTCCGCAGCGACTCAGTGACCCTCACTTTAAATGCGGGCGTTGAATCTAGGATCTCAGCAGCGACTCAGTGACCCTCACTTTAAATGCGGGCGTTGAATCTAGGATCTCATGAGCTGCACTTTTTTTCTTTGCCAAGGTTGCCATGGAAGAGGCTAGGGAGGAACAGGTCAACCAGACCAGTGTGGATAGAGAGGGAGCTGTAGATTTATGCTAGGAAGGAAGTATGGCTGTAGAAAATACATAGTTAATGATTTAAAAGAAATTGTTAAATTTTAGCATTAAATAAAATAAAGTTAAACAATTGAAAATGCCCCTAGCGTTGTGCCTTCCCAAAATGAAAGAAGCCAAAAGTCATCAAGATAATTTCAATTTCTGGAAATGGGAGGTAACAGATGTAAATTCAAGAATATTATTGCAGCATTAAAGACAGGGTAGGCATGAACTGCAGTGCACTATTATGGCTGGGCAGGTCTGATGGGGAAAATGGGACGGGGTACTTTTTTTTCAACTCTAGTGGTATGGTGTGGTGAGACATGGCCATCTACTGACATTTATGTGACCCCCCCCCCCTCAGCTAGCCCCAGGCCCTATGCAGTTACCTAGGTCATCTTGTGCTGGATCTAGCCCTGGGTCAATGATATATACCTCTTTTGTAAATATTCCCACGAGGACTCTTTCAGCTACTAATACCTGAGAGAATTTACTGATGTATGACATTAATGCAGTGAGTTGTAAAATGTTCTGTCTCTGTCTCCCCCTGCTTCCCACAGAGGAGAAAGGAGCACTTGGTTCTTGTTTTTGTTAGACACTCTGGTCCTTTTCCAAATACAGTAGCAGTTTTACAAGCAGAAGGCTCTAAAGGTACATTTTTTTCTCCCTTTTTCCTTAACATTGTAAACTGTTACACGGAGTTTGTAGCTTAACTTCAACTCGGTCTTTGTGCCTTAGTTATGTGTTTCCTTGTTTAACTGAAAAAGTCAGGCATTTACTTTATGACCATGTTTGCATTAAAAAGAACACTTCCCTTTGGAAATAAAAAGAAAAAAACTTAAATGCACATCAAGTGCTGCTAATTGTTCATATATATCTCTGATCTAGATTTCTGCTTCTCCCTCTTGATGTTATATTCCCATTGCTTCGAATTTAGATGATTAAATCACCAAGTGCACACACAGCTGGTGACATGAAAACAGCAATTAATAAGCAATCCCCAGTGTACTATGGCTCCCTTTTAGATACGCAGTTAATAACATTACTTTGCAAAATACATATATATCCTTACATATCAAAATCAGACAGGTGTTAGGGGAGTTGGTAGAGTTTTCTTGTCTCATTTGTGGTGCTAAAAATCACTTCTTTTAAGTTCACATTTTGAGTATGGGATTTACAAATCTGATTCACATAGCATTCACAAGTGTTTGCCACCACCTCCCGACATGGGACCTACCAGGCTTTGTTTTTTTCTGCCGCTATAACCCTTTCTGTACATGTGCTTTACTTCTGTGTACCACTTAACCGTTTAGCAAACCTTCATGATAACAGAATTTTATTGACATAGCATAACTCAGAAACAGTGTGCATTTTGAAGCCTACAGTGATCAGAAGTTTGGCAGCACTTATTCACAAAGTATCTGTTATTGTCCCAGTTGCATTTGTTGAACTTCTCTTGGCAAGCAAGAGTTTTGAATGAGAAGGTGAACATTACAAAGAACCCACCACTAACTGCTTGTGGAAATCAAGTCACTGAGATGTAAAATCAAACTTTTGGGTACATGGTGGGGGGGGGGGGGGTCATGTGTTCATATCCCAGTTTGATACTGTTTATGAAGATTACCAACTGGAGCAGCTAGTTAATATACTTTTCCTTATTCAGAGTAACTCTGATGCTTGGATGTTTATTTTGCATTAGTCTTACGAAACACAAAGTTGTCTCAAAGCAGTTTACAGAACAAAGACTGTCGACTGATGGCCCAGAAAATATCACAAATATATGTAGTAAGCATTGCACTTACAATAAAGTGATGATATGCATTTTCCATTAACTGTTTCATTTTATTTTATTTGTTAACTGAGTAAATCCACTAGGCACATGTGCCTTATCAGGCATAACCCATGAGCACTGTCTTGTTAAGTGACTTTTCAGGAATCGCACAATAAGCAAACAGAGACCAAGGGAAGCAAACCCAAGATAACAAGTTGAAACTTGTTAATAGCTCATAGGCCAGACTATATCAAGCGCCACATGAGCAGTAGTGCTGCAGTAAATCCAACACTGACTCTGGGCATGTTGCCATGATCGTCAGCAGTGTCATTGTTCAGAATAGTGTGGTTCCAGCAGGCCTCATAGTGGGGTGGGATGCAGTGTCATTGTTCAGAATAGTGTGGTTCCAGCAGGCCTCATAGTGGGGTGGGATGCAGTGTCATTTTTCAGAATAGTGTGGCCCCATTAGGCCTATTAGTGGAGTGGGAAATATGTATTATGCCTTAGAGACATGGTCAGTGGTTAGAGTGCCACAAAGTGCAGTGTTGCCACAGCTGGTTAGTCTGCCCAGAGTATCGATGCACAAAATAATCTTCTCAGCCATTTTTTAGTAAAAAAACAGGTATGTGGTGTATGCTATTACTATTAGATTCCCTCTAGTTGCAGAGGAACAGGTTTTACAGGGTGGGAGTTAAATCTCTTCTTTTAAACATAGTATGAGCTCTGATGGGCATGCAGCTTCCTGGACTGCAAACTACTATGCCATGCATTTTATTTCATGTCATGCATGAAGGATTTTCCCTTACATCAGTTCTACCAGCCCAGTTTGTAGCCTTCAGTAATTTATGTCATACTTTTTGTTGTCCACTCACATTCCTAAAGGTGAAGACAGAGTGGGCATCCCTGTCCTGTGGTGTTCTCTAACAGATAAGTAGAGGCTTGTTTATTCACTATGGTAAATGGGTAGGTGGCCTGTCTGAAAGTCCCTATTCAGATATATCCCAAGCCCAAAGGGCAAAATGACAGAAAAGAAAGCATAGAACCTGGGTATTATGTGCATTGTTGTAGGCTGTATGTAGTCATAGTTTCATCCATTCTTCAGTACTTACATTTGAAAATAGACTGCAGCATCTGTAGTGTATTTATTTATTTGTGTATTTTTGTTTTGTGATTTTTGTGCAGTCATTTTTCATCCCTTTACAGCTGAAGGGAGCGTGGCCACTTGGCTGGAGAATGAGGAACCTTATAAGCTGAAAAATCATTAAGCCAACTTGCATCTCAGCACAAATTGCAGCATATGACTTATGCCATTGGTCCTTTATAGTTATGCCAGGTATTCAGTCAGGCACGATATGCATACATGTACATTGTTCTGTGATGGAAGTGAAAGTGCATACCATTCTGGCTTTGTGGCAGATGATATTTTTTGATGGTACTGTAAAGTTATTCATGGTACTGACCTTGACAAACCTATGGCCTTGTTAGTAACACAAGGCATAAGCAAAAATGCTACATTGTGCATGGCTCTGTACAACTGACACAACAATTCCATGGCCATAGTCATGTAGAATAGCACAGTTTTGGAAGAAATGGTAAATTGTGCATAGTCCTGTACTATGGCTTTAGCACCGAACTCACCCTGTCCATGGCACTAGCAGAAATGGCACATTGTGCATAGTCCTGTACTATGGCATTAGCACTGAAGTTACCCTGTCCATGGCTGTAGCAGAAATGGTACATTGTGCATAGTCCTGTATTATGGCATTAGCACTGTAGTCACCCTGACCATGGCACTAGCAGAAATAGAAATTATGCATGACCTTGTACCATATTATTCATGGCATTAATAGTGATGTCACCATATCCATGATGAAAGGCATGAGCAGAAGCAGGTAAATTGCACATGGGCCTGTACATTATTCATTACAGTAGCACAGAAGTCATCATGCCCATGGCCCTGAATAATTACATATGCCACTACCAGAAAAACGTAGATTGCACATGACCCACCTCATCACAATTCACTACCGTCCATCTTCTGCGTGTGAGGTAGTTATTCACTCATTGGTCTAATATATACTTATGGTTAACATTTAATGTATACTGTGGTTTGAATTATAGGAAATTTCTGTTGGTTTTCCCTGACATTTCTAAAGTAATATGATAGTTATTCATGACAATGATAGTGGCAGCATTCCATCTCTCCTTTGTTGTTTTTGCTTTTCCACCCCTTGATGTGCATTTAAAATGACTGAGAGGTGCTTCATTGGAATGGGAACATTATGAAAAGAGGGTATCTCAGGAAACATCTGCTTATGGGTCTGGTTGTAGGATAGATGTGGAAAAGGTTGGGTATGTGTAACGACTGTGTCATAGGGCATTGGGGAGAAACGGTTTAGGAACTGAAGGACATATAATAAGGTGGGTCACATGCTGGAGCTAGGCAGCAGGGAGTTGGGATGAAGAAAGTCAGATGTAGAAGGTATGAGGTAGGGAGATGGGTGTGGGGTTGCAAGTGTAGCAGATGGAAGGTAGACAGCTGAGTTTAGATGGGGCAGGTGTTAGGAATTGTGAGGCAGGGATTTCAAGTGAGGTGGGTTAGTTCAGGACATGAAAGATAGGAGGTTCTTATGTGATGTTTTAAGTGCACTTGATGGGAGATTGGAAGCTGTATTTATCTGTCAGATGTATTAACACCAAAGCAAGAAATGGTAGGCACTGTGTTGCTGTAAGGCAGGAAGTAGGAAGAGTTATCTTTATAGTAGGTCCTCTATGACTGGGAATCAGTGAGGTGGGTTAGATGTAGAAGCTGTGAAGAAGACATTAGGGCAGAAATGGCTGAGATGCAGCAGCTGTGAGGTGGGCAAGTGGGTCGGCTGCCACTGCTGGGAGACAGGGATTTTGGAATAAGTGGCTTTAGCCAGAGAGCTGGGGGACTGGATCCAGGTGCATTAGTACTGTGGCTGGGGGCTGGGATGGTGGCTTAGTTGTAGAAGCTGTGAGGCAGCATAACCTCTACAACTGAGCCATTATACCAGCCATCAGCCTCAGTTGTAGAGGCTGTTAGGCAGCATAGCCTCTATAACTTAGCCATCATTCCAGCCCAAGCCTCAGTTGTAGAGGATGTGAGGCAGCACAAAGAGATGGGAGAGGAAATATGTCAATGAGGCAGGGAGTGGGGTGTGACAGATCATGCAGCAGCTATGAAAGTGACAGTAGACAATGGTTGGTGTGGTATTTTGGCTGTGGTACAAGGCGTTAGGGACATGGAGAAGGAGAGACTGCATACAGGCAAAGACTTGTGGATCAGGTGAAACAGCTGTGAGGCTGGAAGTTAAATGGAGCAATTAAATGCAACAGCAGTGAGCCAAGGGATTGGGTTCAGTGGTGACAGCAGGACAATGAACCAGACGGGGGGAATCTGTCATGGGCAGTAGCAGTGAGACAGATAACTAAAGGAGGTGGGGTAGTTGGAAAAGCTGTGAAGCAGACAACTGAATGAAATTGAACTGAAAACTAGTAAGCAATAAAAAGCGGATCGCAACCCAAAACTTCTCGAAACTATTTATTGATCAAAAACAATAAAACAAGTGTTACTTCACTTAGCGCTTTCATCCGTTCACATCACGGGTTTCATCAGAGTGAAGAATTTGTAACAGCAGCTACTTTAAATAGATGAAACTATCCAACCACATCAATTGATTAATTAGTTAATTAATTAATAATAGTTAGTTAAACAGCTGTCTTAACAATGTTGAATAATAATTCTTGTATGTATAAATAACAAGTAACAATTTCTGTATACATATATATAACTATTACACATAGTTTTTTAAGGTTAAAATTACCATTTTTAACATTACAGATAACACACATCATATTTTATTTATATTTATATTAGGAGTAGATATTTATTTATATTTATTAATATTTATTAATATTTATTATTATAAAATTTATTATTTATGAAATAATTATTTATTTCACACATATACACAACACAAAGGGCTTGCTTTTAAAGGAGACTATATGCTGTATTCCTACAGATGATATGGTTTTTATGTGTCACATTCTGGGAGTATACCCTTACATCATGGATATGTTTTACATATAAATTATGTTTCTTGTGGAAATCACTTTTTTTAAATTATTTATACATACAAGAATTATTATTCAACATTGTTAAGACAGCTGTTTAACTAACTATTATTAATTAATTAACTAATTAATCAATTGATGTGGTTGGATAGTTTCATCTATTTAAAGTAGCTGCTGTTACAAATTCTTCACTCTGATGAAACCCGTGATGTGAACGGGTGAAAGCGCTAAGTGAAGTAACACTTGTTTTATTGTTTTTGATCAATAAATAGTTTCGAGAAGTTTTGGGTTGCGATCCGCTTTTTATTGCTGAATGGAATTGAGTTTAGAGGCTGAGATGACTGAACTCGGAATGGGGCACTTGATGTGGAGAGGTAACTGTACAGGTTATTGAAGCTTGCTTAATTCACAGACTAATCTACTGAAGTTCACAAACTTCCCTCAAGTTTGTACAGGTGTTGAGGATGTATTAGGGGGTATAAAATTGAAGCCCCATGTTTGTGGAGAAGGCAAGCCCTGAACTCCAACTAAAACCATGAATTAATTAGTATTTAAAATTAGCAAAATGTGAAATAATGGTCCTTGAGTGAATAAGACTTTACAGACTGTAGCCTTTCTTGTGCAACTGGTGGAGTGTCTATATAATTGGTGATATGAGGAAAAGTCTTGGGGAGTTGAGGGTTTTAGGGATGCCAACTTATGGAGAGAAGACACATATCCATAGTGGGTATGTTGAAAGGCAGTGCAGGGAATGCAGACCAGCATAGGGCTGAAAGATAAAGAGCAGGTGGGAGAAGGGAGGTGAAGTTACTTTTTCCACTGTGTTAGTAATTGAGGTTCATTTAGTTCCCATGTCTTACTGTTACCAACTACAGAGGGCGCTCTTAAGTAGTCAGTGACTTACTGTCCCTCCGTGAGGGGAGAGTGCTTATCCATCATGCTCACTCCTGGGTAGAGGCCACAGGACCAGTAAATGCACTTGGGTGCCACGTAAGACACCTTATAAGCATGGCAAGCAGTGTGACAGCTTTAACTAGCCACTTCTTACCCACTCTTAACCTGCACCCCACCAAATGTGATATGGGAAGAGATGCAACATTGTATAACAGTGGTCTGGGGTGGTTACCTGCAGCATTAGTCCACTGGAAATGAGGGGGGCCAAGGTAAAATACCTAAAGGGGTTTAAGAATGGGATAGTTAACTATCCACTGGGGCAGATAAGCCAAATAGGATATTGGGAGCTGTATACGTTGGTTAGGAAATGGAAGTGGGTTTTATGAGTGAAAAAGCTTTCAACCTTGATTGGTTAGGCAAAGTGTGGTATGGAGTGGAACATGGGCTGGTAAGGTTGGACAGAAATATGGAACATTTAACTTACCCTTGCAAAATGAAAAAGAAAAGATTGAGTGGACCAGTGCTGGGTATGTGGTCGGGGAAAATGAGATGAAGAAGGTGAGAACAACATGGATGGCTGGACCAATGTGGGTAGAACAGTGTGCAGATACAGAACTTGGAATTATGTGTCGAGGTGTTGGAGGATTCTCAGTGGAGAGATAATGCAAAGGACAGTATAAAAAGATGTAATCTTGGTGGTGGTAGTTCCTAGTCTCATAATGTTTAGATAATAGCAGATGTTGCCAAGACTGGTTACTTGATGTTCAATTATTAATCATCCCACATGCTTGAATTGTCCTGTATATTGTGTATACATTTATCTGTGTTACAGATGAACTGATATGAAGATTTATGCTCAATGTATGCTTACTGTGCATGTATGCAGTGTGTCGGATGCTTCTTTTTCCATCATTGTCATTGTGTGTAATTTCTTGTCTATTACATTTTAGCCAGAATTACTTTTAGTGTTTGTTCTGTATGCTTGTAGTTTGTTTTGCAGTTTTTCTTCCTGGGCCTTATCTGAAATGGAATATTCCAGTTGTACATCCCAATTCAGCAAATGCAATATTTTATATGTAACTATATGGATATTCATTGACAGCTTTCCTACTTCTACCTTTTGGTCTACAGGAAATCTTGAGTGAAAATCATGTGAGATTGCTGTAATATGTAACTGGGGAATATGTTCTTTCCCTGATATTCTGCAGCCTTGAGGCTGGTATATGTAAGTAACAGAAGGTGTGCCCTCACATTTGTTGGGGGGATACAAGGGCACTTATTCCCCTGAAAAAAATGTTGCTTTGGAATTTACATGCTTCAAGGTTATAGCTTTAGTTATGGTCATGCATAGGTTCATAGGAGGTTACTAGGCTGTTGGCTCTAGGGACTTTATAAGCCTAGCCACGTTATACTCTTGTTCCCTTATTGACCAAGTTATATGGTCTATATTTGCAGCGCAAGTCTATGATCAGCAACAACTGCCCTTATCCAAGAGGGACATAGGTGACACCCTGGGATAAATTTATAGTCTCCCACCCAGTTGCCTAAATTAAGCTGAACTAGGGTCATTGGGGAGCTCTGTTTTATGTAAATTGGGAGTTTGTAATCTCTGTGAGGCATATCTGTCTCTCCAGCATGTCCTGTTAATGTCACAGGCTAGGTTAACATCCCTAGAGCGAGTGAATCTTGTCCCATATGACTTGCGGATGTGCAGCATTTCCATTAGGGCAGGGTCTGAGACTGCTCTGTAGGCCAGTCACAAGTCACCTTTCATCAGCCTATAAAATACAGAGTACAGTGACAGGGCCTTCAGTCTTTCCATGTAAGTCATGTGTTAAAGGTTCTGAATTTTCTTGGTGAGAAGCCTATGAGGTCTATCCAGCTGCTGCATGTGTCTGGCGAGGTACATACAGAAGGGAACATTGTATTCTGTTAGTGGTCTGATGAGGGATGAATACAGGGGAGTTATAACATCCTTAGCTCTGGATGCGATAGCCTTACTTATGAGATGTGCAACATAGAATGCCTTCTTACCACTGTGGACCCATGTGATCAAAGTTAAGGTTGCTCTCAACCTGTGCTCCCAAATCTCTCACCAGAGGGTTTGAGCTAATAGGGGTACTGTTAATATTGTAATTTGCAGGGACTTCCCCTTTGCCAAAAGGGAAGATAACACATTTTTTTTGCGTTTAGTTTATGTTTGTGACTTTGGCACCAATCATTTGTCTGTGTAAGCCCTTTTTGTAGTATGTCAACATCGTTGGGGGACTCATTGATTGCATCCAGTTTGCAGTCATCAGTGAACTTTGTAAGCAGCCACTGGGGATGCACAAGCCAGTGCATTTCTTTGTGCCGGTCCCAAGCCCGGATAAATGGGGAGGGTTGCGTCAGGAAGGGCATCCGGCATAAAATTTTGCCAAATCATACATGCAGGCAACAGTACAGAAATACATACAGGATCGGTCGAGGCCCGGATTAACAACGACCACCACCAGTACTGTTGGCCAACAGGGTGCTGTTGGAAATTGGGCTACTGTTGGCCGAAGGAGGAGAAGAGGGGGAAGGCATGCCTGAAGGCAGGTAAAGGCTAGGAATGTGATAGTGAGGGTGGGAACTTTGAATGTTGGCAGTATGACTGGTATAGGGAGAGAGCTAGCTGATATGATGGGCTGAAGGAAGGTTGGTATATTGTGTGTGCAAGAGACCAGATGGAAGGGGAGCAAGGCTAGGTGTATCGGAGGCAGTTTCAAATTCTTTTATCATGGTGTGGATGGAAGGAGAAATGGCGTAAGCATTATCCTGAAGGAACAGTATGCTAAAAGTGTTTTGGAGGTGAAAAGAGTGTCGGATAGAGTGATGTTTATGAAGCTGGAAATTGATGGTGTAATGATGAATGTTGTTAGTGCATATGCTCCACAAGTTGGGTATGCGATGGATGAGAAAGAAAAATTTTGGAGTGAGTTGGATGAAGGGGTGATGACTGTACCCGAGGGTGAGAGACTGGTGATTGGAGCAGATTTCAGTGGGCATGTTGGTGAAGGGAACAGTGGGGATGAGGAAGTGATGGGTAGGTATGGTGTTAAGCAAAGGAATGCAGAAGGTCAGATGGTAGTGGATTTTGCGAAAAGGATGGACATGGCTGTGATGAATACATATTTTAACAAGAGGAGGAGCATAGGGTGACATACAAGAGTGGAGGAAGATGCACACAGGTGGATTATATCGTATGTAGGAGGGCCAGTTTGAAGGAGATTGGAGACTGTAAAGTGGTGACCGGAGAAAGTGTCGTTAGGCAGCATAGGATAGTGGTTTGTAGGATGACATTGGTGATCAAGAAGAGGAGTATGAGTGTGAGGGCAGCACCAAGGATCAAATGGTGGAATCTGAAAAAGGGTAATTGTGAGGTGATGTTCAGGGAAGAGTTAAGACAGGCACTGGGTGGCAGTGAAGAGTTACCGAATAGCTGGGTAACTACAGCAGAGCTAGTAGGAGAGATGGCTAGAAAGGTGCTTGGTGTGACATCTGGAAAGAGGAAGGAGGACGAGGAGACCTGGTGGTGGAATGAAGAAGTACAGGAGAGTATACAGAGAAAGAGGTTGGCGAAGAAGAAGTGGGATTGTCAAAGAGATGAAGAAAGTAGACGAGTATAAGGAGATGAGGTGCATGGCAAAGAGAGAGGTGGCGAAGGCTAAGGATAAGGCATATGAAGAGTTGTATAAAAGGTTGGACACTAAGGAGGGAGAAAAGGACCTGTACCAATTGGTTAGACAGAGGGACCGAGCTAGTAAAGATGTGCAGCAGGTAAGGGTGATAAAGGATAATGAGGGAAACATACTCACAAGCAAGGAGAGTGTGTTGAGCAGATGGAAAGAGTACTTTGAGAGGTTGATGAATGAAGAGAATGAGAGGGAGAGAAGGTTGTGTGATGTGCGGATAGTGAATCATGAAGTGCAGTGGATTAGCAAGGAGAAAGTAAGGATAGCTATGAAGAGGATGAAGAATGGAAAGGCTGTTGGTCCAGATGACATACCTGTGGAAGCATGGAGGTGTTTAGGTGAAATGGCAGTGGAGTTTTTAACTAGATTGTTTAATGAAATCTTGGAAAGTGAGAGGATGCCTGAGGAATGGAGAAAAAGTGTTTTGGTACCGATTTTTAAGAATAAGGATGATGTGCAGAGCTGTAGTAACTACAGAGGGATTAAACTGATCAGTCACAGCATGAAGTTATGGGAAAGAGTAGTGGAAGCTAGGTTAAGAAGGGATGTGATAATTAGGGATCAACAGTATGGTTTCATGCCAGGAAAGAGCACTACAGATGCGATGTTTGCTCTGAGAGTGTTGATGGAGAAGTACAGAGAAGGTCAGAATGAGTTGCATTGTGTCTTTGTGGATTTAGAGAAAGCATATGACAGGGTGCCTAGAGAGGAGTTTTGGTATTGTATGAGGAAGTTGGGAGTGTCAGAGAAGTATGTAAGAGTGGTACAGGATATGTACGAGGGTGGTATGACAGCAGTGAGGTCTGCGGTGGGAATGACAGATGCATTTAAGGTGGAGGTGGGATTACATCAAGGATCACCTCTGAGCCCTTTCTTATTTGCAATGGTGATGGACAGGTTGACAGACGAGATCAGACAGGAGTCCCCGTGGACTATGATGTTTGCAGATGACATTGTGATCTGTAGTGAGAGTAGGGAACAGGTGGAGGAGATCCTGGAGAGGTGAAGATATGCTCTAGAGAGAAGAGGAATGAAGGTCAGCAGGGCTAAGACAGAATATATGTGTGTGAATGAGAGGGAGGATAGAGGAATGGTGAGGATGCAGGGGGTTGATGTGGGGAAGGTGGATGAGTTTAAATACTTGGGATCAACAGTTCAGAGTAATGGTGAGTGTGGAAGAGAGGTGAAGAAGAGAGTACAGGCAGGATGGAGTGGGTGGAGAAGATTGTCAGGAGTGATTTGTGACAGACGAGTACCAGTAAGCTTGAAAGGGAAGGTCTACAAGAGGGTAGTGAAACCAGCTATGTTATATGGGTTGGAGAAAGTGGCATTGATAAAAAGGCAGGAGTCAGAGCTTGACGTGGCAGAGTTGAAGATGTTAAGATTTGCACTGGGTGTGACGAGGATGGACAGGATTAGGAATAAGTATATTAGAGTGTCAGCCCAGGTTGGAAGGTTTGGAGACAAAGCCAGAGAGGCAAGATTACGTTGGTTTGGACATGTGCTGAGGAGGGATGCAGAGTATATTGGGAAAAAGATGCTAAGGATGAAGCTGCCAGGTAAGAGGAAAAGAGGGAGGCCTAAGATAAGGTTTATGGATGTGGTGAGAAAGGACATGCAGGTGGTTGATGTGACAGAGCAAGATGCAGAGGACAGGAAGAAATGAAAACAGTTGATCTGCTGTGGCGACCCCTAACGGGAGCAGCCGAAAGAAGAAGAAGAAGTGAACTTTGTAAGCCATAGGCCATCTATTTTCACCTGTACATCTGAGAAATAGATTCCAAACAGCAGGGGGCCCAGCATAGATCCTTGTGGTACATCACAGGTAACTGATCTACTGGTAGAGTTGGAATCCCCAATTTTGACTGTATGCATGCTGTTGGTGAGCCAATTGGCTGCCCATATAGTGACATATGGGTTAATTCCCAGCTAGGTGAGTTTCTCAATGATGCCTGAGTGGGGGAATGTGTCAAAATCCTTGGCTAAGTAAAACATAGGCTATATGTACTATTATGCCTTCATCCAGGGCTTTTGTGGCATTCCCAAAGAGGTCCACCAGGTTTAATAAGCATGATCTACCTATAATGAAGCCAAATTGAGTCAGGCCAAGAGTTTAAAGGTCATCTATGTCTTTGTTGATAAGGTCCATGAAGATTCTCTCCATGGTTTTGCAGATGAGGCTGGTTAAGCTTATGGGTTTATAGTTCCCAGACTCGATTGATGGACCCACTTTGTACAATGGAATTTCTGTTGCTGTTTTCCACTCTGCTGGGACAAAGGCAGTACTTAAAGTGTAGTTGAAGAGCGTGCCACGTGGTTCTGCTAGGTCCTGTCTTAAACCATTTAGTAGACAGCCTTGGATGTTATCTGGTCCATAGAGGCTGCGTTTTTGGCCATGGAGTGTCATTATGACCTGCTCTTTGGAGATAGTAGGTAGAGAACTGGTGACAGGTATGCTTTGGAATATGTCTGGTGGAAACAGGGCAGTGAAGTTTGCACCAAATCTGTCTGCTAGCAGGCTGGCAATGTCCTCAGGATCATTATGAGTGGTACCATCCACTACTAGTTTGGCACAAAACTGGGCCTTCCCTTTTAGATTTCAGACATAGTTTAAGAATGCCTTGTGATTATCCTTAGCTAGGGATGCAAGTTCTGCTTCATAATTGGCTTTAGAGGACCTTACAAGATATCTGATTTGCTTCTTCAAGCTGTGGAGGGTGTCCTTACTCTGCTGAGTCAGTTCCCTCTTGTTCTTAAGCATTAGTTTCTTCCTCTTGTTGTGTAACCTATTTTATGTTTGATCTCCACCAGGGTGGCTTATTTCTTGTAAGGACATTGTTTTGATCCATTCAGGTACAGCTGCGTTTATACATTTGTATAGGTGTTTATACAGAACATTTGTGTACACTCCTGTATAGGTGTCATTGTTGACAGTGGTAGCAGGGGGTTATATGCCATCACTTAGGAAGCTGTAGTTTGCTTTGGAGAAGTTTTTCATCCTTTTTGCATTGGGGGAGGGGGGCAGATATGATCATCACTTCAAATGAGACTGATTTATGATCAGACCTTACAAGGGAGGGCAAAACATAGGGAGTAGTGCAGAGAACCTCTATGTTGGTGAGTACTAAGTATAGGACATTCGAGTCCCTTGTGGGGGTGCAGACTATCTGTTCCAGAGCATTTGTATTAACAAAGACCAGGAACCTTAGTGCAAACATGTTTGTGCTCATATATGACTCCCAGTTGATGGAAGAATAGTTGAAGTCACCCATGACCAAGGTATTTGGCTGTATAATGAGTGACTCAAGTAGGTCCAAGTAGGCAGAGTGGTTCCTGTGGTTGTAGCCTTGCATGGCTGAGGTGCTCTCTGCAGCCTTGAACCACATCTCTGTGACTGCACAGACATCGGTATCTTCCAAGGTGAGGAGTGCTTCCAGGGAGTGCAGTTTCCAATTTAGACTACTAGCATTGAGCAGCATAAGCTGAGTTTGTCGCAAGTGGATTTTTTATGTAAAAATTTTTGTTGTTATGAACTTTGCCAGTAACTGAAAGCCAAGAGATGACAGGTGAAGACCATCTCTAGCAAAGCAGTGTGGTCTGTCATTCATATCTTCCCAGGCTGACAGATACTGGATCCCCCTAGATTAACACCAGAAGCTAAGCCAATTGTTGAGGTCTATCATTTTTTGTTTGTATGGAGGCATCATCCTGGGTGAAGGTAGAATGCTGCTTAGGGCTAGGGACATACATACCTGGGACACATAACATAACCTGAGAGCTCAGTCATGTCTCTCTTCATATAGTCCATTGAGGTGCATATCAAGTTATTCACTCCAACATGGACTATGACAGAGTCATAACGGTACTTGTTGTTGAATGACTTGAGTGAGTGAATGATCTGACAGATCCTGGCACCTGACAGACAGCAGACCGTGACCTTCTCCTTGTCCAGCCCTGTGAGGAAGCATCTGTGTGTCTCACTATGAAGTCACCTGTGACCAAGATATTTGCTTTTGAGGTGTTTTGCCTTAGGGGCTTATTCACTGAGACACTGTTGTGTGTATTATTAGTATGTGTAGTGGATTCTGTTGGTCTACCGTGTGTGCAGTAGGTTTGTGCTTGGGAGGTGTCTGATCTTTAGGTAGGCTTCCAGTAAGTGCCTCCAGATATGTGGGTTCATGTGTTGTGAGCTTTTTATGTGCAGGAGGTGAAGTGTGTGTGCTGGCATCCTGTTTGATATCTGGTTTGTTGTTATGTGAGAGAATTTATTCCAAATTCATAGTATAGATACATCTCTCACATGTTGTATTTATTTGTTTTAGAAGTAACTGGTTGTTAGTATGCCTGAGACAATTGCTACATTGTTTCAGGGTACCCACGTCAATCAGGCTGGCTGGAGATATCGTGAGAAACTGTCCAGCCATTATTGCAGGTATATATTGTAGTAACTAATGGGGAGTGGGCTAGATGGGCCAGGTTTTACTATAAGACTAACAAAAGCAGATTTTCTATGGAGAGCTAGGGGTAGAAAACTGCGTCAATGCTTGAGCAGCAGTGCAGTCTGTGAGCAGCTCCAGTAAACTGAGCCCAAACCCATGCAAACACAGTGCTTAAATACAAGTGAAGTTAAATGATTTTAAACAAAGTAATCAAAGGGAAAGCCCAAGACTGAGCCTTATTCCAGCAATTCCCAACTCAGATGGGTCCTTGGCTGCACACTTCTGCCACAGTGCCTCCTTCATCCTTCATCCTTCTTCATGTAAGAAGTGTGGTTTTAGTGCTAAAACGATACCAAACAGTCAAGCTTCAGCAAGCCTGAATCTAGCCTATGCTATAAAGTACAGAAGTACTAGAAATTCAAAGTGCAGAAAAAGAGTCACAGCAGCAAAAAAAATAAAAATAAATAAATAAATAAATAAATAAAAACAGTTTAAATAAAGCAGCAGTTCAGTAGACTACTCCCATAAGAGTGTAGACCACAAACCTTCCTAGTGTGAAATAACTGGTCTGGAACCTAAGTGCTTAAACCAGAACATAAACACTTTAAGAATAACAGAAACAATAAGCCTTCAACCAGTAATTCCCAGCTTAGAACAGTGTAGGCTACACTCTACTGCCATAAAGGTCTAGACCAAAACCTTCCTAATGCAAAATAACTGGTTTGGAATCCAAGTGCTTAAATCAGAACAAAGACACTTAGAATAACATGTACAATAAGCATTCACCAGCAATTTCCAGCTTACTTGGGTATAGGCTGTCCTGTCCTGCCACAAGACATTGCATGGTCAGTCCTTTGAGATCCATTTTTTTTTTTACAATGTTACTTGAGTCAGTAGTATATGAAAAAAATAGTGGATATATATATATATATATATATATATATATATATATATATATATATATATATATATATATATATATATGCACACACACACACACACACACACACACACACACACAGTGGATATAAAAAGTGTACACACCCCCTGTTAAAATGCCAGGTTTTTGTGATACAAAAAAATTGAGACCACAATAAATTATTTCAAAAATGTTCCCACCTTTAATGTGATCTGCAACCTGTACAATTCAATTGAAAAACAGAAACACAAATCTGTTAGGGGAATTGTTTGTGTCTTTTAGCTTTTCCCGGTTAGGGGTCGCCACAGCGGAACTCCGGTCTGCTAATGATTGGCAGTAGATTTTTACGTACTGGCTTGCCGGGCCTAACGCACAACCTTCAACGAAGGAACGCCTATTCACACATGTCGCTACACAGAAGACGCTCTAACTGAGAATCGAACGGGCAACCTCTAACTGTGAGGTGACAACGCTACCGCAGCACCACCACTGCAAATCTGTTAGGGGAATAAATATAAAAAATAAAAAACATACAATAAGCTGGTTGCATAAGTGTGCACACCCTTAAACTAATACTTTGTTGAAGCACCTTTTGATTTAATTACAGTATTCAGTCTTCTTGGGTACACACCTGCCATCAGTTAAAGAGACTCTGATTAACCCCAAATAAAGTTCAGCTGCCCTAGTAGGATTTTCCTTACATTTACTCAGTTGCCTGCTACAGCAAAAGCCATGGTTCGCAGAGAGCTTACAAAGCATCTGAAAGGTATCAGTCAGGAGAAGGGTACAAAAATATTTCCACAGCATTGGATATACCATGGAACACAGTGAAGACTGTCATTAAATAGTGGAGAAAATATGGGATAACAGTGACGTTGCAAAGAACTGGACGTCCTTCCAAAATTGATGAATAGACAAGATGAAAACTGGTCAGAGAGGCTGCCAAGAGACCTACAGCAACACTGAAGGAGTTGCAGGAATTACTGGCAAGTACTGGTGTGTACTACATGTGCCAGCAGTCTCCTATATTTTCCATATATCTGGGCTGTGGGGTAGAGTTGCAAGGCGGAAGCCTTTTCTTACACAGAAAAACATCCAGGCTTGGCTAAAATTTGCAAAACAATACATCAGGTCTCACAAAAGCGTGTGGGAAAATGTGTTATGGTCTGATGAGACCAAGGTTGAACTTTTTGGCCACAATTCCAAAAGGTACATTTGGCACAAAAACACTTTGCATCACCAAGAGAACACCATACCCACGGTGAAGCATGGTGGTGGCAGTTTCTTGCTTTGAGGCTGCTTTTCATCAGCTGGAACTGGGGCTTTAGTCAAGGTGGAGGGAATTATGAGCAGTTCCAAATTACAGTCACTTTTGGCCCAAAACCTTCAGGTGTCTGCTAGAAATCTAAGGATGAAGCGGAATTTCACCTTTCAACATGACAATGACCCCAAGCATACATCCAAATCAACAAAAGAATGTTTTCAACAGAAGTAAATTACAGTTTTTAAATGGCCCAGCCAGAGCCCAGACCTAAAACCAATATAAAATCTGTGGAGTGACCTGAAGAGGGCTGTGCACAGGAGATGCCCTGACAGTCTGACAGATTTGGAGTACTTTTGCAAGGACGAGTGGGCAAATATTGCCAAGTCAAGATGTGCCATGCTGATAGACTCCTACCCAAGAAGACTGAATGTTGTAATTAAATCAAAAGGTGCTTCAACAAAGAATTAGTTTAAGGGTGTGCATACTTAATGCATCCAGCTTATTGTACGTTTGTTATTTTTTTTATATTTTTTCCTCTAACAGATTTGTTTTTCAATTGAATTGTACAGGTTATAGGTCACATTAAAGGCGGGAAAAGTTTTGAAATGATTTATTGTGGTCTCATTTTTTTATATCACAAAAAACTGGCATTTTAACAGGAGTGTGTGCATTTTTTATATCCACTGTGTGCGTGTGTGTGTTTTTTATATATATATATATATATATATATATATATATATATATATATATATATACACACACACACACACACACACACACACACACACACACACACACACACACACACACACACACACACACACACACACACACACACACACACACATGGGCTAGTAGAAAAATGAGAAGGTGGAGGATGTGTCTTGGGGTTCAGCTTGCCACAAATGGGCTTTAGTGGACTGGCCTCAAGCTGGTTTGTAGTTCTTGGTCTTGGCCATTTCAAACACAGTTCAGGATGGTTGCATGGAACAAACCAGTAATGCACTGAAAGACCAGTGATTCTATCCCTGAGGGGGGCTCAGAAGCTGAAAAGCATGCAGAAGCATCACAATAGCATATTGTAAGCTGTGCACAGAAGATGTAAAGATAGAAATAACCATGTGCCACATCAAAAGGGTGGCAGATGTCTGGAGGAAAATCAGATTGCGGTATCTGTGGAGAGGTTGTTCCTTAAAAGAAGCTTAATGAAACTGAAACACTGAATCAGGATGAGTCATTTGAGGAGGAAGAAGCCATCATCGTTAGTTCATAGAATAAAGAAAGCCTTCAAACACAAACAGAGCTTTTATGAAAATGAGGGAAAAAAACAGTCAGATAAACAGTTTTAACATGATAATGAAATAGCCAAGAAGCCTCAAAGTAGGTGGGAGGAATGAAAATGAAGTTGAAATGTTTTTTCCGTGTACAATCACTGAGAAAAGGTTAAGAAAATTACAGAATTTTGAATCTGTCATTGCTGACACACAAAATACTAGTCATCAAAACAAGATAGTGTTGAGTTGTTATTACATAGCATTAAAGCAAGTAATAAAAGAAATGCTACTTAACTGATTTTGTTACAGTGAGGAAGCCCCCTTACAGTCTCCACCACTTAAACATTGTAACTTTGTTGCATAGCCTTGGGGGGCACAGTCACACATCCTTACAGTGCATGGCCGGCCTTAGGCATAGGCCAACTAGGCAGCCGCCTAGGGCGCCGGTGTAGCAGGGGCACTTTTCCAGTATTTATTTGGTGTAGGTAGACCAGGATGGGGGCACCAGGTAATGTGTTGGGGGGCGCCGTGGAGCTGTTTTGCCTAGGGCACCAGTTGACCTAGGGCCGCTAACAGCAAAACTCTGATCGTCTTGTTATCTCATACCTCATCCAGCCATGTTGGCATTGTGTTGTTTCTCTAGCTAGTTTTCATTATTTTATGAGACTGCAGAGACAAAATGGAAGTTATGTTCCAAAAAGTAGAGAAAGAGGCTTGATCACATCCTATGTTTCTTATATTTTAGTGGAATGAAACAAGACAACATCCTCAACCAGTGAGAGGCATTGAATGATTCATTTGTATAAGTAAGAGGACTTCTTGCCCCCTGCACTGACATGTGGGAGGGCTGTACCCCCCACTTTACTTCTATATAATAAATGCACCCACACTCACACCACTGGAGTCTCCAGAAACAGTTGATTTAGCACTTTTATCTTTTATTTTTAAAATGTCAACAGGATTTCCGAAATGTTTCTGGTTTTACTTTTATAAACTAACTCCAGGATTACTGTACCTTGGAAAAAGATACGGCTCTTACTGAATTAGTACGTATTTCCTGCTTATCACAATTAGTTTCCTAGTTCTGAGGATTAGACGTATGTTCCTTGAGTGTGAAACAAGAACACCTTTGACTCTACATCTTCAGCTGCTGATCTACAAGTGGATGAAGTTGGTTGCAGGGTAAAAAATAATTAAATAATTATCTGTGTGGGTGGATAGCATTTTGAGATGAAGCAGAGGGCGGTAGTGAAGGTGTAAATCTGCACTATGTTGATGGATACCATTAGTTTAAGTGCGAAATGCATTCACGTCTGCAGCACATTACAGAAAGGTTTAAAACTGGGTTACTATCTAAAAAGTGAGGCTTTATTCGGGGGGATTAGATAACTTTCACTGCTGAGAAGAGCTAAAATATGTGTGTCAGAAGAACGTAGAGCAGCGAGGAGTGTAAGAGAGATGGGTTGGTACTAGGTATGATAGATGAAGAGAATAATTTTATTCATCACCCCGTCAGTGAACCTTACTACACACTGTTTGTAAGAGGCAATATTAAAGCAAGTAGAATGCTGTATTGTATCAACACAGGTAGAGACTCCTTAGAGAGTCTTCATGTCTTCATGAGTGAAGCGTGGTGCTTTGTACGTTTGTGGGGGATCTGGCTAAGGAGGGCTTTCACCCTGCCAGAGGGGCTCAGAGAAGAGAAGTGCCCAGGACATGGGCATGGGAAAGGCTAGAGATCAGATGAACAGCAGTACCATGTTAGATGCCCTGAACATCTTGTATTCGAGGGTGAAAGGGAGAGGGTAATATGTTCTGTATGATTACATTATGTACCATAAAAGGATTTCTTCCTATGTACCGGCAGAAGTAAGGCCCATGCATGGATGATGGAGGAGAACATTGTTCTGTTTTACTAATTTAATGTTGACTCTGCTCCTCTCCTTGGTGTACTGATGCTAAAATGGACTTCAGCTGAGGTGTGTACAAAAGGAAGGGATAAATGGAGATAACATAAGGCAGAGAGGGATGCCAGCTAAGGTCTGCTTGTGCATCATTCACACTAGACTGGCTTATAGCACCTTTCACCAGTACAGCTGTATGCTGATCCTGCATAGTTTCTGTACCAGTCGGGCAACTATGTCTGATCTTCTGTAGATACTGTCATGGCATTGATGGTATGATTTATATGCTGATGGATTTGTACAACCATGCGTAATTCTAATATTGTTGTATACAGATGAACACATTTATGTACCATTGGTACAGTGCTCAGTCACAAACAGCTATATACAGTACTAGCAAGAATGACAGTATTTGTGGTCTTGTACAGCTATGCAGATTCATTATATGATGGTATATAAACACATGATTCTGTACAACTGATATGTAGTTCTGATGGGAATAGCACCTTGTACCTGGCTGCATAATATTAAAAACATGTTTCTGGTAGTGATAGCGACATATATTTGGTCAAGTAGAGTCACACTACTAGCTGTATTAATATCATGTGTATGTCTGTACACAGTTATACATAGATCCTGCAAGGATTATAATTTATGTGTCCATGCACAGTTATATATAGTCCCATCAGTGATAGTACCCTGCACATTGTCATGTACAGATATACATAGTTCCAGAAGTGATAGTACCCTGTATATAACCATGCACAGTTACACAGTCCCATCGGTGATAGTAACCTGTACATATCCATGCACAGTTACATAGTCCCTATAGTCATCACAGTAATAGTACCCTGCATGTTGTCATGTACAGTTATACATAGTCCCATCAGTGATAGAGCCCTGTACATATCCATGCACAGTTACACAGTCCCATCAGTGATAGTACCCTGTACATGTCCATGTAGAGTCACACAGTCCTCACAGTGATAGTACCCTGTACAGATCCATGCACAGTTACACCGTCCCATCGGTGATAGTAACCTGTACATATCCATGCACAGTTACATAGTCCCCCAGTAATAGTACCCTGCATGTTATCATGTACAGGTATACATAGTCCCATCAGTGATAGAGCCCTGTACATATCCATGCACAGTTACACAGTCCCATCAGTGATAGTACCCTGTACAGATCCATGCACAGTTACACAGTCCCATCAGTGGTAGTGCCCTGTACATATCCATGTGCAGTTACCCAGTCCCGTCAGTGATAGTACCCTGCACATTGTCATGTAGAGCTAAACATAGTCCCGTCAGTGATTGTACCCTGTACATATCCATGCACAGTTACACAGTCCAATCAGTGATAGTACCCTGTATGTTGTCATGTACAGTTACACATAGTCCCATCATTGATAGTACCATGTACATATTCATGCACAGTTACACAGTCCCGGAAGTGATAGTACCCTGCATGTTATGTACAGTTACACATAGTCCCATCAGTGATAGTACTCTGTACATATCCATGCACAGTTGCACAGTCCTGTCAGTAATAGTGCCCTGCACGTTGTCATGTACAGTTATACATAGTCCCATCAATGATCGTACCCTGTACATATCCATGCACAGTTACACAGTCCCGTCAGCGATAGTACCCTGCACATTGTCATGTACAGTTGTACATAGTCCCATCAATGGTAGTACCCTGTACATATCCATGTGCAGTTACACAATCCCCACAGTGATAGTACCCCGCATGCTGTCTTGTACAATTATACACAGTCCCATCAATGACAGTACCCTGTACATATCCATGCACAGTTATACAGTCCCGTCAGTGAAAGTACCCTGCACATTGTCATGTACAGTTTATTTATTTGCCTGCCATTTGTTAACTGGGTTGGTCTGGCTGGGCAGGTGCCCTTTTTCAGCAAAGACCAAAGGAGAAAAGCTCCATTACAGCAACAAATTTTTACAAAGAATTTACACATTTAAATCAAACAGCCTTTGAGCATAATAATTTAGAAAAGTACCATAATAGCATAGAATTTTTACAGTTGATAAAGTATTTACATGTACAATCATATCAATCAAATATATACAATCCAAACACATTTTTTAGTGTATTATTGTATGCCTTGCAAACACAGGATGAATGTCAAAAATCAATTAAATGGAAAGGGAAATTACTAACCTATGTGTAGTTTAGTGAGGTGTACAGGTGTCAGAGGTGTACAGGTGTCGGAGTGAGAGAATCCAGTGAAGAAAGTGAAGGGAAGAAGAGGGTTACGGAATAAAGGAGAGGGTATAGTGTGAAGATTGGAGTATAATGAAAGGGAAGAGTCACAGAGCTTGAGTCTGGTGATACAGATAGGAATAGGAATCAGCAGAAAGGGGAGGGATTTGGGGAAAAAGGGAGGGGGAGTGAGGCAGGAAATGCAGGGTTCAAGTAGGGTCTTTACAAGGGCAGTGCCAGTCATTAAGCAGATATTCCTTTATAGAGAGTTTGAAGTTTGCTTTGTTTTGGAGAGATCTGATGTGGAGAGGGAGTTGGTTTGAAGAGTAGCTAACTGGCTATATAGCATTTTTCCTTTGGCTTTGTTTGGTTTGGTGATTTGAAGGCGGTGCTGGTCTGAGCTACGAAGTTCCCAGTTAGGGACAGAAGGAGAGATGATGTTTGCTAGAGATGAAGAGGCAGTGGTTTGATGGAGGATAGTATGAGTAAGAAGCCGCTGAGGTAGGAGGAGTTGATTACAGAGTTCTAACCAATGTAGTTTTTGTAAGGGTGATGTGAGTGATAGGGAAGGTTAGCGACAAATCTTGCGATTTTGTTGTAGGTAAGTTTAAGTTGGGTAGACAAGTTTATTTGGAGGTTAGTGAAAATTTGGGCAGTGTATAGTAGTAGGGTTGGCAGTAGATAGGCTTGAGCTAGGGACAATTTAGATTCTTGTGTTAAGAAATTTTTATACATAGCCCCATCAGTGATAGCACCCTGTACATACCCATGCACAGTTACACATTCCCATCAATGATAGTACCCTGCACATTGTCATATACAATTACATGTAGTCCTATCAATGATAGTACCCTGTACATATGCATGGACAGATACAGTCCCCACAGTGATAGTACCTTGCATGTTTCATGTACAGTTATACATAGTCCCATCACTGACATTACCCTGTACATATCCTTGTGCAGTTACACAGTGCTGTCAGTGATAGTACCCTGCACATTGTCATGTAGAGTTACACATAGTCCCATCAGTGATAGTACCCTGTACATATCCATGCACAGTTACACAGTCCTCACAATGATAGTACTGTGCATGTTGTCATGTACAGTTACATATAGTCCCATCAGTGGTAGTGCCCTGTACATATCCATGCACAGTTACACAGTCCCCACAGTGATAGTACCTTGCACGTTTCATGTACAGTTATACATAGTTCCATCACTGACATTACTCTGTACATATCCTTGAGCAGTTACACAGTGCTGTCATGTACAGTTGCATATAGTCCCATCAGTGGTAGTGCCATGTACATATCCATGCACAGTTACACATTCCCATCCGTGATAGTACACTGTACAGATCCGTATACAGTTACACAGTGCCATCAGTGATAGTACCCTGCACATTGTCATGTACAGTTACATATAGTCCCATCAGTGATAGTACCATGTACATATCCATGCACATGATACTGTATGAAACTGTACATGACAAAGTACAGTTACATATAGTCCCATCAGTGATAGTACCATGTACATATCAATGCACAGTTACACAGTCCAGTCAATGATAATACCCTGCATGTTTCATGTACAGTTACACACAGTCCCGTCAGTGATAGTGCCCTGCACATTTAATGTACAATTACACATAGTCTCATCAATGATAGTACCCTATACATATCCATGCACAGTTACACAGTTCCATCAGTGATAGTACCCTGCATGTTGTCATGTACAGTTACACACAGTCCCGTCACTGGTCGTACCCTGCACATTGTCATGTACAATTACACATAGTCCCATCAGTGGTAGTACCTTGTACGTATACATGCACAGTTACACAGTCCCATCAGTGAAAGTACCCTGCACGTTGTCATGTACAGTAACACATAGCCCCATCAGTGACAGTACCCTGTACATATCCAAGCACAGTTACACAGTCCCATCAGCGATAGTAGCCTGTACATATTTATGCACAGTTACACGTAGTCCCATCAGTGGTAGTACCCTGCACGTTGTCATATACAGTTATGTATATGACACCATCATACTAGGTGACTTCAACTACCCTAATATAGACTGGGAACACTACTCAAGCCCAAACACCCTAGCCCAAATGTTCCTGGAATTCATAAACTCAAATGCCATGGAACAACTAGTCACCATCCCCACAAGAGGAGAAAACATACTTGATCTCATCATCACGAACATGGGAGCACAATGTTCAACACCAGAAGTATACCCCTCACTGGTGAGATCAGATCACAAACTAATCTTGCTGGAGGTCCTCATCCCACCCCCACCTGAAATAAAAAAGACCACAGTAAAAAACTTCTCGAAAGCCGACTTCACACTTCTAAAGACTAGTGTGGTCTCCTTTAAGGCCCCCGAGCTGGCGGAAAACAAGCCGCTGAATCACTTACAAATGCCTTCTACCAGCACCTGCAGGACTGCATGGATAAGGCAATCCCAAGCAAAACAAAGACTCGTTGTACCAAGGGCAAGCGTTCAGTCTGGTGGACCCCAGCCATAAACAAACTCTACAACAAAAGGAGGAAGCTACTACAAGATAGAGCAAAATCCTTAAAAGGTAAGACACCTTTGATCACTATAAGTAAAAAACTAAGAGCTCTCATAAAATCATCCAAAGCAAATTTTGAGAGAAAAATAGCTAAAGACTCAAAAGACAATCATAAGGCCTTTTTTAGCTATGTTAGAAACCTGGGAGGAAACTCCCAGATATGCTCAGAACTAGTTCAAAATGATGTGAAGATTACTGATCCTACAGACATTGCCAACATACTGGCTGACAGGTTCAGTGCAAACTTCTCCCCAAAAGGAGAGATATCTATACCAAATGGTTGCAGCCCCCCAAACATCTCAAATGCCCAAGTGAGAACTGCTCTCTCCAAAGCAAAAAACACAGCATCCATGGGACCTGATGGTGTCCCAGGCTGTGTGCTCCACGAACTCAACAAGGAATTAAACCCACAGCTAGGACAGCTGTTTAATCATAGTCTCACCTCTGGATACGTACCCAGGGAGTGGCGCACTGCGACTGTGGTCCCACTTCACAAAGGCGGTGCCTCCACAGACCCTGGAAATTACCGCCCATTAGCTTGACAAGCCTTATCTGCAAAGCTATGGAGAGGATCATAATGGACCTCATAAATAAAGACATAGGGAATTTGCAGACTTTGGATCCAACCCAGTTTGGCTTTGTCAAAGGCAGATCATGCCTTTTAAACTTGGTCGACTTTTTCGAAACAGTCACCAAAGCCATTGATGAGGGAAAGGCAGTCCATACAGCCTACCTCGATCTGGCGAAGGCCTTCGATACAATACCCCACTTGGGTATCATTGAAAAACTCATCAGCTTAAATGTTAACCTATACATCACAAGATGGGTTGCAAACTGGCTGAGTGACAGAACCCACAGGGTCAGAGTTGCTGGCGCCATGTCAGACTCAAAGCCTGTCACAAGTGGTGTCCCACAGGGCTCAGTCCTGGGCCCACTCTTGTTTGGCATCTACTTTTCCAAAGTACAAGCAAACACAGGAGGGTTATGGCTGACAAAGTTTGCAGATGACTGCAAACTGGGCGCCGTAGTCAAAAACACATCTGACACAGATATCCTTCAGAAGGGTCTCACAGAAACGGATGACTGGTGCCAGAGCCATGGCCTAAAGTTAAATGCCAAAAAATGCATAGTCATACCCTTCGGGAAAAACAAGGTTACCCCTAGCTACCATATAGGTGGTAATCCTCTGAGCACAGAAGAAGTTATCAGGGACCTGGGGACCCAGGTTGACAGTAGCCTGTCATTCGACACCCATGTAGCTAAAGTAGTTAGGAAGACCTTCTACATTACCCACCTTATCATGAAGGGATTCACATCTAGATCAGGGGAGGTCATAGTCTCCCTATACTCATCACTCATCAGACCAATGATTGAGTACAATGCCCCATTCGAATGTATCTGACCCCACACTTTCAGCAGCGGGAGAGAGCACAAAAGTTCCTCACCAAAAGGATAAAGGGTCTCAAAATCTGTCCTATGCTGCCCGACTGAAAGAACTCCAGCTCTATTCAGTCGCCACCGCTTGCTCAGAGGTGACCTTTGCCTGACATACAAGGCCATGTCAAACCCAGATTTGATGAATATGCTTCACCTCAAAAACTCTAGATCCGTCAGAGCCACAAGGGCGGGAGACTTAAACCTCGACACGGCTATTAATAGGACGTGCTGGAGGGATAGATTCATCACCCAAAGTCTCCCTATGCTGTGGAACAAAATCCCGGTATATGTGAGGCAGAGCACCTCGCTGGCCTTGTTCAAGAGAAATCTTGACCAATGGATGGGAGATCGCAGATATACTCCAGGGATTACCTCAGTGTCACTGCTAGACAGAGGCACAGCAAAATAATGGGTATAGTTCCCCATACAAAAGGGGTGGCGTAAGCCACAAAACTATGGGCTAGGCTTATAAATGCCCTCAGGCAGATAGCCTAGTATGAACCTATGAACCTATGAACATAGTCCCATCAGGGTAGTACCCTGTAAGTGTCCATGCACAGTTACACAGTCCCATCAGTGATAGTACCTTGCACATTGTCACGTACAGTTACACATAGTCCCATAAGTGGTAGTACCTTGTACATATCCATACACTGTTACACAGTCTCCACAGTGATAGTGCTTTGCACGTTGTCATGTACAGTTATACATAGTCTAAGAAGTAATAGTACCCTGTACATATCCTTGTGCAGTTACACAGTCCCAACAGTGATAGTACCCTGCATGTTCTCATGTACAGTTATACATAGTCCCATCAGTGGTAGTACCTTGTACATATCCATACACTGTTACACAGTCTCCACAGTGATAGTGCTTTGCACGTTGTCATGTACAGTTATACATAGTCTAAGAAGTAATAGTACCCTGTACATATCCTTGTGCAGTTACACAGTCCCAACAGTGATAGTACCCTGCATGTTCTCATGTACAGTTATACATAGTCCCATCAGTGGTAGTACCTTGTACATATCCATGCACTGTTACACAGTCTCCACAGTGATAGTGCTTTGCACGTTGTCATGTACAGTTACACATAGTCCCATAAGTGGTAGTACCTTGTACATATCCATACACTGTTACACAGTCTCCACAGTGATAGTGCTTTGCACGTTGTCATGTACAGTTACACATAGTCCCATCAGTGGTAGTACCTTGTACATATCCATGCACTGTTACACAGTCCCCACAGTGATAGTGCTTTGCATGTTGTCCTGTACAGTTATACATAGTCTAGAACCCTGTACATATCCAAGCGCAGTTACACAGTCCCATCCGTGATAGTACCCTGCACGTTGTCATGTACAGTTATCCATAGTCCTGCCATTGCAGTACCCTGTACATACATATGCACAGTTATGCAGATTCATGGTAGGGATCATACCCTATACATATCCATGTACAGTTGTACATAGTGCTTGCAGTGATCATACCCTGTACATATCCCCATATAGTTATACACATTCCTGGCATACCCTATATATATATATATCCCTGTACAGTTATACACAGTCTTGGCAGTGATCATACCCTATGCATAAATCTGTACAGTTATACACAGTCCCTACAGAGATAATACCCTACACATATCCAAGTACAGTTATACGCAGTCCCGGCAGTGATCATAACCTGTACATATCCATATATAAGTATACATAATCCTGGCAGTGATCATACCCTCTACATATCCCTGTACAGTTATACACACTCCTGGCAGTGATCATACCCTGTGCATATCCCTATAAAGTTATACAGAGTCCCAGCAGTGATCATACCCTCTACATGTCTATATATAGTTATATACAGTCCTGAGAGTGATAATACCCTACACATATCCACGTACATTTATACACAGTCCCAGCACTGATCATACCCTCTACATATCCATATATACGTATACATAATCCTGGCAGTGATCATACCTTCTACATATCCCTGTACAGTTATACACACTCCTGGCAGTGATCATACCCTGTGCATATCCCTATAAAGTTATACAGAGTCCCAGCAGTGATCATACCCTGTACATATCCATATATACGTATACATAATCCTGGCAGTGATCATACCCTCTACATATCCATGTACAGTTATACACACTCCTGGCAGTGATCATACCCTGTGCATATCCCTATAAAGTTATACAGAGTCCCAGCAGTGATCATACCCTCTACATGTCCATATATAGTTATATACAGTCCTGAGAGTGATCATACTTTATACATGTCCCTGTACAGTTATACATGGTCCTGGCAGTGATTATACCCTGTTCATATCCCTATACAGTTATACAGAGTCCCAGCAGTGATCATACCCTATACATATACATTTATACACAGTCCTGGCAGTGATCATACCCTGTACATATGCACTTATACACAGTCCCGGCAGTGAGCATACCCTGTACATATTCCTATACAGTTATACAGCATCCTGGCAGTGATCATACCCTATACAGTTATACACAATCCTGGAAGTGATCATACCCTGTACATATCCATATATAGCTGTATACAGTCCTGACAGTGATAATACCCTATTCATGTCCTTGTACAGTTTTCACAGTCCTGGCAGTGATCATACCTTATACATATACAGTTATAAACAGTCCTGGCAGTGATCATACCCTTTACATATCCATATATAGTTATATACAGCCCTGGCAGTGATAATACCCTATGCATATCCCTGTATAGTTATACACAGTTCTGGCAGTGATCATGCCATATACATATACAGTTATACAGAGTCTTGGCAGTGATCATACTCTATACATATACATATAGTGTTATACACAGTCCTGCCAGTGATCATACCCTATACATATCCCTGTACAGTTATACACAGCCCTGGCACTGATCATACCCTCTACATATCCATATATAGTTGTATACAGTCCTGACAGTGATAATACCCTATACATATATACACAGTCCCGGCAGTGATCATATCCTGTACATATAGTGTTATACACAGTCCTGGCAGTGATCATACCCTATACATATACATATAATGTTATACACAATCCTGTCAGTGATCATACCCTATATATATCTCTGTACAATTATGCACACTTCTGGCAGTGATCCTACCCTATACATATCCCTGTACAGTTATACACAGTCCCGGTAGTGATCATGCCATATATATACATATACAGTTATACACACTCCTGGCAGTGATCATACCCTGTACATATCCCTATACAGTCAGACACAGTCCCGGCAGTGATCATACCCTTTACATATACATATAGTGTTATACACAGTCCTGGCAGTGATCATACCTTATACAGATCCCTGTACAGTTATACACAGTCCCGGTAGTGATCATGCCATATACATATACATATACGTATAGCGTTATACACAGTTCTGGCAGTGATAATACCCTATACATATCCCTGTACAGTTTTTCACAGTCCTGGCAGTGATCATACCTTATACATATACAGTTATACAGAGTCCTGGCATTGATCATACCCTATACATATAATGTTATACTCAGTCCTGACAGTGATAATACCCTATACATATCCCTGTACAGTTTTTCACAGTCCTGGCAGTGATCATACCCTATACATGTACATATACAGTTATACACAGTCCGGGCAGTGATCATACCCTTTACATATACATATACAGTTGTACACAGTCCTGGCATTGATCATACCCTGTACATATAATGTTATACTCAGTCTTGACAGTGATGATACCCTATACATATCCCTGTATAGTTTTTCACAATCCTGGCTTTGATCACACCCTCTACATATCCCTGTACAGTTATACACAGTCCTGGCAGTAATCATACCCTCTACATATCCATATATAGTTATAGACAGTCCTGACAGTGGTAATACCCTATGCATATCCCTCTACAGTTATACACAGTCCTGGCAGTGATCATACCCTGTACATATCCCTTTATGGTTATACACAGTCCTGGCAGTGATCATACCCTATACATATACATATAGCATTATACACAGTCCTGGCAGTGATCATACCCTATACATATCCCCATATGGTTATACACAGTCCTGGCAGTGATCATACCCTGTACGTATCCCCATATGGTTATACAGAGTCCTGGCAGTGATCATACTCTGTACATATCCATATATAGTTATACACAGTCCTGGCAGTGATCATACCCTGTACATATCCATGTACAGTTATACACAGTCCTGTTAGTGATCATACCCTGTACATATCCCTATACAGTTATACGCAGTCCCAGCATTGATCATACCCTGTACATATACATATAATGTTATACACAGTCCTGGCAGTGATCATACCCTGTACATATCCCTATACAGTTATACACAGTCTCGGAATTGATCATACCCTGTACATATACATATAGTGTTATATACAGTCCTAGCAGTGATCGTACCCTGTACATATACATATAGTGTTATACACAATCCTGGCAGTGATCATACCCTATACATATCCCTGTACAGTTTTACACAGTTCTGGCAGTGATCATACTCTCTACATATCCATATATAGTTGTATACAGTCCTGACAGTGATAACACCCTATACATATCCCTGTACAGTTTTTCACAGTCCTGGCAGCAATCATACCCTATACATATACGGTTATACAAAGTCCTGGCAGTGATCATATCCTATACATATAGTGTTATACTAAGTCCTGGCAGTGATCATACCCTCTACATATCCATATATAATTGTAAACAGTCCTGGCAGTGCTTATACCCTCTACATATCCCTGTATAGTTATACACAGTCCTGGCAGGGATCATACCCTCTACATATTCATATATAGTTATATACGGTCCTGGCAGTGATAATACCTATGCAAATCCCTGTACAGTTTTTCACAGTCCTGGCAGTGATCATACCCTATAAATATACATATACAGTTATACACAGTCCTGGCAGTGATCAGACCCTATACATGTACATATAGTGTTATACACAGTCCTGTCACTGATCATACCCTCTACATATCCCTGTACAGTTATTCACTGTCCTGGCAGGGTCATACCCTCTACATATCCATATATAGTTATATACAGTCCTGGCAGTGATAATACCCTATATATATATATATATATATATATATATATATATATATATATATATATATCCCTGTACAGTTTTTCACAGTACGAGCAGTGATCATACCCTATATCTCACTATGCAGTTATACACAGTCAGGGATCATATTTTGCACACACCGATGTTATGTTATACACAGTCCATGCAGTGATAGTACTTTGTTCATAGTCTCACACAGTTATGCACAATTGTGGCAGTGAATAGTACCCTGTATATAGCCACTCGGCTTTAGACTGCCGTGGTAGTGATAATATACTGTATATAGCCATGCATAGTTATACACAGGCTCAGCAGTGATTGTACATTTTACATAGCAATGTACTGTTTTTATATATATATATATATATATATATATATATATATATATATATATAGTCCTGGTATTGTTAGTACTGTGTACATAAATTTTGGAAAGCACTTTTACCAAGTGTTCTTTTGTAATGATAGGGTGATTTAGCTCCTTAGGTATATGGTCGTTTTGTATAAAAGCCTCTGGGGTTAAATGTGCATTGTATTTGTTTGCCGGTATATTTCCAATGTTTGCTGGATTAGAGTAGGTAGTAACTTTTTGAATAAACTCAGAGCAATTAAGTGTAATTTGCTAACTTCCAGACGTAAGTAAAGAAGGACATAAAATTATCCGTAGCTTCTGATGCTAGTATAAATTCATGAGAAGCATTAGTTTTCCTGGTGGTATTTTTCAGTACCTTGGATAACACTTTGATGTTGACCTTCATTTAGACCTTCGTTTTGCTATATATTGTAGTATTGACCTTCATTTAGACCTTCGTTTTGCTTTATATTGTAGTATTGACCTTTATTTAGACCTTTGTTTCGCTTTATATTGTACTATTGACCTTCATTTAGACCTTCGTTTTGCTTTATATTGTAGTATTGACCTTCATTTAGACCTTCGTTTCACTTTATATTGTAGTATTGACCTTCATTTAGACCTTCGTTTTGCTATATATTGTAGTATTGACCTTCATTTAGACCTTCGTTTTGCTATATATTGTAGTATTGACCTTCATTTAGACCTTCGTTTCGCTTTATATTGTAGTATTGACCTTCATTTAGACCTTCGTTTCGCTTTATATTGTAGTATTGACCTTCATTTAGACCTTTGTTTTGCTATATATTGTAGTATTGACCTTCATTTAGACCTTCGTTTCACTTTATATTGTAGTATTGACCTTCATTTAGACCTTCGTTTTGCTATATATTGTAGTATTGACCTTCATTTAGACCTTCGTTTCGCTTTATATTGTAGTATTGACCTTCATTTAGACCTTTGTTTTGCTATATATTGTAGTATTGACCTTCATTTAGACCTTCGTTTTGCTATATATTGTAGTATTGACCTTCATTTAGACTTTTGTTTTGCTTTATATTGTAGTATTGACCTTCATTTAGACCTTAATTTCGCTTTATATTGTAGTATTGACCTTCATTTAGATCTTCGTTTCGCTTTATATTGTAGTATTGACCTTCATTTAGACCTTCATTTCGCTTTATATTGTAGTATTGACCTTCATTTAGATCTTCGTTTCGCTTTATATTGTAGTATTGACCTTCATGTAGACCTTCATTTCGCTTTATATTGTAGTACGTTTTTTTCTCGTATTGAATTATTTGTTTAGGCCTGTAGACCGCCAGACTGCTTTGCTCTTTTCTTTCACCTTTGGAAGGGACTGACAGATTTACACTGTTTTCTAGGTGAGCATATAATTTATTTGCATAACTACTTGCAGTGTTGACATTTTGTGGTGTGCAGTTATAGTTGAACTTTGAGACTTTGTTTGAAGTGTTTGAAAACTGTATTATTTGCAGCTGCTGGTTTTGAAAGAGAAGGCTCCAATTTGTGGTCAGACCATACCTCTCATCTTATAGGTGCAAAAATTCTGGGCAATGCCAAAAAGGGGGAGGGGGGACAAATGCATTGCTCTTATAAACTTAGAAATTTCTAAGAATAATAAATTTTGAATTAGCATGCATTTGTCAGAGGATATGAAGTCTGAAACTTCGATGTATGCCATTACTTAATGACTTTAATCGTCGAAGATTTGCAAGAAAACCATACATTTTATGAGTTACAGACCAAAATATGAGGTAAAACTCTGGACATTCTCTGAAAATCTGGACAGTCGAGTAGGTACAGTTCAAACTTGACTGGGGAAGGGTCTGCCAGTGGGATAGTGCATATAGCTGCCGTATTTGTAAGAACAAGGTGAAAAACATTTTGTCCTTTTCTGAGCTATTTGACCAGTTGATACAGGGAGTTTTTATTTACAAAAATCAATGAATTTTTGGGTGTAGCGTACACTTCAGTTATAAGCCTCTTATTTTATTGACGAGTAGTTAAAGGTCTCCGAACATGATCCACTTTTTGTGACCATGGAGTTCATATAATGTATTTAAGAAATGGACATGCTTTTTGGGGGTCATTGTGAGGGTTAAGTAACATTTGGTTTTACTTATCGTAATGTGAATCTCATTAAGCTTGGTTCCTGGGTCTTTGGGAATCTTGGTTGAGATAATGTGCTTTTTGACAAATATGGACACCCCACCACAGTTTCTGTTGGGTTTAAAGATATTAATTTTATTACTTGTTTGAATGTAAAAATAATGTCAACATACATAGTTGCATGTATAAATATTTCACTTTGTTATGTAATAATATGGAGCTTTTCTCCCCGGGCCTCCACTGAAAATGGGCTCTTTCTAGGCCCAGTAGACTTTCCCGGTTAACAAATGCAATACATAAATAAATAAAGGCATGGTAGGCCCAAAAGTCTGGCATTCTACAGGTTTAAGACAGGCTTCAGTAATAATGCACACGTGAATGTGCTCTAAATGCAGGAGGGCTTTAACGTCACACAATTTGTTATTTAGATTCCAAGTATTAAGCAGCACTACAATTATATTGTCTAGTGCTTTGTTTATGTTTTTTTTATGTTAAAAAGTCCATTTGCTGGTCTTTGCCAGAAAAAGGCACTTTGGGAATAGTAAAGGCTTTAGCCAGTATGCGGAAGCCCTGGAATAAGAAGTGCAAACTCGCGCTGTTAAAGCGAGTAGGACTGCGCAGCACTTCCTCTTGTGCTGGTACATGACACCAGTTATTGAGCTAATTTTTAAAATCAGTCATCTTTTCTTTGTGCCTAGGTACAATTCTTGGTGAAGGTTGGATTCTGCTCATTGCCAGAATCTTTACTGGATTTGTGACATGTACTGAGGGCTAAGAGATGTGTCCCTGCATTTCCGTTAGGGTTGTACTCACCAGGTCGTTTACACCCACGTGGACCATCACCATATTGTAGTCATACTTGCTCATCTTCAGGGCTCTTGAAACATCATAGCTCTTGGCACCCTGTTTTTGCTTGGCCTAGTGAGGACAATCGGTATGTCTTACTGTGGAATCACCCATTAGAAAATCCATTATTGTTAGTTGAGGGTGTAAGTGTACTTGGTTTGTGGCTAGTTTTTTTTCCTGGTGTCTCTTGGTTGTGGATGTAGCAGTATGTTTTGTGGTTTTTCACTTTCTAATTATAGATGGTCTTATTTGACTTTAGATGTGTAGGCAATTACTTTTGTTTTTTTTTTTTTTTTTTATCAAAAAGCATATAATGATTTCCCATGTATTTCTCTACGTAGTCATGTACATTCATTTACAATCCCGTCAGTGATAGCACTCTGTACTTGACATACACAATTATACACAGTCCTGGCAGTGATAGTACCCTGTGCATAACCATGCATTGTTATACACAGTCCTGACATAGTACCCTGTACATAACCATGCACAGTTATGCACAGTCATAGCAGTGGTAGTACCTTGTACAATACCCATGTACAGTTATACATACTGTCAACAATTAAAATACTAGTATGTAACCATGTACAGTTTTACACAGTACTGGCAGTGATAATAAAGTATACATGGCCATGTACAGTTACACACAGTCTAATAGTGAAAGTATCTTGTACATAGCCACACACAGTTGTACACAGTCCCATCAATGATGGTACTTTCTGCATATCCATGTACAGTTGTACACAGTTCCAGAAGTGATAATACCCTGTAAACAATGTTGTACAGTTATACACAAACCCGGCAGTGGTAATAAATGCCCTGTACATGGACACCCATCCATAGCCATGTGCATTTATACCTACTCCTGGCAGTGATGCTGCTTTGTACATAGTCATGCACACTTTACACAGTCTTACCGGTGATAGTGCCCTCTACATAACCATGCACAGTTATAGACCGTCACTGTAGTGATAATACCCTGTACAAAGCCATGCTCAGTTATACACAGTCCTAGCAGTGATAGTACCCTGTACATAACCATGCACAGTTATAGACCGTCACTGTAGTGATAATAGCCTGTACATATCAATGTACAGTCATAATTCCAACAGTCCTAGTACCCTGTACATAGCCATACTCAGTTGTACACAGTCCTAGCAGTAATAGTACCCTGTATATAACCACAGGCAGTTATAAACAGCCCCAGAAGTGATGGCACCCTGTACATAGTCTTGTTCAATCGTACAAAGTCACAGCAATAATAGTACCCTGTACATAACTATACACAGTTCCTCACAGTCCTGGCAGCGATAGCACCATTTACATAACCATGTACGTATATTCATAGTCCTGGCAGTGATAGCAGCATTTACATAACCATGTACATATATTCATAGTCCTGGCAGTGGCAGTACCCCATACATAGCCTTGCACATGTATTCACTGTCCTGGCAGTGATAGCACCCTGTACATAGCCATGCAGAGCTGTACACAGTCCTGACAGTGATAATACACTGTACATATCCATATACAGTTATACACAGTCCTGGCAGTGACAGCACCCTGTACATAGCCATGCACCCTTATATACAGTCCTGGTAGTGACAGCATCCTGTACATAACCATGCACATTTCTTTATAGTCCTGGCAGTGATAGCACCGTGTACATAACCATGTATATGTGTTCACAGTCCTAGCAGTGACAGCACCCCTGTACATAACCATGCGCACTTATACACAATCCTTGCAGTTATATTACCCTGTGAATGGCTTGACATATCCTGGCGATCATATTACACTGTTTATAGCTCTGCAGACTTATATTTAGTTCTGATAATGATGGTATCATGTTCATAGACATACAAAGTTATATACTGTCCTACAGTAATGGTGCTTGTATATGATAATATATATTCATATCTGACACTAAAATTGATGATACAATATGGATTGTCAAGTATGTCTGTGCCAAAATGTCCTCCTGCTGTAACATAATGATGTTGCAAAGAAACAAAGGAGCTTACTGTGAAGGCTGCCAGTCTAGCTAGATAGAATGTTGTTGATAGTTCTTTGTCATGGTAAATGTTAATATAATCCACATGCTTGTTTTTTACAAATGTAAGAAAACTGTGTTATATGCTGAACTTGAAAAATGTAACAACAGTGCACCCTGTTGGAAGAAAGCTGTTGAGTAGAGACTTACAACTGTTTGATCTCAAGCTTGGAGACAGAATGTCTGGGCTATCAAATACTTTTTATTGTTATTGAGACAGAGATAGTTACTAGAGTTTACATGTAAAGTGTCCTTTATTGCTGTGGCTTCCTGGCCAGGTGCAGCTTACAAAGAAATGTAAATTTTGAGTTTCTGTTAGCCTGGGAACTAAGGGAGAAGTGATAAAAACAATGTAATGTGAAATGACTCAGCAGTACTCTGTATCAATTAAATACTTTCTCATTGAGAAAGATATTTTGTGTCTTGTCTGGGATCTGGTAAGAACATCCACTCACCAACACTTGCTCACTTTGTATGTAAGTAGTATTTAGAACACTGATTTCTCTTAGCGTTAGATAGGAATTTAGCCAGATTAGTCTAACTGTTTTTCTATATTTATGTTAGACTATCCTACAATATTGTTAAAGTTTCCTGTGATTTATGGACTCTAGATTAGCACTGTGTTGAGTTGATGAGATTTGTCTTGTGTTTTTATTATTTATTATTAAATATTTTTTAACTTTTCAACTGTGGCTGTTTTGTGTAGAGATAATTTAAGCTAGTAGATTACATTGCATGTATTTGGTGATACTGTCCAAGCCACTCCAATAGTCTTGCTGTTTGGCACACTTACTATTTGGATAACAGTAATATTACACAGTGAAATTGGTTACCCTTTAGGAAGGGCCTTATAGTAGCTGATAATAGCGATTGGTGGCAGTTGGTACTACCTTATAGTTTGGGCAGAAAGGGAGTATAACTGGAGAACCTGTGCCAGCCTTCCCCAAGAGTGTCTGTGTGTTTGTATCTAAATCAAATCTTAAAGTGTGTGTGTGTGTGTGTGTGTGTGTGTGTGTGTGTGTGTGTGTGTGTGTGTGTGTGTGTGTGTGTGTCAGTGTCAGCTATTTGGTTGGACAGAGAGGGTGCTGGAGGTTTTAGCTTGACCACTAGGCTGAGATCTGGACCCAATAGCTTTGTCGGTGGGGAGTCTTATTGGGGATCTGGAGAGAAAGGGAGAAACCAGCCCCAGATTGACTGTGATCTCTGTGTGCTCTTAAGGGAAATTGTACTTTACTGTGTGTGTACTTATTATCCCCCCAATGTGGACACCCCTAACTGGTGCTAGTGGTGAGGATTGAGGCTCCTTGATTACTGGGCCAGTGCACAGGCATCACACTTACTAATGTATGTTAACCCCAGCCCTATCTGTGCCCATGCCCATAATCCCAACCTTATACTTTACCTTAGAAAAAAACATTTTGTAACACTAGCACTATTCAGAGAGTTGATCTCTGCAGTCATTGGTAGTGGTTTTTGTGTGATTGGAGTTTGAAACTGTTTAGTTTCATTTCTCACTAAGTCCGTATTGTGTTTTCATCAGGTTGAGTTTTAATCATTACTGTTCAGTTACTTTGTGCATTCAACCATTTGATATATACTCATTTGTGTTCCTATTGGTTGCAACTGTTGCATTTTTGCTGTAACTAGACTGATACTGCAATAGTTAGTCACATTGTGATCAGTCCTCTGTCCTGGTAACCAAAATATAAATATATGGGTACAGCATCTTTTATCGAATAGTTGTTTTATCTCTGAAAACATTTAGTATTTAAAATGTCAGTTGACAGCTGGTCGAACTACATTATACTCAGTGTGCTAAAGATTGGCTATAATTTTATTCTCCACATTTGACTTTCTTTGCATTTTTGTGTGACCTTAGAGCTATTGCGTTTAAGTACTAGGAGTTAAAACGCCAATCCCCCTACATTAAAGTAGATTTTTAATTTGTAGTTGTCTGTTATTTACTTTATTTGTATTTTTAAATGAAATGAGTTATGATTGTGAAGGTAAATGTACTGTTCAGATTTGCAGTAATTAGATTTAGATATTTTTTTGTTTTATAGGTTCATAGGTGTGTACTAGACTAATGGCCCTGGAGCCTTTACAAGCCTAGCCCATAGGATTACCCTGGCATTGTGCCACCCAACCTTAGTTCTTAGTGCCTCTGTCGAGTAGAGCCACTGGAGTGATCCCAGGGGTGAATTTTCTATTTCCCGTCCAGTCATCAAGATTTCTCTTGAAGTGAGGTGCTCTGCTTGACTTAGAAGTTATTCATCAGTGACACAATTGCACAATATATATTTTTGGCAGTTGTATCTGTGATAAATAGTCAGATACTCGTATCAGCTGCAGTGGTGCAGCGGTTAGCGTTGCTACCTCACAGCAAGAGGTTCTCCGGTTTGATTCTCAGCTGGAGTCCCTTCTCTATGGAGTCTGCATGTCCTCCCTGTGGTCGCGTGGGTTTCCTCCGGGTGCTCTGGTTTCCTCCCACATCCCAAAAACATGTTGTATGTGGATTGGACACACTAAATTGGCCCTAGGTGTGAGTGTGTGCATGTGTGTGCCTTCTGTGGAAGGTTGGGCTGGCAACTCAACACCATAAAACTCCACTGCCAAATATGAGCAGACAGGTGATTCGCTATGGCGACCCCAATCGGGAAAAGCTGAAAGAAGAAAAAAACTCATATATAATGTATTTGTACAGAAACACACATTTATGTGTGTATATATATTCACACACACACACACACATACACTGAGATATTTATAATTTGCAACTTATTCTAATAGAAACGTGGGTCAGGTGGCCATTAACTGTGTTATTAAGGCTTTATTTCTTGAAATAACATTTTTGTAATGCCAGGATCTCAAAAGAATAATGTTGATCATATATGCCTGTTTATCTCAGTTCATCTTTTTGCCAGTGGCTGCATAAATATTATTTCTCGTTTTGCTGTCCATGGGGGATTCTTTAAGGCTGTGCAGTGCTCTTCCCTAAATATTTATAATTGACTCCAAACATAAAGACCAGTAATGAGGGAGGATTCTGGGATTTGGAACATCCTTGTTATGTCTGAGTCCATGGATATGCAGAATCTGGAAAGAATTTTAATATGTTGCTTTCAACTTTATACCATTAGATATGGCTGCTTCCTGATACATAGCATTAAATGAGGTAGGTGTCCTGGTATGCATCAGAAAACGAAAAAGCATCCTGCATGTGGATACCGAACATCCTCGACTGAATGAATAGATGATGATAGCTAATGAAACTCTCATACAGTTGTTAGCTAGTTTCATGTTCTTCTCCTTACTGGTAGAAATTAGGCTACTACACTGCTTGCCGAATTCTCTCTCTCCCCATTATAAAGAAACTGAAGGCAGTGTGCATGTGGGTGTGCATGTCAACTTCTGTAAGCCTTGCATTCAAATTACTGTGCTTGAGAAATATTTTGAGTTTGCAACAGATCATTTGCTGTGCTTGTCCTTTGGTCATTTTTTTCTTTGTGTGGTTTTTAGTGCTCGAACCTGGAAAGACGCTGATATTGTGTGGAGGGTGTCATTGGTAAGCTGTTAATCATATGCTCAGCTGGAGTTCGTAAAGGGGAGGGCAGACATATGAGGTGCAGAATGAGACAACTCCACAGTAATGAAGTTAAATCGTGAATTAAACAGTTCTCTATAAGACACAGGGCTGTGTGACTGCAGAAAAGGGGGGCGCATTGATACTTAAAGTTTTATTCATTAGCTCTAGTCGAGTATGATATTTCTCAGCCGAAATGATGGATGACAACTTAAATTTGTGTCCAGGGAATGAAGGTGAACTGTGACAGAGTTATTTATCTTGGGAATGGAGGTTAGGGTCAGGCAGGGCGGGGTGCCTCAAGGCACAAGACATTGACAAATTCATCCTGCCGGGCCCATATCTGGAGTCTTTTGTTTGGGATCCCAGCTACTCGAGGAGTGACCCCCATCTTTCATCCTGCCACAGTGTGAAGGATGTAGTGGCAGCACACTCTCTCTGTCGCTCCTTCTCTCCCCCTCCCCCTCCTTATTGCCTCTAATTCATGTCATTCAGTTTCTTGAAAGGCACAAACCCAAACTGTGACTGTTCATGAAAGAGAAGGTTGAAATATTTATTTCTGCATTGCCTTTCCTGATTTAGTGTGGGTATAATTTTTCCTGTTCTCTCTTATTTTTTCTTGTTGCAGGTCACTGGAAGGATTGAAAGAATTCAGCTGCCTGGAAGAGTTGATTTTGGATAATAATCTCCTCGGAAATGACCTCCGGTTGCCGAGGTTACCATACCTTCATACTCTAACTCTCAACAAGAACCAGATATCCTTCAAAGTCCAGCGACAGCAGAGAAATTAAACATCCAGTATTTATGGGGAAAATAAATTAAGTGCAAGTTTAATTTCTGCACTGGTCAGATAACCTAATGAGAGCAAAACAGGGTTTATTTGTCCTTTAGTTAGGGCTGCTTGGAGTTTGATTTAATGAAATGTATCTTTATGTTACACTTTTGCTAAATTTTAAGTGTGTGAACCCAGGCAGTATGTAAATAATAAGAGCTTTTTTTTTTTGCAGAAGGTGAGAACAGAACTATGTATTTCCATTCTATTTGATTACAGAGCTTTGTAGCCTTTCTTGACTGGTGTTTGTAAAAGGGTGACCTCTAGTGGGCAATTATATTCAGTGCAACAGCATCTGCTTCAGGTTTACAGTGCAAGATCAGCTGACATGAAGTTTAAAAAAAACAGTCTAATGAGCTCACATCTGATCTGATTAATTTGTGAAGTCACACTGCAAGTTAACAAGCAAGAGTTATTAACTGAGCCTGAAAGATGATGACAGGTTCTTAGAGAAAGATCCTGAATCACCTGCATGTGGAATTTCTGCTATCCTGAGTTTGTTGTAGGTCTCAGGAGGGCTGCAGATGTTTTAAGGACATTATGACATAACAGAGATAAGTAGTGTGTCCTTCTAGTACGACAGCACAGCTGCAGTTTGGAATCTAGCTCACGGAGAATGAGTAGATGACACTTAGGGCAGTGCAATGTCTGTGGGTGGACATTTGTCTAGAAACTAAAACCCCTCAAGGTGGATTTGAATACATGCAGGTGTAAGACATTTTGAAAATGCATGAAACAACAGATATTTGGAGCAGTGTTTTGTGCTAAGTTGTGGGAAGAAAATTGTACCAGGGCATCTATAGAGGCAATGATGACCATTCTACCCCTCAGGGATAAATGACTTTAAGCTATCCAGTTCTTTTGCTAATTCTTCAAATTGCATCTTTATTAAACCTGGACTTTGTTCCCAGGCACTTGCACAACAGTTTCCTGAGATTCATCAAAGGTTCCTTCTCATGAAATCACTTGGTAACTCAACTACTTGAACACGTATCTGTGCTGATGATGCAAGCCTCTTCAGGAGTTACTGTTCTGGGCAGAGAGGAAAAATATATCAGGGGTAGGAAGTATGGAAACTAGTGGGAGGGTAGGGTTATTCCCTAAAATTGTAGCCCTTGTAGTTTGTGTGGCTGACCAAATGCATTACATAAATTCTTCAGACACTGCATTTATGTGTGCATTGCGCATATATCTTTTGGTTACCTTCTGATGTTGCAAGGAAACCCCCCCTACCCTTTTTGAATTTGTTTGTCATAATACCCCTAAACATGGAAGTTTTTTTTTAATCTCTGTCATTTTTTTAAGTCACAGATTACACAAGTTTTGATTGATTTGTTATACAAGTGAAGATCCTCATCAGAGAGACCTCCCTCTCAACTTAGAAAGGGTAGAAGCCGTAAAGCAAACTGAAAGGAAGGCTTATGGTTTGCAAAGCACCTCTAAGTCTCTAAGCATATGCCCACACTTTCCTAGTATATACTTAGAGTGCCAGCAGCATCCCAAAATGGCAGTATTAATATGCCCACATATTAACGAGATACTGATGAGCAAGAATGTCCACTGCGACAGTGCAGACAGGGTCATCTTTTTCCATGGCCTAAGCAAACCTATTTTAATAGATAGCACAGCAAACAGTTATTTTGTCTTTCTGCCTGTCTGTTTATATTTGTCTACCTATCTGTCTTTCTGTCATTAACTGGATAAGTGGACTAGTCCTTAGTTCCTTTTCAGCTACAACGTGGGCCAAAAATGAATAAGTAAGTATAAAGCATTAGTGTGCATTCGTCTTGTGTGTATGTATGTTCGAAAAGTCAAAAGTCATATGGTCAAGACCATATGTTCAACTTTGCAAAAAATATTTGTATGGTGATTGTGGTACAGTGGGGATCAGGTAGTTTACCCTCTTTCCCACTGTGTCGTGATCTCAGAGTTGGTATCTATAATTTGCAGTGGGTGTGGGGGTGCATGGAGGCTTGCTCCTTGCAAAAATGCAACTTTTCAGAATGTCAAACATATGGTCACGACCATATGACTTTCAACTTTCCGGAAAGTCGATGATGTCATATAGACCCATATGTATGTGTATATTGTGTGTGTGTGCGTGTGTGTGTGTGTATATATATATATATATATATCTATAAAATATATCAAATTATATAACGAATGGTCAGAATATTTCATGAGTGAGACAGAAACACTGACCAGAACATCTGAACCATTCAGCATATGAACAGCACACAAGCCCGACACACAGCACATTGAAAAAAGAAAGGATTTGCCAAAGATTCCAAGGACAACCGCAAGGCGTTCTAGAACTACGTCAGGAATCTAAATAGCAATGCTCAGATCTGCTCCGAGCTACAACAGAATGGCATTAAATATACTGATCCCAAGGATATTGCCAATATCCCGGCAGATCGATTCAGTGCCAACTTCAACCCCCTCTCTCCCCCTAAAGGGCCCATCTCAATACTGGAAGATTGCCAAATTCCGGTAATAACGGCCACACAGGTAAAAAACGCACTCTCCAAAGCTAAGAATACAGCATCCATGGGACCAGATGACATCCCGGGCTGTGTACTACATGAACTACAAAATGAACTGGCACATCACCTAAGTGTCATGTTTAATCATAGCCTCACCTCAGGCTTCGTGCCCACTTAGTGGCGCACAGCTACAGTTATTCCACTCCATAAGGGGGGATCCACCTTGGATCCTGGGAACTACCGCCCCATCAATCTGACGAGCCTGATCTGCAAGGCCATGGAACGTATTATCATGGAACTTATAAACAAAGACATTGGCAACCTTCAAACACTGGACCCCACCCAGTTTGGGTTTGTGAAGGGCCAATCTTGTCTCCTGAACCTTATTGACTTCTTCAAATCAGTCTCCAGAGCCATGGATGAGGGTAAGGCAGTCCACACAGCCTATCTGGACCTCGCCAAGGCCTTTGACCCATCCCCCACTCTGGAATCATAGATAAACTAACTAAGCTGGACATTAATCCTTATGTCACTCGATGGGTTGGCAACTGGCTTACTGACAGAACCCACACTGTAAAAGTAGATGACTCCAAATCCAGCTCCAGACAAGTGACAAGTGGAGTACCTCAGGGTTCAGTCCTGGGACTTCTCTTGTTTGGCATCTACTTCTCTGAACTACAGGCCAACACTAAGGGACTCTGGCTAACAAAATTTGCAGATGACTGCAAACTGGGAGCCATTATTGAATCCCCAAATGATGTGGATACTCTACAAAAGGGCCTTACAGAAACAGATGCTTGGTGCCAGAGCCATGGCCTCAAGCTCAATGCCAAGAAATGTATAGTTATCCCCTTTGGGAAAAAACATGTACCCATGAATTACCACATAGGTGGCAGTACACTAAACACCAAAAGTGTGATAAGAGACTTAGGGACACAGGTGGACAGTGGCCTCACCTTCAATAACCACATTGCCACAACAGTCAGGCAATCCTTCTATGTGCACACCTCATCACTAAGGGCTTTTCATCCAGAAAAAAGGAGGTCGTTGTCCCACTGTACTCATCCCTCATTAGACCCATTATAGAATACAACACCCCGTTTGGTATGTACCTCTCAAGCCATCTGCAACAACTGGGAAAGCCACAGAAATACCTCACTAAAAGAATCACAGGCCTAAAGCAGATGCCCTATGCTGACCACCTTAAAAAACTCCATCTATACTCTGTCGCATATCGTCTACTCCGAGACGATCTCTACTTAACATACAAGGCCATGTCAAACCCAGAGCTGTTGGACATGCTACACGTAAAGGAATCCCAATCCCTCATGGCCACATGCTCCAGGGATCTAAATCTTGTCATCAAAATAAACAAAACATTCTGGAGGGGTAGGTTCCTGACCCAGAAACTCCCCAGACTCTGGAATAGACTGCCCATACATGTCAAGCAGAGTGCCTCTTTGGCCCTCTTCAGAAGGAACCTTGATAACTGGATGGGAGAAAGGAAATTCACCCCGGGGATCATGTCAGTCACCCTGCCAGACAGGGGTCCAGGGAAGTAAACAGTGTGGGAAGAATTAGCCAGGGAATTGTCATGGCTAGGTTTGTATAGGCCCTAGAGCCAATAGCCTAGTACCAACCTATGACCTATGAACCTATAGAATCAACCCCCCCACAAAAAAACATTTTTTTATGTGTGTGTGTACTGTTGCAGTACAAGTGCAAATGCCTTACCCAAGTCCTGATGATATATGAGCCATACTTGGGCCTCAACTGTGTCAGTACCAGTGCAAATGCCTTACCCAAGTCCTGCTGATGAATGAGCCAGTCTAGCCAGACATGACCTGAACCTCATTTGTGACATACACAGACTTGGGTACATACTTCTCATCCTTTTATCACAAAAATTCTGAACAAAGCCACAAATGATTGGGCGACAAAGGTCCAAAATCAGGGACCTATTTTAAATATTACTCTTATAAAGTTAGAGAGTTGCTTGAATAATAAGTTTTGTATTAGTATGCATTTTCCGAAGGATATGAAGTATGAAACTCAAATGCCTGTCATTATTTAGTGACACAATTCGCAGTCATTTCCCAAAAAAAACACAAATTTTGTGAGGGGCAGACATTAAGATAGCTTAGCAGATATAACTAATGCAGGCTGCCTAAAATGCTGACTTTCCCATAATGCATCATTCATCTCACTCTCCAGTTCATCTTTTCCATGCTTCATGAATAGCCAGTGCACAATATCCACATATTTTCTCGCAATGTATCATTTAAATTTTGGACAAAGTGCACGTGAGTCTGTCTGTCCTGCTAAGCAACAGGCAGAGTTAACTATTATCTTGTCTCAGAGAAAATGCATAACTTTTCTCAGTGCCTGATTTGCTTGGCATTTGCTCTGGTTTTATGTTGGAGGCATTGCCTGTCTCTTCAAACATTTTTAGTGCCCAAAGTCTTAAAGTCATAGGAAATGTCAATCCAACCAGTCACTGGTCTCCTCCTTTTTCTGAATACAAGGTTCTACAACTTTGGATATTTCTAAAAAGAAAGTTGTTAATCCTTCTGTCTTAAAAAAAAAAAAGAAAGTTCATCTCTCTTGTGTTCTGCCTTCTGTTGCTGTAGGGCACTTTTTGAATAAAACTTCTGAAGCACCTTTAGGTCCAAAGCTTGTAATTGTGATGCCTTTCATCTCCAGGACACAGCAAACATTTCTGCAGTAATTACAATCAATCCACCATTACAGACTCCTCCGTTTTACTGCAGTCTAATTTGCTGTGGTCTGGATTGCGACAAACTGCCAAGAACGATTCTGTGCACTCAAGTCTGGACAGCAAACAATGTTCATTATAGTGATCGTTGCTGCAATAGCCTTAGCTATATGGGTTACATCCTGCAGCCAACTATCTTCCAAAGCTTCAAGGCACCTTCCCCGCACCTAAACTATCAGGAAGTTCGAGCTGAGCTGACTAAAAGACAAGTTTGGGCACAAAGCACTTCAGAGTTTTACTGCTGCCTAAGAGTATGTTCCTCTGAGGCTTTCAAGGATCAAAGGCCGGCTTGTGCTGTTCTTTTGCTAGGCAGATAAGTACCTTTTGGGGGAAACCCTTCAATTCAATATTTTGTTTATTATTAATATTTTCCTCTTCAGGAAAGTTATTTTAAAGTTAAGAGTTAATGGTTTAATGGAATGTCATGAAGACTGTACTTTTAAATGGTAGCATTCTTCTTTCATGCCAGTTTAATTGTTGTTTAAGGTAACTGAGAACCATTTATTCTGTGGAAAAATTGTTTATTTTAGTTTGCAGAGCTGGCAAAATGTTTTAAACTGCTTTTTACTGTATTTGTCTGTGAAAAAGTAACTTTTAAAGACTTTAATTTTTATCTGCATTTGCTTTTTATGTTCCCCAGGAAAGATGCACCTGTTTGACCATAGAAGAATCTGTCATCCTGTGGCTGGTCCTTCTTCCAGCCACAAAAAGCAAAAGTTAAGCAAACAGCCTTTGCCACCATAGCAGGCTAGCAATTAGCCTCAGCCACAGGTGGTGACTCTGCTGTGGTCATTAGTTGTACCTCAGAACACTCATCTTTTACCCCTGGATCCTTCCGGTAGAGCACCTACACCCACTGTGGACTGGGGTTAGCCACATCCTCTTCGGCTGTTGGGGTTCCCTCGGTAGGCAGTAGAGAGCCATTCTTGTCAGTCCTGTAAGAGGGAGCAGGGGGGGTTTCCCTGTTGTGTCACAGTGCTGTGCCCATCAATGGGGAAGCTGCTGTTGCCATTAATAACACTGTTGGCCCCATTTTTCCTGTCAAAAAGAAACAGAAAACTAAGCATGTATCTGCTCCTCCTCAAATTTCCATGGACAGGAATGGTTCACTGAGTCTGGCTCAGGATTTAATTCAAACTGTTAATCTGTCTTGCACTGTAATTTCTGGTAAAAGAAAGACGTATACCCCCTTTCCCAAACAGAGTCAGGATCCGAATCTGCAGAGGAGGGTGTAGGGGACAGATAGAGGTTTTTTCCTTGGATTTCTGGTTCAGACTTAGTGGTTGTGCTGCCATAGCGTTGTCGCATCACAGTAAGACATCCTGTTCGATTCTCAGCTAGAGCGTCTTCTGTGTGGAGGCATGCGTGAATGGGCATACCTTCGTTGATGGTTGTGCGTCATGGCCGGCAACTCGGCGCGTAAAAATCTACTGCCAATCATTAGCAGACTGGACGTCCGCTGTACAACCCCTAACCGGGAAAAGCCGAAAGACACAACAACAACAACAACAACAACAACTTATAGAGTGGAGCTTAGTTTCTGACTCTCCCTGTGGGGGTTCTGAGATTATTCCTGCAATGTGCCAGTGTTTTTTGTGGGAGAGCACTGATGTTTCTCAGTCCCTCAGAAAATACTGAGCTGAAGGTATTTCCAGAACCTGCACACGTTCTTCCAATTCTGTTCACCTTTGGAGGATGTATGTGTAACTGTCTGCAATTTTCCTGACAGCTGCTCCTAAAAAGGCAGACAAGATGTATAAACTTCTTCAGTCTTTTACATTTTTCTACGCTCTTCCCAAATCTGACCCAGCAGCTATAGCTTTAGTTAATCCTACTGCTGCTAATAATTGCAATCCTCTTAGGATGAGTATAAGGATGGGAAGATTGTTGATATGTATGGGAAAAAGTGTATACTTTACTTTTGCAACTTTGATTTTCGATTTTCAGAATTTTGAATTGTCGGGCTCATATGTTAAGGTTTGTCCTGACTAATTGTGAAAGTATTAGTAATATTTTATCTGCAGTTTCTTCTGTTAGGAAAACTCTGCTTTAAATAGATTCATTTTTTCTATTGTTCAACTCACTACTCATTGTTTAGAGAGAGAGTGTGACTGTTCATACTTCTTGCAGGGCTGTGGCCACTGGGACTGTTTTGAGGAGGTTTAAATGGGTGTCTTCTCAGAACCTTGCGGATGATGATAAAAAATGAGATTTTAAATTCTTTTTCTTATAGAGATCTGTCCCCTTTGCTGCAGAGTTTATCAAAAAGTGTGATGACAAGGATAAGCTGATTACAGGGAATCTCCAAGATGTTTCAGCCGTCCACCTCAAGTTTTCAAGAGATTCCATAAATCCTCATCCAGTTTGGATAAGAAGCAAAATAAACAGTCTCAACAAAATATGGGTAAACAGATATTTAAGAAAAAATGACAAGGGGATTACAAGGATAATTCTGGAAACTATTAAAAATATACAAGGAAAGTCCAGTAAGTCAGAATGGCTATCTAAGAGACTTGGTTCCCCAGTCCCACCCTAGTAGCCCCTTTTTACTTCCAGAAAGTCTAAATCATTACTTTTCTCTGCATCAACAGATGGATTCCAAAGTCAGTGTTACAGATGGCAGTAGAAGGACATTCCTCCTTTTCTGTGCTGTCCCAGGGAGTGGTAGAACCAGTTCCCCCTTCCCAGCTCAAAAAAGGGTTTTATTCAAGGATGTTTTTAGTTTGAAAGAAAGAGAATGTTTGGAAACTGGTTCTGGATTTTTCTTTCCTAAACTTGTTTGTAATAGTGCCCAAATATCAAAATGATGTCTCTTTGAAACCTGTTACTTCTTCCTCATTCAAGTGTCCATGACACATTGGATTGTAAAGATGCTTATCACGTTCCTATTCATCCAGACTTCAGGCGTTTTGTAAGGTTCTTTGTGTGTGGATCAAATTATCAGTTCTCCGCTTTACCCTTTGGACTATCTGCTGCACCAGCAGTGCTCACAGAGTGTCCATTTCCAGTCATAGCTCATTGCAGACTACATGGTATCCACATGTTTCCATATTTAAACAACTTGCTTTTCTTTGCAGAGTCTTTTTCAAAGTGGCAGGAATCACTTTCTTTGGTGAGAGATCTCTTGCATAAGAAGGCATTTCAGTAGAACATTCAAAAGTCTTTCTTTGCTCCATCTCACAGGATTGTGTTTCTGAGATGTCAGCTAGACACCAGAGTTCAAAGAGCTTTTCTTCCACAGGAAAACATACATTTATATTCAGATGTGTTTCTAGGGTTTTCCATTCAGACTTTTGTTGTTGTGAGGGAATACTTCAGGATTTGAGGTTTCGTTACTTCTGTGATTCTCATGATACTCGTGGCAAGACTCCATGTGAGAAAGATACAGTGGTATCTGAAGTCACTTTGGCCCTCACCAACCCCCCTTCTCTTTTCAGATCTTATTGCTGGGGTTTGCAAGAAGGGAAGTCACTTGGTGGAGACAACAGATATCCCTTAATCAAGGTCTCCCCTTCTCCCTCCTTGTTCCAAAGAAGTCAGTCACCACAGATGCTTCAGACTCTGCTTGAGGAGCAGTTTTAAGATGAATAATAATGCAAGGTGTGGGAGACACCAAGGACAGTGCAAACACTTGAATATAAAACAGATGCTTGCCTTGAATCATCTTTAGTCCCCAGGACCTTTTCACATGGTTACAGACAATATCACAGTGATGTGGTACATCAACAAGCAAGGGGGAATCAGGTCATACCCTCTTGCAGACTAGCCATGTTAGCTTGGGATATAGTTTTACAGCACAATCTAATTCTACAGGCATCCTACATTCCATCAGAGCAAAACTGTATAGCAGATGAGCTGTGCAGGACAAGGGCAGACCCTCACAACTAGATCAGGGAGTCTTCCAAGATTTGAGCCATGTACGGGGAGTTCCACGAGTAGACCTGTTTGCCTCCACTTTGAACAATCGGCTGTCAAAAAAATCCTGCTCCAGGACTCTATGCAAGAAGTCCTGGAAGGTAGATGCCTTCCTTTTCCTTGGACAGGAATGTTCCGGTATGCTTTTCTACCCATTTCCACTAATACCCAGTGTACTTCTGAAGATTCAGAAGGAATCCCCCACGATCATTGTGATGGCTTCCTTCTTGCCCAGTCAACTGTGGTTCTCCTTTCTTTTAGAAATTTCCAGGGGCAGTTACCACAGGCTTCATCACAGACAGGATCTACTGACACAAGAACAGGGTTGTTTACTGAGGATGTGCAGCAGGTACTAATGGGGGGGCAAGAAAACCTGCTACTACAAAATCATATATTAGCAAATGGAAATTACTAGAAAATCATATATTAGCAAATGGAAATTACTAGAAAATCATGTCTTAGCAAATGGAAATTACTAGAAAATCATGTCTTAGCAAATGGAAATTACTAGAAAATCATATATTAGCAAATGGAAATTACTAGAAAATCATATATTAGCAAATGGAAATTACTACAAAATCATATATTAGCAAATGGAAATTACTAGAAAATCATGTCTTAGCAAATGGAAATTACTAGAAAATCATATATTAGCAAATGGAAATTACTAGAAAATCATATATTAGCAAATGGAAATTACTAGAAAATCATATATTAGCAAATGGAAATTACTAGATAATCATATATTAGCAAATGGAAATTACTAGAAAATCATATATTAGCAAATGGAAATTACTAGAAAATCATGTATTAGCAAATGGAAAAAGTTTTCTAGTTGTTGCTTGTAACACAACCAGTACCCATGCAGGGCTAATTGTTCACTCTCTCTCTTTTACAATATTTGTGTGAGTTGCTATTCTATGACCTTTCTTACTCCTCTATTGGCCATTTCAGCATGTCTCCCCATGGATCCTCCTCTTTCAATGCATTCTCATGTCAAAATGTTTTGGAAAGGGGTTTTGCATATGAGGCCTCCAAGAAAACTAGTGGCCGCTCCTTAGGATCTTAATTTTGTTAGAGCCCTAACACTTTTTTCTATTTAAACCAACCAACATAGCTGAATTGAAGTTCTTAACATGGAAAACAGTTTTAATGATTGCTTTGGCCTCTGCAAGAAGGGTATCTCAGTTGCAAGTTCTTATGGTGAGTCAACCCTATCTCATTTTACAGAGGTACAGGGTTTCTTTGAGAACTAATCCTTCTCTTATGCCTAAGGTGGTATCTGACCTTACTTTAAGCCAAACTATCCACCTCACTGTTTTCTTTTCAGAACTTAAAAATAGGGGGAAAAGGATACTCCATACCTTGGATGTTTACAGACAACTCTGGTACTATCTTGACAGAATTAAATCTTCCAGTCTTCAGAACAATGGTTCATTTTTATGAAGGTAAGAAGGGACAAGCTGTCTCAAACAGACTAATACCAAAGGATTGTCTAAGGTTATTACCTTTTGTTATATTCACTACAACAAAACTATTCTAGGCAGGGTCAAAGCCCACTCTACCAGGGCCTTGGCTTCATCTATGGCTTTTTGGAAAAGGTTGGATTCTAGAAGTATTCTAGAAGTTGGTAGCTCGTCCTCTGTACATACTTTTACAAAGCATTATAAGCTTGATTCCTTTTGTAGGTCCAGATCAGGCTTTACAAAAAACATTCTCCAGGGGGTCTTAGACTATTCTTCTTCTTCCCAAATATAGTAAGCTAGGGTAACCTACCCATATAGCTATGGCTACTGCAGCAGTAACCAATATGAAGAACATGGTGCTTTTGTCTAAGTGAACTTACCACAACAGTAGATGTTTGAATGATCACTGCAGCAGCCGCTCCCTCCCATTCACCCCCCTTGTTTTTTGGTATGTTGTTTATGCCAGGGCTCAGACATTTATTTTTTGCTCCTCATAGCATTGTCCTTTAGGGGCTCAACCTCTCCCTTTTTGTTGACAGTAAAGCTCTGAAGGGATTGGTACCAAACTTGTCATTTTGTCAGCTCAGCTCGAGCTGACAGACAGTTTTGGCACATGAAAAGCTTTGGAAGCTGTGTGGCTGTTATATCCTTGGCAGTATATAATCCACGTAGCTAAGACAACTGCAGCCGTTTTCATTCAGACATCTCTGTTATAGTAAGTTTACTTGCACAACTGCACTTTTTCTCCCCATCGCCTCAGATGTGAGGTACAGAAGGATTCTGTTTTCCTCTAGGATCCACATTCTCTCTTACTCAGATGATACTGACATCTTCATCCACAGTTCACTCGGACAAGGCTGCCTTGTCCATTTGTCCTTCCTTCACCATGTTCTTCCACAGTTCCCTCAGATAAGGCTGCCTTGTCCGTTTGTCCTTCCTTCACCATGTTCTTCCACACTTCCCTCGGACAAGGCTGCCTTGTCCGTTTGTCCTTCCTTCACCATGTTCTTCCACAGTTCCCTCGGACAAGGCTGCCTTGTCCTTTTGTCCGTCCTTCACTATCATTCTTCTTCAGTTCTCTACTGGGCTGAGTCTTGCTGGTCCCACTTTCAGTGCTTCTGCCATATCATGCTCAGGGTTCAAGTCTGAGGGCCCATGGCTTTGCAGAACATCCATCACCTGCATGTCTTAGCCTTAGCTGACAGCTGGAAGCAATACTTTGAAGAAACCAAGGTGTATCCGTAGTAAATTTCAACACTGGGGACAGTGCAAGGTCATCAGTACAAAGATCTGATTTGTTTTCTTTTTGTAGTTAAAAAAAAGTCTTGCTCTGAATAGATCCTGAAATAATTCAATTTCATCACTTTCACTATTTGCAATGGGATTTCCAGTTTCTCTTTTTTAACATGTATAAAATGAAGTGGACCGTAGGTGTGTTCAGTCGGTGTTCATTTCGTCTGCAAACCTTGCCAGTGGAGTATGAGTAAGTCTGCAGCACTTGCCACTTGTCCACTCTAGGAGGCCACTAAGTATATTTTCTGTTGATCTGTCTTCACTTATAACAAGATCTGCTTCTATTTGTTTTAGTTTAATTTCTTCATAAAAAAAATAAATGTGCTTTCATCTACATAATTTCATTTTGCAAGTTCTGAAGGCCATCTTAGAGAGTACTACATAGATCTGTGTCCCGGGGCAGTGTTTCTCATAAATTATTCTGTTCTAGTGTTCATTCTGACCAGCACTGATGTAATCAACTTTGAAGTCATGTGCTTTTCTCGGAGGTTTTGTGAATGTGCCTCCTTTATACAAGTTTGGTTCGCAGGAAGTGCTTGTGTCTGTTTTCTGTATGACTGGCTCACCATGTGCATGGGTTACTGCTGCTTGTTTTACCTTTTTTTTTTTTTTTTCTTCTTTGTTTGATGTTCACCTTGCTAACAACTCACTCACAATTCAATAGCTTGAGATTTTTTGGGGCTGCTCATCACCACTGACACTTCATTGTAAAGACCTGCAACCCCAGTACCTGTCTGCATTGGGTCTACCAGCTGCTTACTTCTTCCCCTAGACTTTAATCCAGTGTTGCTGGGGATGGTTGCAGAACTATGGGTGGATTTGGCATAATTGTTAAGGTCTTTGCCTCAGAGACACAAGTATAGGGTTTGATTCTGATCTCTGGTTATTGGCTACGCTTAAAATGGCCCTTTAGGGCACTTGGACTAGTATTCACCATGAATCTGTGAGCTAGGCATCCAGGGGCTCAGCACATCTGTATATCCATCAGAGGTTGACTTCATTTTATTAATTTATTTATCATTTTGTTGACCGGGAAAGTCCGACTAGGACAGGGCCTATTTTCAGTGGATGCCCGGGGAGAAACGCTCCAGATACATGTCTTTGGATTGTGGGAGGAAACCGGAGTACCCAGAGGAAACCAATGCGAATGCAGGGAGAACATGCAAACTCTGCACAGAAGGCACCCCAGGCAAGAATCCAACCAGAGAACCTCTTGCTGTGAGGTGACAACGTTAACCGCTGCACCATTGCACTGCCCATAAACACTATGGAAATGCTGGGGTTTGAACCCAGAACCTCATACATGCAAAGCATGCACTCTACCCCTGAGCTATATCCTGTTGCTTAAGACCTACTCATTTCCCCCTCCCTTTGCAGATCATGGAATGCCTGGAAGGAGTGTGTGCAGTGGAGATGTGCAGTGTATCGCCCTGCCTGTGCAGCAGCTCAGCCATGTCTCCACCCTATACCCCTCTTTAGGCATGTCTACTAGTGTGTCTTCCCCAGCTCTACCAAGGATAGACACAGTAGGTGCCCTTAGGTCCATCCACCGACCCTGGCATGGTAATGCCCATCTCCCTGCCACTCCATCAGTTGCTTTTCAAACCCAGGTCACCTGGGTCATAGTCACAGCTTTATCCCCTTATGCCACAAGAGCAATTCACACTTTCAATTTTGACTTTATTTTCCAAAACACAGTGACTTAAATATAAACATTTTTTTAGTCTGTGAGGAGGAATATGCATCAGAAGTTCTTGACCGCTAAGCATCATCACCATACATCCTCTAGAATTCTTTGGGTAAGTAAAGACCTGGATTGTAATCAAAAAAATATCACAGACTCTTTACTTTGTATACAGACAGGTAGGTAATGCATGCAAAAATTAAACTCGAACAGTTGAGATTGCTGCTTCAAAAATAAACAAGTCTTCTAGTCAGTGTAACCTACGAGAATTGTGGACAGACATTAGCGGTCTTCCAGGCAAAAAAAATTAACTCCAGAGCTTCTAGTCTGTAAAATTAAATAGTCAGTCTCACTGCCATCTGTCTTTGCTAAAGCTTTCAGGTTGTCCTTTCATATCCAGAATTCAGCATTCATTTTTGTTTCTCCATTCCCATCCACACATACCCGATTATACCACTGTCACTATTATATCCAGTTAGCGGTGATGGCTTTTTGTTCCTCCATTTCCATCCACACATATCTGATAATGGATTCACTTTATAATCCCAAAATCCTGAAATATTGAATTTCAGAATCTTGAGATCATAAAGCCGAAAATTTAAAATCCCGAAACCCCAGAAGCGCGAATTTCAAAATCGCAACTCCTACACTAACTGTACACCACATACAAACACATGCACACATCTTCCCCCCACACACAAACACACAAATCTACACTACATACAAGCAGTTGGGCAAGCCTCCCTGCACTCCTCCAAGTAGGGGGCAGCTCCCCACACCTCCCTACTTAAATATACTAAGTCCAAGGTCACACTACACAGACAAACACATGAAAAGACCACCATACAAGCTACAGTCCCCTCGTACACACATATCACAGTAACAAAACACACTGACACACACTAAAGCCCCTAACCAAAACCCTTAAACATAAATACTTAGCTGAACTTCCAGCTATCCATTCACACAGCGCAACACCAGAAGCGCTAATTCAACATCTCCGGACCTCTGGATTTTGAAATTGGCACTTCTGGGGTTTCGGAGTTTTGAGCTTTTGACTTTAATAATCTCAGGATTCTGAAATTCGATATTTCAGAATTTTGAGATTATAAAGTGTTCCCCTGATTATACCCCATGCACTATTCTATCCAGTTAGCGGTGATGGCTTTTTGTTTCTCCATTTCCATCCACACATACCTGATTATACCCCATCACTATTCTGTCCAATTAATGGTGATGGCTACTTGCAAACTACTGCTTACTCTGCCCACCCATAGAAGAACACGTATGGGGCAGTTATAAGTACTCATTCTCAGAACCTAATTTCCTTTCTTATTTTCCTTCTCTCTCTCTCCTGCTTCTTGGGACCTTTTCCTGATGTTTGGAAAATTACAGGTCTCATCCTTCTACCTGATTGCAGATGTAGTTCTGATGAACATGACGGACATATCTCACAAATTTCCCCCACATTTAAAGCTGCATGAGAGCTCCGTTCTCTCACCTTCACAACCAGGTTAAGTTGTTTGGCTTCCTCCATGCTGAGAGACATTTCTTTGGTCCCATCACACCTGCATAGCTCTTTAGTCACTTACTAATGTTATACATGAGAGTTTTATCTGGAGTGTTTCTCCCCAGGTCTCCACTGAAAATGAGCTCTGTTCCGGTTGGACTTTCCCAGGAAACTAACGTTAAATAAAGAAATGCCATCAGATTTCACATCTGTTAATATTAAAACTTTTTGATTCAGCATTACTCTATACCACTGAATGGATGAACTTACTATGACATTGATACAATACATAGGCTAAGGAAGCCTGCAACGTCCACAGAATACGTTTAATAAACATTTAATAAAAATCCAAACGAAATTTGCATCTATACAAGGTTAAAATCACCACAGTTAAGTGCCTTCATCATAACATTTGACCTCTTCAAAACTGTGAATGAAGTTAACTACAAACTGTGTTAAAATACTGAATGAAAACAGCTGATACAGACACACTTCCATCAGAGCCAGTCACCATTCAATATTAAATTTAAAGACAACAACATTACGTAAACTCGCTGATTCCAAGCAGAATAAAAAACATGAAATACCATAAAAATGCTGAAAGTATGAGTGAAAAAAGATCATCATAAGTATGCAGCTCTTAATTTCAATTCACTAATAATAGAAATGTTATTGTTTAACCGTGGAGCATTTGCAACAACTAACCTGAGCTGTCAAACTCTCTCTCCATGTAATAACTTGTTCCTCCAGTCACCAGAGTACCCTCCAATTTGTATTTGTTCAAGAACTAAAAAATTAAATTTCCTAAATCCCTCACAATTCATAGAGCGCCTGTCCAACGCACTCTTGTTGTCCTTGTGCCTAATGCTAGAATTATGTTGTGAATTTGCTTATTTAATGCATTCTGAGTCTTACCATAGACAGCTGTGCAACCATCACACATGGCCAGGAAATCATTCTGTCAGATTGGCGATTAAACTTACCACCATAACACTTGGAATCAAGTCTTTGAAGCCAAAACACATCAGGCTCAGTGTTAATAAAGTGACATTGCCCACAATTTAAAGTAACTGGAAATCCAAAATCACGTTTGTGAGGCATTTCTAACAATTGTTTGATATTCCTTTTGTTCCTAAATGTAAACATGGGCCCTTCACAAAAAAAATGTTTTTTAATCTCTTTTGTCATGTTGTAACAAAAAACATTTTTTCTTCAAGACCTGTTGGATGTCCTAGGCATCTAAAAAAGTAGAGCACCATGTTAGTCTGCAAGCCATTTTGCAAAATCTCTTGCCTTACAGTGCTTGTAAATCCTTTGCATATAATTCGTGCATATTTATTATTCCTGCCTACCCAAATCACCTTGTGCGTTTCAGTAAGAAGGGATGCAGGATAGTCACGCTCTCTGAACATTTTCTCCAATAGCTCAAACTGCTGTAAGCAAGCCCGATCATCAGATGTCAATCTGGAAATTTTGATAAATCGTCTTTTGACTATCCCCTTCTTTTGATGAAAAGGGTGACAACTCAAGAAAAAGAAAAATGCGTTGCAAAAAGTTGGTTTTCTGAAAATCTGTGTGGCTAACTGGCCTTGAGGTTGCTTAATCAACTCAGTGCCTAAAAAGTTAATATGCCCCTCGTTAATACATTTAGTAAACCTGAGAAACATGGTACTAGTCTGTAAATCCACAAAAAATCTTCCAAATGCCTCCTCAATACCTTTCCAAATGACTAACAAGTTGTCAAGGTACCTAAAGTAACCCAAATAATTAATATTGCACTGAAAAAAGAAATAAAAGAGAGATAAAAGGGATGGGGAAAAAAAAACATGGGTAAGAGTTTAACGTTGTGCTATGTGGTATCCTTCAGAAGTGGGGGTGGTGCTCAGATGGTAGGGGCGTTATAGAGTCTGATAGCTGTGGGCAGGAAGGATTTCCTTTGATGTTCAATGGAGCACTTTATGCTCATCAGTCTCCTGCTAAAGGAATTTCTCTGTTCAGCCACCACTCCGTTGAGGGGGTGGTCAATATTTTCCATGCTGGACTTTAGTTGCACTAACACTCTTCTCTCAGCCATAGTTTTGAGGCTGTCCATTTGTTCTCCAACTTCTGAGTTAGCCTTCGGTACCAATTTATTGAGTCTGTTTGCCTCAGCCTTCTTTATACTACTACTCCCACATGTCACTGTGAAGAAGATAGCACTGGCCACTACAGTCTCATAGAACAATCACAGCATAGCATTGTGCTACTACCCCAGCATGTCACTGCAAAGAAGATAGCGCTGGCCACTACAGTCTCATAGAACAATCACAGCATAGCATTGTGCTACTACCCCAGCATGTCACTGCAAAGAAGATAGCGCTGGCCACTACAGTCTCATAGAACAACCACAGCATAGTGTTGTGCTACTACCCCAGCATGTCACTGTGAAGAAGATAGCGCTGGCCACTACAGTCTCATAGAACAATCACAGCATAGCATTGTGCTACTACCCCAGCATGTCACTGCAAAGAAGATAGCGCTGGCCACTACAGTCTCATAGAACAACCACAGCATAGTGTTGTGCTACTACCCCAGCATGTCACTGTGAAGAAGATAGCGCTGGCCACTACAGTCTCATAGAACAATCACAGCATAGCATTGTGCTACTACCCCAGCATGTCACTGTGAAGAAGATAGCGCTGGCCACTACAGTCTCATAGAACAATCACAGCATAGCATTGTGCTACTACCCCAGCATGTCACTGCGAAGAAGATAGCGCTGGCCACTACAGTCTCATAGAACAACCGCAGCATAGTGTTGTGATACTATCCCAGCACGTCACTGTGAAGAAGATAGCACTGGCCACTACAGTCTCATAGAACAATCACAGCATAGCATTGTGCTACTACCCCAGCATGTCACTGCGAAGAAGATAGCACTGGCCACTACAGTCTCATAGAACAATCACAGCATAGCATTGTGCTACTATCCCAGCATGTCACTGCGAAGAAGATAGCACTGGCCACTACAGTCTCATAGAACAATCACAGCATGGTGCTGCTGACTTCAAAGGATCAGTCTTCATAGTAAATGCAGCCTACTATGACCCTTTTTATATGCCACCTGCAAGTTTTTGGACCAGCCCAGCTTACTGTCCAGGTGCACCCCCAAACACTTGTAGTCCTGAACAGTCTCCACTTCGACTCCCTCCCCAATTGACAGAGGGGTAATTGGTGGATGAGATCGTGATCTCCCTGGATATACTACCAGCTCCTTCATTTTACTAATGTTCAGCTGCAACTGATTAATCTCACACTAGCTCACAAAGCTGTCTACCACCCTCCCGTGTTCCTTTTCGTCTCCATGCCTGAGACTGCCTACTATGACTGTCATCTGAGAATGTTTTGCAGGTGACAGCAAGCAGTATTATAGCTGAAGTCTGTGGTATACAGAGTGAAAAGGAAAGGTGATAAAACTTTCCCCTGCGGTGCTCTAGTGCTACATAGCACTGTGGCAGACATGCAGCTCTGCAGTCACACATATTGGGGCCTATCAGTCAGATAATCCAGGATCCATGTAACTAAGGGAGCATCCACGTTCATCGCTAATGGCTTACTCCCCTTCCTTTTTGGTTGGATAGTGTTAAAGGCACTTTAGAAGTCAAAGAACATGATTCTTTGGGATCCTCCCGGTTTGTCCAGGTGACTGTATGCTCTATGGCATTATGTGGATAATGGCATCTTCAAACCCTGTCTTCTTCATGTATGCAAACTGAAGGGGGGTCTAGTTCTGACCTCATCTTGTGGCGAAGTACTTCCAGGACCAGCCTGTCAAGGACTTTCATGCAGTGTGAAATGAGTGCCACAGGTCTATAATCTGAAGGATCTCCCAGGCAGGGATCTTTTCTTTCTTGTACACTGCCTGTCCACTGAAAGGTTTTGACTAAATGGTGGAACTCAAAAACATCTATTTGTATACCGAGTAGGTTGTTGTTGTTGTATTTTTCTGCTTTTCCCGGTTAGGGGTCGCCACAGCGGAACTCTGGTCCTCTAATGATTGGCAGAAGATTTTTACGTACCAACTTGCCAGGCCTGACGCACAACCTTCAACAAAGGTATGCCCATTCACGCATGTCTCCACACAGAAGACGCTTTAGCTGAGAATCGAACAGGACAACGTCTTACTGTGAGGCGACAATGCTACCGCAGCACCACCACCACAGTATTGCATACAGATTAGGTAAATGTGGTAAAAGTGAAACTCAAAAACATCCATTTGCATACAGATTGGGCAAATGTGCTCTGGGAATTGTATATGAAAGATCAGATTTAAGTTAAATTAATGGAAAGAAAACCTCCCTTTGAGTTGTTATGGATGCATTCGGCTTTGTGGAGAGAGTGTGATGATGGGTTTGTGTGGGCTGCTGGGAATAAGATTGGGTGACCTGGCTTTTTTTTATCTTACTGATGATGATGGGTCCTTTGCAGCTGGTAGTGAATAGCAGAGGAGTCAGGTTGCTCATCAGTTATTGCTCAAGTTTGGGAGTTTATGCAGATACAGATCTAGTTTGGCTGATACAGTGATAAAGAGGGCTCTGAATAAGTAAGGGTAGAGTATGTTTGTTTTGTGCTGATATCCTGAAACATTTATGTTTTTTGTTCATAGGTTCATAGGTAGGTACTAGTCTGTTGGCCCTAGGGCCTATATAAGCCTAGCCAAACGGTACCCTGGCTTTTGCCGCCCAAGAAAATTATTTTCTTGTGACCCTGTCAAGCAGAGCCACAGAAGTAATCCCCGGGGTGAATTTCCTATCTCCCATCTAATCAGCAAGATTTTTCTTGAAGAGTGCTAATGAGGAGCTTTGTTTGATATAGATAGGTAGTTTGTTCCAGAGTATGGGAAGTCTCTGAGACAGGAATCTATCCCCTCCAGCATGTTCTGTTTATTGTGGTGACAAGGTTTTGGTCCCTAGAGCATGTAGCTCAGCGGGATTGGGATTTCTTTAAGTGGAGCATGTCCAACAGCTCTGGGTTTGACATAGCTTTGTTTGTTAGGCAGAGATTGCCTCTGAGTAGGCGATATGCGACAGAGTAAAGCTGGAGTTTTTTGAGACGGTCTGCGTAGGGCATCTGTTTGAGGCCGGTAATCCTCTTTGTGAGGTATTTCTGCAGCCTTTCCAGTTGTTGTAGATGTCTTGTGAGGTACATACCAAAAGGGGCGTTGTACTCTATAATGGGTCTAATGAGTGATACTTCTAACAGTAACCCATATAAGAAGCCTCTGAGGTTTATCATTGTTTAGATGTTCTTCATCTCACATTGCTGCAGTCCTGACACTTGGGTAGTCCGCTGTCCCAGTCGGCCCGAATACCAAAGTATAAGGCTGACGTTGGTCAAGGCGCATTAGTCTGACGTCAGGACGTCAGGGTACAAATGCGCATGACCGACGTCATTTCCTCAGTCTTTTTTGCCGCATGGTCCGATGCAGAAGCAGTTTTGCAAGTGCAGGTTGGTGTTCTGAGATTTTCCGAAGTCGGAGTTTCAGACCGAATCCAAGTTGGCTAAGTACCCCGTTGGGGAATATTTAGTTTTTTTCTTGCCTCAGTATTTTACCGGATGTCAGAAAAAGTGAATAACTGTATTTCTTGTGGGAAACAGATACCTCATAGGGATTACCATACCTTGTGTATACCTTGCTTAGGGCCTGAGCACGACGTTGTTGGCTGTCGCTCTTGTGCTAGATTTAACAAACGCACTATAAAGAGGAGATTAGATTGTGCCAGGTTAGTTTTTGGGAAGCGGTGTAATTATAAAATGCCGTCGGATGCTCCGACGCCCGCTTCGTCAAAAAAGCGCAAGGACAAAACAGCAAAGCCTAGGCTGGAAGAACCGTCCGTACCGGACGTCGGTTCTTTAGAGGGCTCGGTGGAGCCAGAGGTTCAGCCAGATATTTCTTTGGAATCCCAGGGAGAGACTTTATTACTGCAAGATGTGACCTCTCAGGAGGTAGGCCAGGCGGAAGGGGCTTCTCAGGTAGCTGTTCTTCCCTCCCTTCCTAAGGTGGTTAGGCCCTCCCCTGTTGTTTCCAAGGCTTCTCCCAGGGGCAGGCCAGGTTTTGTTTCAGGTGTTACCCCTAGTTCTTCAGGGTCTGTACCTAAGAAGCATATGCTTAAGATGGCAGAAGATTTGATTACAATGATTAGAGGTTCTATGCCCCCTCCTGATAAGAGGCCTAGGGTGGAACCTGAGCTTGGGAGTTTTGAGCAGTGTTCGGATGCTTCTGAGTCTTGACTGTAGACTTGCAGGAGTATTCCCCTTACTCTGATTCTGATGTGGATGATTCTACTCCTTCTGCTTCTCCTCCTGAGGATTTTTCATTTTCAGAGACTCTTCATTCCATGAGGGAGCATTTTAAATGGGAAGGTCAGGATTTCTCTGATTCCAGGAAAAGGCTTAGGGAATTTGTTTCTACCCCAGCATAGGCCTTTAGCTATACCTCCTGTTCTAGATGTGGTGGAGGATGTTTTTGCAGAGGCTTCTCTGAACCCTGATTCTTTGCCTCCTGCTCCAGTTAAACCGGATAGATATTATAGGGTGCCTGAAGCTCATAAGTATCTTTTAAGAGTCCTAGGGCAGACCCAGAAACTGTTTCACAGGGGCCTAAAGGTGTTAAGGCTTCTGTTGTTAAAAATCCTGTTCCTCCAGATAAAGAGGCAAGGGCTTTGGATAGATGGGGAAAGAAAGTGTATACTTCTTCCACTTTGGCCATGAGAGCTTTGAATTGCCAGTTTCACATGTTGAAATACCAAAATTATCTCCTTTCACAATTAAAGTCTAAGGTAGATGCTTTGGCGGAAGGTATTGAGTGTAAAGAGTTGCAGGATTTAGTTCATGTTTCTGAACAGGTGGGTAAGCATTCTTTGCAATGTGGTTTTGATGCTGTGCGGGCCTCTTCGAGGGTGGCTGCCACTGGTTCGTTCTTCGCAGGCACGCCTGGCTGAGGGATCAGAATTTAGCTGAGCATGTGAAGACAAGGATTTTAGATGCTCCTTTACAATCTGATGTGTTGTTTGGTTCGCCTGTGGAAGCAGTTCTAAAGAAAATGGAAGACAAGGCTAAGTCTATGCAGACTGTTAAAGATTTTTGCAGGTTCAGCCTCCAGTTTAGTAGAAATTGGCCTACCAAGGGGTGGACATATCCTGCTTATGATTCCCAGTCTAGGGGTAGGTCTAGACGTGGTAGGGGCAGAGCTCAAGGTTCTTTTAGGCCTAGAACAAGGGAGTTCACCTGCTCAGTCTTCTGGTGAGGGCAGGGGTCAGTCCTTTCGTAAACAGACCCAATGACCTGCCTTTTCAGCTGCCAGAATCTTCTCGTCTGGCAGCACCTTTGGGAGGAAGGTTGGCACTTTTCAAAGAAAACTGGAGTTTAATTACCCAAGACAGATGGGTTTTGGATATCATTCACCACGGTTACAGGTTTTATTTCCATACCTTGCCTCCTTTCAAAGGCATGCCAGACATTCCTCCTCAACAAAGGACAGAGGCTCACAAGCAAATTTCTCTGTTGCTCCAAATAGGGGCCATTCAGCGGTTCCTGTGCCAGAAAGGGGCCTAGGATTTTATTCTCGCCTGTTCCTAGTACCAAAAAAGGGGAACACGTGGAGACCAATTTTGGATCTGTCTATCCTCAACACTTATCTGGACATTCCCAAGTTCAAAATGATGACGTTACAACAGCTTTTACCTCTGCTGGGCAAAGATCACTGGATGGTAACTTTGGATCTCAAGGAAGCTTACCTTCATGTTCCTATCAGACTAATTTGCAGGAAGTATCTTCGTTTTCGAGCTGGGAATTCTCATTATCAGTTCTCTGCATTGCCCTTTGGCTTATCTACTGCCAGAGTATTCACAAAGGTTCTGGCTCCAGTGATAGCTTTCTTCAGGCTAAAAGGAATACAAATCTATCCTTATTTGGACGATTGCCTGCTTCTGGCTCAAGGAAGGGACGTGCTTCTTCAGCATTTGGAATATGTGATAGCAGTGCTAAGATGCCTAGGGTATTCTGTGAAGCGAAATAAAGTCCAGTCTAGTACCCTCTCAAGACATGTGCTTTCTGGGTGTGAGACTGAATACAGCAACCCAGATGGCCTTTTTAACCCCGGACAAACAAAAGAATCTTTCTCTTTACTTCCATCAACTATCTCATCAGTCCGGGCTGACTGCAAGGACAGTCCTTCAAGCCTTAGGGTTCATGGCATCTTGTATTCTGGTACTTCCCAATGCCAAACTGCATATGAGGAAGCTACAATGGTATCTCAAAAATGTATGGACACAGCACTGCCAGGATTTGGACACTGTCATTCAAATAATACCTTGCATTCAAAAGGAATTTTTGTGGTGGGCTCAGGAATGTCACCTAAACAAGGGACTCTCTGTGACCCGGCCAGAGGCGAGTCAGATTCTAACGACAGATGCCTCAGACACAGCTTGGAGCTCATCTGAATGGAAAGTGGATACAAGACAAGTGGCCTGCCAGACTGCAGCATCTACATATCAACATGAAGGAGATGTTAGCAGTCCAGTTTGCATTACTGGCTTTCAAGGATTTACTTCTTCCGGGGCAGGTGTTGATTCTAACAGACAACACAACTGTCATGTGGTACATCAACAAACAAGGGGAACACATTCTTATCCTCTATGCAGGCAAGCAATGATTTTGTGGGAGACTGCGTTAAGCTTGCAACTGAATCTTCAAGCAAGGTTTCTGCCAGGAGCACAGAACTCCTTAGCAGATGTGTTGAGCAGGCAAATCATGGATCCCCACGAGTGGAAACTGGATCTTCATGTATTTCAGACATTGACAGTGTCCTGGGGAACTCCAGACATAGATCTGTTCGCTTCTCCACTAAACCACCAGCTGCCAAAGTTTTGCACGAAAGGTTTCATCACACAGCCTGGAAAGTGGATGCTCTTTCTTTCAGTTGGAAAAATCTTCATGTGTATGCCTTTCCACCTCTGCCTCTCCTCCCAAAGGTACTCCTAAAGGTCAGACAAGACAAGCCAAGGATGATTTTGATAGCTCCAGATTGGCCTCGGCAGCACTGGTACCCATTGCTGAGGAGTCTGGTAAGGAAGCCTCCATGGCCCTTACCTTTGATTCCACACCTATTGTCTCAGAAGGACGGGCATCTACTCAATGTCAAGCTTCACTGTCTTCATCTAACAGCCTGGCATATTCTGTTTTGAACCATAGCAGGTCTCAGCTTCCTCAACAAGTTCTGAATGTGATTATGGAAGCCAGAAGGCCTAGTACAAGGAAAGTGTACGCAGGAAAATGGAAGAGATTTTTATTTTGGTGTACAGCAAAGGATTTGGATGTTTCTGAGCCAAATTTGAGTGTGGCTCTTCAATATCTTACTGAGTTATTGGACAAAGGGTTGTCTTTCTCTTCCATTAAGATTCATGCTGCAGCAATTTCAGCTCACTATGATTGTGACCCACCATTGTTTTCTCATCCTTTGTTCAAGCAATTTCTTAGAGGGGCAAAGAATATAAGACCCCCACGTAGAGCTCCTACTCCTGCTTGGGACCTCAATTTTGTGTTGGAGAAACTCACTCTACAACCTTTTGAGCCTACAGCTACTGCTGAATTGAAATATTTGTCATGGAAGACTGCTTTTTTGTTAGCCATTACCTCTGCAAGAAGGGTGTCTGAATTGCAGGCCCTTATGGTGGTTGAGCCTTTCCTGATTTTTCATAAGGATAGGATGTTCTTCGTCTTCCATTGCTGCAGTCCTGACTATAGGGTATAGTCCGCGTCCAGTCGGCCCGAATACCAGAGTATAAGGCTGACGTCGGTCATGGCGCCTTAGACTGACGTCAGTACGTCAGGGTACTAATGCGCATGACCGACGTCATATCCTCAGTCTTTTTTGCCGCATGGTCCGATGCAGAAGCAATTTTGCGAGTGCAGGTTGGCGTTCTGAGATATTTCCGAAACCGGAGTTTCAGACCGAAACAGAGTTGGCTAAGTACCCCGTTGGGGAACATTTTGGTTTTTTCTTGCCTCAGTATTTAACCGGATGTCAGAAAAAGTGAATAACTGTATTTCTTGTGGGAAGCAGATACCGCATAGGGATTATCATACATTGTGTATACCTTGTTTAGGGCCTGAGCACGGCGTTGTTGGTTGCCGTTCTTGTGCTAGATTTAACAAACGCACTATTAAGAGGAGGCTAGATTGTGCCAGGTTAGTGTTTGGGAAGCGTTGCAATTATAATATGCCGTCGGATGTTCCGACGCCCGCTTCATCCAAGAAGCGCAAGGACAAAACAGTGAAGCCTAGGGTTGATGAACCGGCAGTCCCGGACGTCGGTTCTTTAGAAGGCTCAGTGGAGCCAGAGGTTTTGCCAGGAGTTTCCATGGCGTCTCAGGCAGAAACTTTATTGTTACAGGATGTGCCCTCTCAGGAGGTAGGCCAGGCTGAGGGGGCTTCTCAGGTAACTGTTCTTCCCTCTCTTCCCAAGGTAGTTAGGGCCTCTCCTTCTGTTGCCAAAGCTTCCTTTAGAGGTAGGCCAAGTTCAGCTTCTGTGGGGCTTCTCCTAGCATTTCGGGCTCTGTGCCTAAGAAACATATGCTTAAAATGGCAGAAGATTTGATTACTATGATTAGAGGTTCTATGCCCCCGCCTGATAAGAGGCCTAGGGTGGAACCGGAGTTTGATAGTTTTGAACAGTGTTCACAGGCTTCAGAGTCTTCTGTGGAAGACTTACAGGAGTATCCTACTTATTCTGATTCTGATGTGGATGATTCCACTCCTACAGCTTCTCCTCCTGAGGATTTTTCATTTTCAGAGACTCTACACTCCATGAGGGAGCACTTTAAATGGGAAGGCCAGGATTACTCTGATTCCAGGAAAAGGCTTAGGGAATTCTTGTTTTTACCCCAGCATAGGCCCTTAGCTATTCCTCCTGTGTTGAATGTGGTGGAGGATGTTTGCAGAGGCTTCCCTGAACCCTGACTCCTTGCCTCCTGCTCCTGTTAAGCCTGATAGGTATTATAGGGTGCCCGAAGCTCATAAGTATTTGTTTAAGAGTCCTAGGGCGGACCCAGAAACTGTTTCTCAGGGGCCTAAAGGTGTTAAAGCTTCTGTGGTTAAAAATCCTGTACCCTCTGATAAAGAGGCAAGGGCTTTGGATAGGTGGGGAAAGAAAGTGTATACTTCTTCCACTCTAGCCATGAGGGCGTTGAATTGTCAGTTTCACATGCTAAAATATCAAAATTATCTCCTTTCACAATTGAAATCTAAGGTGGATGCTTTGGCGGAAGGTATTGAGTGTAAAGAGTTGCTGGATTTGGTTCATGTGTCTGAACAAGTGGGTAAGCATTCTTTGCAGTGTGGTTTCGATGCTGTACAGGCCTCCTCGAGGGTGGCTGCTACTAGTTCTGTTCTTCGCAGACATGCCTGGTTGAAGGATCAGAATTTAGCTGAGCATGTTAAGACAAGGATTTTGGATGCTCCTTTACAGTCTGATGTGTTGTTTGGACCGCCTGTGGAAGCAGTTTTAAAGAAAATGGAGGACAAAGCTAAGTCTATGCAGACTGTTAAAGATTTTTGCAGGTGCAGCCTCCAGTTTAGTAGAAATTGGCCTGCTAAGGGGTGGACATATCCTGCTTATGATTCCCAGTCTAGGGGTAGGTCTAGACGTGGTAGGGGCAGGGCTCAAGGTTCTTTTAGGCCTAGATCAGGGAGTTCACCTGCTCAGACTTCTGGTGAGGGCAGGGGTCAGTCCTTTCGTAAACAGACCCAATGACCTGCCTTTTCAGCTGCCAGTGGATTCTCGTCTGGCAGCTCCTTTGGGAGGAAGACTGTCTCTTTTCAAAGAAAATTGGGATTTAATTACTCAAGACAGATGGGTGTTGGATATCATTCATCACGGTTACAGATTTTATTTCCACACAATGCCCCCTTTCAAAGGCATGCCAGACGTTCCTCCTCCACAAAGAAAAGAGGCTCACAAGCAAGTTTCTCAGTTACTCCAGATGAGGGCCATTCAGCCAGTCCCTGTATCAGAAAGGGGCTTAGGATTTTATTCTCGCCTGTTCCTAGTACCAAAGAAGGGGAACACGTGGAGACCAATTTTGGATTTATCTATCCTCAACACTTATCTGGACATTCCCAAGTTCAAGATGTTGACGTTACAACAGCTTTTACCTCTGCTGGGCAAAGATCACTGGATGGTAACTTTAGATCTCAAGGAAGCTTACCTTCATGTGCCTATAAGGCTAGGTTGCAGGAAGTATCTGCGGTTTCGAACTGGAGATTTTCATTATCAGTTCTCTGCATTGCCCTTTGGCTTATCTACTGCGCCCAGAGTATTCACAAAGGTTCTGGCTCCAGTGATAGCTTACTTCAGGCTTCAAGGAATTCAAATCTATCCTTACTTGGACGACTGCCTGATTCTGGCTCAAGAAAAGGAAGACCTTCTACAGCATCTGGAATATGTCATAGCAGTGCTAAGATGCCTAGGGTATTCTGTGAACGAAATAAAGTCCAGTCTAGTACCCTCTCAAGACATGTGCTTTCTGGGTGTGAGACTGAATACAGCAGCCCAGATGGCCTTTTTAACCCCGGACAAACAACAGAGTCTGTCACTTTACTTCCATCAACTATCTCATCAGTCCGTGCTGACTGCAAGGACAGTCCTTCAAGCATTAGGGTTCATGGCATCTTGTATTCTGGTGCTTCCCAATGCCAAACTGCATATGAGGAAGCTGCAATGGTATCTCAAAATGTATGGACACAGCACTGCCAGGATTTGGACACTGTCATTCAAATAATACCTTGCCTTCAAAAGGAATTCTTGTGGTGGGCTCAGGAATGTCACCTAAACAAGGGACTCTCTGTGACCCGGCCAGAGGCGAGTCAGATTTTAACGACAGATGCCTCGGACATTGCTTGGGAGCTCATCTAAATGGAAAGTGGATACAAGACAAGTGGCCTGCCAGACTACAGCATCTACATATCAACATGAAGGAGATGTTAGCAGTCCAGTTTGCATTGATGGCTTTCAAGGAGTTACTTCTTCCAGGGCAGGTGTTGATTCTAACAGACAACACAACTGTCATGTGGTACATCAACAAGCAAGGGGAACACATTCTTATCCTCTATGCAGGCAAGCAATGATTTTATGGGAGACTGCGTTAAGCTTGCAACTAACTCTTCGGCAAGGTTTCTGCCAGGAGCACAGAACTCCCTAGCAGATGTGTTAAGCAGACAAATCATGGATCCCCACAGTGGAAACTGGATCTTCATGTATTTCAGAAATTGACAGTGTCATGGGGAACTCCAGACATAGATCTGTTCGCTTCTCCACTAAACCACCAGCTGCCAAAGTATTGCACAAAGGGGTTTCATCACACAGCTTGGAAAGTGGATGCTCTGTCTTTCAGTTGGAAAAACCTTCATGTCTATGCCTTTCCACCTCTGCCTCTTCTTCCAAAGGTACTATTAAAGGTCAGACAAGACAGGCCAAGGATGATTTTGATAGCTCCAGATTGGCCTCGGCAACACTGGTATCCACTACTACGGAGTCTGGTAAAGAAGCCTCCATGGCCTTTACCTCTGATTCCTCATCTGTTATCTCAGAAGGACGGTCATCTGCTCAATGTCAAGCTTCACTCTCTTCATCTAACAGCCTGGCATATTCTCTGTTGAAGCACAGCAGGTCTCAACTTCCTCAACAAGTTTTAAATGTGATTATGGAAGCTAGAAGACCTAGTACAAGGAAGGTGTACGCAGAAAAATGGAAGAGATTTTTATTTTGGAGTACAGCAAAGAATTTGGAGATTTCTGAGCCTAATTTGAGTGTGGCTCTTCAATATCTTACTGAGTTATTGGACAAAGGTTTGTCCTTTTCTTCCATTAAGATTCATGCTGCAGCAATTTCAGCTCACTATGATTGTGACCCACCTTTGTTTTCGCATCCTTTGTTCAAGCAGTTTCTTAGAGGGGCAAAGAATATAAGACCCCCACGTAGAGCTCCTACTCCTGCTTGGGATCTCAATTTTGTGTTGGAAAAACTTACTCTACAACCTTTTGAGCCTACGGCTACTGCTGAATTGAAATACTTGTCATGGAAGACTGCTTTTCTGTTGGCTATTACTTCTGCAAGAAGGGTGTCTGAGTTGCAGGCCCTTATGGCAGTAGAGCCCATTTTGATTTTCCATAAGGATAGGGTATCATTACGTACTAATCCTTCCTTTATGCCTAAGGTGGTTTCTAGTGTGGCTTTAAACCAAACTATTCATTTGCCTACTTTTTATGCAGACCCCCAAAATAAAGGGAAAAGATTTTGCACACTTTAGATGTACACAGGCAATTGAGATATTATTTAAGCAGGACTAAGGATTTTAGGCAGTCTCAGCAGTTGTTTGTTTCTTTTGCTTTGAGTTCACAGGGCAAGCCTGTGTCAAAACAAACTATTTCCAGGTGGATTGGCTTTTGCATTGCATTTTGTTATTCCCATCATGGCAAGGAGATTCCAGCTGGGATTAGGCCTCATTCCACTAGGGCTACTGCCACTTCAACAGCATTTCTAAGGGGTGGCAACTAAGGATATTTTGGAAGCAGCTACTTGGAGTTCAGTGCATACTTTCTCTAAGCATTATCACCTTCCTATCTACTCTAAGTCTAGGGCTGGTTTTGCCACAGCTGTTTTGCAAGGCATGTTGTCAGCTCCTACTTCTTTATAATTTGCCAGCCTCCCTTACCTCTGCTTTGGGATTCTACCCAATAGTCAGGACTGCAGCAATGGAAGACGAAGAACATAGTACAGTTTTGTACCTACCATAAATGTAGATGTTCGAGGATTCCATTGCTGCAGTCCAATTTACCCTCCCTCCTTCCCCTCTGTATTTAGGGGTGGTTGTGTAGGTGAGTTTACATGCTTATATTTTTGTATATATTGTTGTATATATTGTACATGTTTTTGGTGCAGGTTTTTTGGGACTTGTCTTTTTGGGGTCTTCTGACATCTGGGGCAAGAAAAGACTGAGGATATGACGTCGGTCATGCGCATTAGTACCCTGACGTACTGACGTCAGTCTAAGGCGCCATGACCGACGTCAGCCTTATACTCTGGTATTCGGGCCGACTGGACGCGGACTATACCCTATAGTCAGGACTGCAGCAATGGAATCCTCGAACATCTACATTTATGGTAGGTACAAAACTGTACTGTATCTTTACGTACTAATCCTTCCTTTATGCCTAAAGTGGTTTCTAGTGTGGCTTTAAACCAAACTATTCATTTGCCTACCTTTTATGCAAATCCCCAAAATAAGGGGGAAAAGATTTTGCACACTTTAGATGTCATGAGCAATTACGTTATTATTTAAGCAGGACTAAGGATTTTAGGCAGTCTCAGCAGTTGTTTGTTTCTTTTGCTTTGAGTTCTCAGGGTAAACCTGTGTCAAAACAAACTATTTCTAAGTGGATTGGGTTTTGCATTACTTTCTGTTACTCCCATCACGGCAAGGAGATTCCAGCTGGGATTAGGCCTCATTCCACTAGGGCTACTGCCACTTCTACAGCATTTCTAAGGGGGGTGGCAACTAAGGATATTTTGGAGGCAGCTACTTGGAGTTCAGTGCATACCTTCTCTAAGCATTACCACCTTCCTCTCTACTCTAAATCTAGGGCTGGTTTTGCCACTGCTATTTTACAGGGCATGTTGTCAGCTCCTGTTTCTTTGTGATTTGCCATCCTCCCTTACCTCTGCTTTGGGATTCTACCCAAGTGTCAGGACTGCAGCAATGTGAGATGAAGAACATAGTACAGTTTTGTACCTACCATAAATGTAGATGTTCGAAGATCCACATTGCTGCAGTCCAATTTACCCTCCCTCCTTCCCCTCTGTGTTTAGGGGTGGTTGTGTGGGTAGGTTTGTACCTTTTTGACTTTGTATATATTGTACATATATTTGGTACAGGGGTGTTTGGTGTGTTGTTTTTTGGTTTGGCCTTATCTTTTTAGGGTCTTCTGACATCTGGGGCAAGAAAAGACTGAGGAAATGACGTCGGTCATGCGCATTTGTACCCTGACGTCCTGACGTCAGACTAATGCGCCTTGACCGACGTCAGCCTTATACTTTGGTATTCGGGCCGACTGGGACAGCGGACTACCCAAGTGTCAGGACTGCAGCAATGTGGATCTTCGAACATCTACATTTATGATAGGTACAAAACTGTACTTTATATATTGGACTGTTAGCATAGCGGATTCAGGCTCTGAGCTAAGGGTACAGGGTTTGATTCCTTCCTTTTTGTGTGACTTTGAGCAAGTTACTTGACCTGAAAAGGGACACGTGTCTGGTAAGTTTACCCACTTAACAAATGTATATAATAAAAACTACATGTGTGAGTCAGAAGTTTGATAAGTTTTTTTTCCCCAAAAGTAACCCTCATAAGAAGCCCCTGAAGTTTTCATTCTTCAGTTACATGTCTGTTAGGAGGGGCAACAGGCACCTCTCTTTTGACAGAGTTATTGTACTGCCATCTTTTGTAATCTCTGGCCTGTCTCTCTGAAAACACACCTCTTTCAAGGAAGATCACGCTGTCTCACTCAGTGTTTCATTTTGCCTGGTTTCATGGATGACCTTGGTTATGTGGCAAGTTGTGTAGGTGGGAAACCAAGAAAAACAAACCCAGGTATACAATCTAGAGATCATTTTCAGCTCATTTTTAAATAGAAGGTAGTAATAATCATGTGATGTAGAACTTTCCAGTAAATGCAACTAAAAGGTGTCTAACTATGATACTTCAGCTACAGTTTGAAAGAAAATCCCCAGAGCAATCAGCAATACATTTGATAAAACAAAAACCTTTTTAAAGCTGCTGTAACTTCATCACAAAAATTTGAAAAGGTTCTAGTCTCCCAGGTTAATCAGACTTCTGGATTTGCCCTACATTGAACCATGGGATAAAAAAGGTTTTATGCTCCCACAGACATTTCAAGAATACTGCTAGATGAACTTCACTGATTTTTGCAAACTAAGTAGATTTTTTTTGCCCACTGTTTCAGTTAGTCTGTTTTGTATGTATACAGCTGATTCAGTTCTCCCAGGAGCATTGTAGCATGTCACACATGCAAAAGGGAAAAATAAAAACAGCCAGGACTTGCAGATAGTGTAAATGACAGAATTTTTTAACTTGCATAAAAAATTTTCAGATATGCTGATGACTCCAAATTGGGTGCAATGATTGAATCCCCCAAAGATGACGGTCTGACACAGATAAAATAACTGGTTCTAGAACCATGTCCAAAAATTCGATGCAAAAAAAAATGCATAATTATATCCTTTGAGAAGACGACCACCCCTGCAAATTACAACGTTGATAACACTCCCCAAAGAATAGACCCAGTGGTGTGGGACTTGGGAGCTGAGATTGAGTAACCTGAACTTTGATCACCATTTGTCTATGATAGTGAGAAAATCCTTTTATGTGGCATAACTTATAAGTAAGGGCATGGCTTTCACATCTAAGGAGATCGTAGTTTAACTATACTCAGCCCAGTAACTGAGTATAGTGCACCCTTTGGCATGTACCTGACCAGGCATTTGCAACAACTGGAGCAGCCACAGAGGTTCCTCACTAAAATGATATAGGATGTAAATAATAGGTCCTATGCAGACCACTTCAAAGCCCTGTCCTTGTACTCAGTTTCCTACAGACTACTGAGGGGCAATCTATGCCTAATATACAAAGCATTCTGCTATCCAGCCTTGGTCAATCGGCTACAAATTTTGCAAAACAAACAGCACTAGAATTATCCTATCTAAGGATGTAAACCTCATCTGTGACATAAACAAAATATGTTGGCAGGACAGGTATGTGTGTCAGAGATTACCCCTTCTCTTGAACAGACTCCCCATTCATGTGAAACAGAGCTCTTCCCTAAGTGTATTCAAGCACAGTTTGGGCCAAAGGATGGGAAATCGCACATTCACTCTTAGCCCTTATGGATACAGGTTGTTTGTAGGTACCCTAAGGCACAGACAAATACCAAAACTATTCTGTTCTGTGGGCATGATCATTTGGAAACTTTGGGCATGAATAGCTAGGCTTAAAACGAGTCTAGGGCAGTTAGCCGAGTAACCTTATGTAATTGTGTATAATTAAAAGATTTCCTGTGTTTTAAGAAAACATAGCAGAATATAGTATTATATAGTGTATAGTATATATATATATATATATATATATATATATATATATATATATCAGAGTGTTTTTTTGCTGGGGTTATCCACAAATGCTGATAATTTCTCTCTTTATTTGTTTAACATACCCTTTATGTAAAATACGGTGGCCTACAAAGTCACTACTGCTGTTTAGGAAGCAGTGACAAATAATCTCACTACTATTTACAGTTTTTCAGTCCTTTTGGAATGATTTTACTTAATGCCACCATCCAGTCTTATCTTGTATCTGAAAGATGGTACAAGCAAATGTGCATTTATTAGATATTTGACACACTTTATAGAGACAAAATAAAGGCTCCGGTGCACAAATGAATAATCCACAAAGCTTTATTCCAAATGAAAATGAAGCGCTTTTCGTCTTCTCTGCCAGTTTGGTAGACTTCATCAGACAAATCAGCTGTAAAATTGAAGGATATTTATTCCATCGACAATGCAATTCAAAATTAAACTAGCGTTCTCCGTCAAAATTTTGACGGAGTTTTAATGGTGTACTGCAGTTAATATGCAAGGAATGAACAGTGATATCGTCATGGTAATATCAACATATCGATTTTGAATTGAGTTGTCGATGGAATAAATATCCTTCAATTTTACAGCTGATTTGTCTGATGAAGTCTACCAAACTGGCAGGGTAGACGAAAAGCACTTCACTTTCATTTGGAATAAAGCTTTGTGGATTATTCATTTGTGCACCGGAGCCGTTATTTTATTTATTTTGCTCGTTTGGTCCATGTTGTTGCTTAGTCACTTTATAGAGACGCCAGACCTGTAACAGGTTACTTTAAATTTCACCATGAGTTTTTGCAAACTGACTTGATTGCAAAGTGCTTGGGGGGGGGTGCTTGCTGGCAGCTCCCCTGGCAGAAGTGAGAAACATCCTTCGCTGTCAGCCCATTTCCTCAGTACCTCACCAAGTGCATGCATAGTAAGTCCCAGGAGAAAAACAAAAAAAGTCCAACCAGCACAGTTGGCTGCCTGGATGATAACCCTTTATGGTCAGCTCTTGCTGGTATGGGAGGAATATGGGTTGATTGACCAAGAGAGGATATGATGGTCAGCAGGAACAAGGATAAAGCCTGCCAAAAAAAAAAGTTCCAATATGCTGGCTTTAGCCATTGAGCATATATTTGCTTCATTCCCCATCACTCTTTTTGCAGTTGACATTGATATAAATCAAGTTTAGCAAATTACTTGTGTTTAACAGTTCTGTTTATTCAGTCACAGCCATAAATGTGCCTTTTTTGCTTTTTTCCCCTCTAGAAATGTAATTTTTTTCATTTTGTTCTTGAGAGGTTTGTGAATAATGTCATAGTTAGCTTCACTACATAGGGATTTTATTTGCTTGCATTAGTTCGTGGGGCCGTTTAAGAGAAGCATCCTGGGAATACTAAAAGTTAAATACCTTATTCATCTTCAAAAGTTTTACATTACTCAGTTATAACCCTAACATACAGCAGCCCTGTTCGTTTTCACTGGCATGGCACACTTTGCCCTTGTTTCATATTTAAGATTGGGACAGCGAGTTGCCGTGGCACAGCAGATCAGCATCAGGATGAAAATTTATGAGTGGTTTGCTAAAAATGATTTTAAAGGCATCCTGTTCCCTGGGGCAGGTGATTATTATTATTATATTTAAAAATGTAAGCCCCACTACTCCTTTAACCAAATAAAAACATAGACATGTACGGAAGACATCAGTATATCTAGTTTTAACTCTATAATATCATAACTGTACACCCTTTAGGCATTATGTAAGGAACACTACAGTTATTTATTAACTGGGTAAGTGGAGTTATTCAGTGAATCTTTTACAGCCACTACCCAGCATCCTTTTCAACTATGTAACTAGGCATCAAGGGCTTCATGGTTACAGTACAAGGTCACCACTGTAAGGGGAACTTGGAGATTGTAACCTTTTAACACCCTACTCCATACGTAACAGAGGAAGCGGTCACATTTTTTGGCGATAGAGTCAGTATTAAGAGTGATAGTGTCAAGGCACCTTTGATGCTGGTTAGTGTATCGAGGGTGACCGTGGTTATAATGCTGGAAGTAATGAGGCCGTAAAGGGCTCTTAACTTTATGTGGTGTTTATTTTGTGTCCCTTAATGTAAAGGCTGATATAGTGCAAAATTCTCTTTTACTGATTTCTTTGCTTTTCCTGTTATTTACTTTTGTCTTTATTTTGTTGTCAGATTGCAGCCCTTCAGAAATGTATGCGCCCTTCTAAAGTGTGGCTGAATGGGACGCAGTTACATGAAAGTCAGCATATTAAAAAAGCTGCAATTCTCGAGCAGGGTGGGTGGAGCATTTTGTAAATGACTGCGATAAAAGATAATTTTTCCAAACTATTACCCACACGTGAGGGAATAATCTACACCCTCAAAAAATAGACACTCTGAAAGTGACTTTGTATTTATATTAACAGCTACAAAGTGAAATATGTTTGTGTATATATATTACCATAGATAACACTGTTCTTGTTAAATGTTTGGTAAATGTTTTCATTACTTTAGAAACAAAACAAACACCAGAAATCTGAAAATCTGTCATGTATCTCTACACTTTGTCAGAAAGCAAATAATCAGGTGTTCTATCAGTTGTGTAAATTGTATGTGAGAAGTACAAGTGAACTGCTGTTTGATGCGGTGACAAAATAACGTACTGTATACAATAACACTTCTGATCAGAGGCAGTTTTGTACTTGATATTTTATAAAAGACATTTTTCATCCCACTTTACTGCAGGCGATTTCTGTGTTCTGGATGGTACTTACTGTTATACCCAGTAATAACTGTGGGTAAGGTGCCAGGTTTAAAATCGCTATACTAATATCTGAATCACTTATTGTCGATCACTACTGTGCTGTTATCGGGGTGGTGCACTAAAGATAGAGATTGTGCTAGATTGGGAATTTTCCTTTTTCCTGCGGTAGTACAGTTTTGGAATTGATGCCATAGTCAAATCTAAATGCAAAAAAATGCATTATTATTATTCCTGTTCGCAAAATGGAATTCCCTACAAATTACAGTATTGACAGCACGCCCCTGAGTTCTAACCTAGTGGTGCAAGACTTGGGAACACAGGTTGATAGCAATCTGAACTTTTACCACCAAGTTTCCACACAGGTAAGGAAAGCCTTCTATGTTGCGCACCTTATAAGCAAGGACATAGCATCCAGGTCAAGGGATGTTCTAACTCCACTGTACTCGACCCTCATCAGACCACTAATAGAGTATAATGCACCCTTTTGCATGTACCTACCCAGACACCTGCAGCAGCTGGAGAGACCTCAGAGGTTTCTCACTAAGAAAATACAGGGACTCCAATCCATGACCTACATGGACAGGCTGAAAGCCCTGTCACTTTACTCTGTATCTTATAGGCTGCTGAGAGGTGACTTGTGCCTGGTCTATAGGGCAATCTCCAACCCTGCCCTAATGGACATGCTGCACATCCACAAGTCAAATGGCTCAAGAATCACTTGCTCTAGAGATCTCAACCTAGCTTGTGACATTAGCAGATCATGCTGGAGAGACGGTTATGTCTCCCAGAGACTGCTGCTTCTCTGGCATAGACTCCTTATTCATGTAAAACAGAGCTCTTTACTGACCCTATTCAAACGCAACCTAGGTAATTGGATGGGAGACCGCAAATGTGCCCCTAGGATGACACCCTTGTCACTTATAGGTAGGGGTAGCTAGTGTTGATCACAGACCTGCTCTGTTCATAAATTCGTTCTTAACTACCCAAAAAAGAACAAATGGGGATACCTGGGATTAACATGGCTGGGCTTGTAAAGGCTGTATGGCTGCTAGCCTAGTAACCTCCTACGGACCTATGTATACAAGTAGCAGGGTATGTGGGGGTGCAGGGAGTCCCTCCTGTAATAAAGCTTTTGGGCATGCTTCTCGTTCTTGTTTTTCCTGAGGATGTGTGACCATTGTTTTGTGAAGTGATCATTGTTTTGTGAGAGGAACATTAATTATGAGGTCCCCGTATAATCTATTTTGGGGGGGTGCTTTGTCATAGGTATCATAACTACTGTTCTTTTGCTACTAGAGGATATTTTGTTTATGCTTATCCTGCAGCTGTGCTTTGGCACGCAGAGTGGCCAGTACATGGAAGGAGATGCATACTACCAAACAAGTGTCCTTTATTTAGGACAAACGCTAGGTGTTCAGTGAGTGTAACATTCTGTGCTTTCGCCTGCTAATTAGTGTCCTGCAGGACATGAGCATGCAGCAGGGAAGCCCCCCCCCAAAAAAATTAGAAGAGGAGACAGACTATCTATTACTCAGTCCTCCGAGTGCAAGGAGGTTGCAGTAGTTTCAACATTTTTACTGAATGTAAACAAAGAAAGGTGCATATCTGTCTGTCTGCAGAGAGTTGTGAAGGGGTTCAGAAGAAGTCTTTTGTGGGAAGTGAACTACTGCCTTACAAGCAGTTACAGTCTGGCATGGAATCACAACTATTGATCTTTATAAAGTGTTTGTTTTTCTTGGCTTTTATAACAGTTTGGCTTGCATACTTTTTAGAGGGTGTTTTAAAACCCTTCCCATGTTTTTACCACTGAATAGTGGATTTGTTCTGTTGTCATGGTCCTATCCATTTTCATATTAATTCAGATGAGCAGGCTTGGCATCTTACAGCAGCACCCTTGTTATTTTCTTTGGAAATATGATTCTCAGAATGTGTTTTTGAAAGCTGTACTGTAGGTCTCAGAATGGAGAGACCATCCACAAAACATACAGCATGCACTAATTTGAGTAATTACACTATTGTGTATCATTTGCATTTTAGCATTTATATTCTAGAAGAACTGTGCTGTTGTGTAGGAGGTGACACTTTTGATTAATTTTCCAGTGGAGTTGATTGTATAAGTGATGGATGCTTTTGTGATAGTAACTGTTTGTTTCCAGGTTGGAAAAGTTGTCACGGCTTCAGCAATCACTAACCATTTTACCACACAACATTCATCATGTTGTCACTCTGCTGATGTTCTGTGCTGAACCACCTAGGAAGCAAAGAAAGAGGCAAGAAAGAAACACAGCCAAACTCTTTTAATGTACGCCAAAAATCTGACTTCAAATGCAGCCTTCATTGCTCTCAGCACAATTAACTTGACATATTGTGAAGTACCATAGTAAATTTGAGTGTCAGTTATTGAAATGTATGCTTAAGCTGATGACAGCACTGCTGAAAATACTGCTTTTTTTTTTCATTAAAGTGATTGAATCCTTAACCCGTGACCTTTGACACATAACTGAATTAGACAGACTGCTGAATCACTTGGCGGAAGCCCTGCCTTCTCTGGAATATCTCAGCCTTCTGGGAAATGTGGCCTGCCCAAATGAGCTTGTGAGCTTGGAAAATGACGAGGATGATTACCAAAGATACAGGTCAGTCCTGTAGACCATTTTCTGGAAGGTTCCATGCACTGTCAAAACAAGCACTAAGATTTAGTCACATTTTACATCTTTTCTCATAAAATAGAAATTTTCACTGACAACAGCTTAATTAATTCTTGTTCTGCTCTGAAAGAAGGCACTATGGATTATATGCCCACAAGATAAAAGTTAGGAACATAAGTACAATTGTGTTACCCTCTCCTTTTCAGCTACTTTATTTTTAATATTTTGAACTTTTTATCAATGTTTTTTCACAAGAAGAAACAAGACCAAAACAAACAACAGGCTCAGCCATTTGTACAGAAAACATTTTAGGCAGTTGTAAGATAAAAGGCCAAGTTTGCTTTGTGTGACCAGTGACTATTTTGCTTTGTAAGTCATACTTTATACTTTATTTTAATTTGTGGACTCTTATTGACTGATTTCACATTATTTTGTTTTCTTTTCATTTCTTTCGTTTCTGTTTGGAGGACCTCTATCCACTCTTATGATGGAAATGTTTAAGTTTGTGGTGCTGTTATTGACATTTGTAAACACTCTGAATGCAATGCAAACAAAAAAAGCCTTTAACGCAGATGTAAACCTTTACACTCAGGAACAGGCATTTCTGAAGTACCCTGATATCTTCCTTTAGATAAACAGCAGGAGAAACAAAGTACTAACCTGAACAAATTCTGTAGCGATTGGGAGAGAAATCTAGAACTGGACATAAGTTGCATCCATGGGCGCCCGCAGGATTTTTTGCCAGAGAGGTGCAAACCTAGAGGCCAGAGCTCCAGGATATATCTGTTTACGTGTGGATAACCAAGAGCTCCTGCTGTACTCCACACTGTAGTACAGAAAGTGATGGCGTCTCTGTGGTTTTATAGTGTTATCAAATAAGACCTAAAAAACTCTAATATTGAACTCATTCATGTAAAACATATAACGTTTCTGAATAACTGTAATTCTTAAAAACAAAAACTGAATGTACTTTATTGTTATAGTTTAGACCTATGACTCCTATGGCCAATATCTGGTTCTGCACATACAGTTTGTGGGGTCTCTGTCTGCTCCACAAACACAGCAGCAATAGCTCCTTTCTCGGTACCTAGTTAATTTAATAAAGCTGCAATCAGATCCTTGATGTCCACCCCTAGCAGCAGAGCCCGATCAAGTTGAAATGGGGTCCTAGGCAGAGTAATAGATCGGAGCTCCCCCAGAGCAGCCCCTCCTGCAGCAACCCCATACCACCCCCAAAGCAACCCCCTCCTCAGCCATTCCAATATTACATTACATGGCTCTTTCTCCCCAGTTACCATGAACACTGTTCAAACCTAACCTCGCCACAAGTTCCAGGCCAGATGAATTCACTCAGTTTAGTACACAGACTGATTTATTAAAATAAAAAAAATAACTTCTGCAGTAAAAGTTAACAGCAAAACTTCAAACTCTTATACCATTAAGAGCAAGTAACACACTGTTCAAATCTGTCAATGTGCATACTGTTTTCTTATTTACTTGTACAGTAATTACTAAATTACAGATATTGAAATAAAATAGCACAAACGCTGATAGCCATTTGCTAAACAAATAATATAGTCTCACAATGAAAATAGACTCGGCATGAGTGGCAAACTTCTCTGCTCTTGAAGTTCACATTCATTGAAATGGCATTAAAACTTATTCAAAGAAAATGTATCTGGCTAGTGGTGGATTAAGTTTGCATTTGGGCTGTTTTCAAACCATATGCTCCTTGCACACATTTGTAAGGCCATGCATACATGTATGTGTTCTTTGATTCACCTTTCTGATTGTATTAAATTATATTCCTTGTATAACACAGCACCACTTGTTAGAATCTGCGTTAAATTTGTAGTTTTGAACATTTTTTGGTAAGCAATGAAACAAAATGTATGAACCAGTATTGACAAAACTACCCATTTCAGAAAATGTCAACCATGAAAGGGCACTCAGACATCTGTCATTACAATCCACCAATATTAATTAATAAGACAATTTCTGCAGAAGTTAAAGTCATCTGAATAATTCCACATTAAAGAGATCCGTAACAAATGAAGAGGTTGCTACTGGCAAACAACTTTACATTTCAGTGTTTAATCTACAAATTCAATACCCACTGCTCTTGAAGAATTAAATTGTCGATGTCACATTAAAAAAAATGGTAAACTGGTAATATTGCCATAGGGAATGACTGATAAACTAACAAGTTCATAGTTAATAGGCATCTCATACAAAGGATGGCACATTCAGAAGTGCAGAACTCCTATCCCCCTTAAAATGCACCAAATAATCAGCAATCAAAAGGGCACTGCAGTACCAGCACTCCATCTACATGGTGTGGGAGTAGACTCCACAGCCATCTGCACCAAAGGCATTTATGCTACTAACACTGTTTTCAACTGCTACAGTGCAAACAGTGACTACCATTTGCTAAATAAAACAGATTCACATTGAAAACAGACTTAGCATGAGCAGCAGTAAGCTTCTCTTGCCTTGACACTCACAATTCTATGAAAATGCACTAAAACCTATAATCCGTTGAAAATGCACTGAAACTCAAACTCACAATTCCATCAGCAGTCTGGTAAATGATGTAGAGGATTTAGGTTGTTTCCACCGAATCTCACAATTCCTTCAACAGTCTGGTAGTTGGAGTAGAGGATTCGGGCTCTTGTCTCCACTGAATCTCACAATTCCTTCAACAGTCTGGTAGTTGGAGTAGAGGATTCGGGCTCTTGTCTCCACCGAATCTCACAATTCCTTCAACAGTCTGGTAGTTGGAGTAGAGGATTCGGGCTCTTGTCTCCACCGAATCTCACAATTCCTTCAACAGTCTGGTAGTTGGAGTAGAGGATTCGGGCTCTTGTCTCCACTGAATCTCACAATTCCTTCAACAGTCTGGTAGTTGGAGTAGAGGATTCGGGCTCTTGTCTCCACTGAAGCTCACAATTCCTTCTGCTGTCTGGTAGTTGGTGTAGAAGATTCAGGCTCTTGTCTCCTGTAATCAAGTTTCAGGGTCAAGCCTGATCAAGTTAATTGACTAAACTCCCTCCCCCCCGACTAAGGCATTACATAGTGTACCTCCATACCTCTCAACCTCTTAGCACAAGAAATCTGGACAAAGCCTAAAATAACTGGGGGGGGGGGACAAAGGCCCAAAACTAGGGAAAGATTTTATATATTGCTCTTGCAGGCATAGAAAGTTGCTAGAACAACAGGATTAGGGTTAGCATGCATTTTCTGTAGAATATAAAGTCTGAAACTCATATATATATATATATATATATATATATATATCTGTAATCATTACTTAGTGGCTTTAATCCTCCGTGAATTGCCAGAAAACCACAAATTTTATGATAAACAGACCAAATCTATGAGTCTAAATCTGGACAATTGAGAGGTATTTTAAAAATATACATACCCACACACATACCTACCTTCTCTCATAACACACACTATCTTGCATATGAACAGATCGGCTAGTTTAAATTACATACACACACATACACTTTCTCATACAGAAACAAAACAGCTAGTTTAAATTACACACATTCACATACATGTGTACATATATATTTTTTCTCTCATTCAGAAACGAATGGAACTGCTAGTTTAAATTACATGCGCGAGCACACACACACACAGACACACACACACACACACACACACACACACACACACACACACACACACACACACACACTCTTACCTTCTTTCTTGCCAGAATGGCTATTTTAAATTCTGCTTGCAAATGTGGAATGACTTTACATCTATGGTGGCATGCATGCGTGCGTGAGTTGGATATAATACATCATCACCAGAGTGGTTTTTACTGAGTAAATGGTGGATTTTTTTCAAAATATAGAACTTGGAGTTCTCTAGTTTAAATAATGGAAGCACCGAATAGCAGTGTCGCAAAATTTTATTTTTTTAAGTCATAATTCTGGTAGGGGGGGTGCAGGTGCACTTCCTTGTACCAGGCTGCAGGCACCCTTCACAAAACACACAAGCAGATGAGAGTCTGGAAAGGCAATTTACAGTGGAACAATAGGAGGTCCTCTGTATGACTAGCAAGTATGTAACAAAGTTTAGAAGGGTTGGGATTTGGGCTTTGAAGTATTTGCAGAGGTATTTTTATATGCCGAGCAGATTTCAGAGAATTTTTACCTCAGGCAGGTAGCAAATGCTGGGAGTGTGATGGGAAAGAGAGGTCACTGGGAATTTTTTTTCCTTTGGAATGTAATGAGTGTGCAAATTTCAGAAATTCCATGCAGAGTATTTTCCTTGGGAATGTGATGAGTTTGCACATTTCAGAAATTCCCTGCAGAGTACTTTCCTTGGGAATGTGATGAGTTTGCGCATTTCAGAATTTCCATGCAGAGTATTTTCCTTGGGAATGTGATGAGTTTGCACATTTCAGAAATTCCCTGCAGAGTACTTTCCTTGGGAATGTGATGAGTTTGCACATTTCAGAAATTCCATGCAGAGTATTTTCCTTGGGAATGTGATGAGTTTGCACATTTCAGAAATTCCCTGCAGAGTACTTTCCTTGGGAATGTGATGAGTTTGCACATTTCAGAAATTCCATGCAGAGTATTTTCCTTGGGAATGTGATGAGTTTGCACATTTCAGAAATTCCCTGCAGAGTACTTTCCTTGGGAATGTGATGAGTTTGCACATTTCAGAAATTCCATGCAGAGTATTTTCCTTGGGAATGTGATGAGTTTGCACATTTCAGAAATTCCCTGCAGAGTACTTTCTTTGTCAGAAATGTCGGTGGAGCTAATGGATATAACTAACAAATGAGTCTTTTGAGATGGAATACAGGATCTGATTTGTCTAGACATAGTAAAGCCTTACTACATTCATGGCGGGGGGTGGTGCCAGTAGAAGGAACAGATTTGGTTTTTGCTCTTCAGTGTCAGAGTAGGGGATGTGGATCTAACTTTAATAAGTTAATCACTACAGTGTAGAGTTCGGCTTATTACAGTAAAGTGATTGTTTTCCTTTTCTTCTGTTTTTTATTGCAGTAAAGTGCCTTTTTTTTTTTTTTTTTTTGCTCTTCAGTGGCAGAGCTTGTGTGTGTGTGTGTGTGTGGATCAAATAGTAATTACAGTGAAGTGCTTTTTTTGGCTCTTCACCTGAAGAGCTGAGGGGGTAAGCCACTGGTCTGTGGTGCAGGGTGTTGATTGACCAGCTACTCTTCTAGCTACTGAAAACTGGATAATCCGATTTTGTCGTGTGCTCCTCTGTACCTCTTCAGTCGGTGCGAAACTGTATAATACATCTTGTTACTTTTCAAACTGTATACTTAAAGTATCTGTTTCATAGTTATCTCAGCAGATACAGCAGTTAAATATTCAGCCACTAGGTAGAACCCCTGTAGCTGTATTGACTATCCTCATTTTACCCTTTCAAACACCTTCCTTAGCCAGATTAACTACCCTCATATACCCTTCCAAACACTTTCCTCAGCCAGATTAACTACCCTCATATACCCTTCCAAACACCTTCCTCAGACAGATTAACTACCCTCATATACCCTTCCAAACACCTTCCTCAGCCAGATTAACTACCCTCATATACCCTTCCAAACACCTTCCTCAGCCAGATTAACTACCCTCATATACCCTTCCAAACACCTTCCTCAGACAGATTAACTACCCTCATATACCCTTCCAAACACCTTCCTCAGCCAGATTAACTACCCTCATATACCCTTCCAAACACCTTCCTCAGCCAGATTAACTACCCTCATATACCCTTCCAAACACCTTCCTCAGCCAGATTAACTACCCTCATATACTCTTCCAAACACCTTCCTCAGCCAGATTAACTACCCTCATATACCCTTCCAAACACCTTCCTCAGCCAGATTAACTACCCTCATATACCCTTCCAAACACCTTCCTCAGCCAGATTAACTACCCTCATATACCCTTCCAAACACCTTCCTCAGCCAGATTAACTACCCTCATATACCCTTGCAAACACCTTCCTCAGACAGATTAACTACCCTCATATACCCTTCCAAACACCTTCCTCAGACAGATTAACTACCCTCATATACCCTTCCAAACACCTTCCTCAGCCAGATTAACTACCCTCATATACCCTTCCAAACACCTTCCTCAGCCAGATTAACTACCCTCATATACTCTTCCAAACACCTTCCTCAGCCAGATTAACTACCCTCATATACCCTTCCAAACACCTTCCTCAGCCAGATTAACTACCCTCATATACCCTTCCAAACACCTTCCTCAGCCAGATTAGCTACCCTCATATACCCTTGCAAACACCTTCCTCAGCCAGATTAACTACCCTCATATACCCTTGCAAACACCTTCCTCAGACAGATTAACTACCCTCATATACCCTTCCAAACACCTTCCTCAGACAGATTAACTACCCTCATATACCCTTCCAAACACCTTCCTCAGCCAGATTAACTACCCTCATATACCCTTCCAAACACCTTCCTCAGCCAGATTAACTACCCTCATATACCCTTCCAAACACCTTCCTCAGCCAGATTAACTACCCTCATATACCCTTGCAAACACCTTCCTCAGCCAGATTAACTACCCTCATATACCCTTGCAATCACCTTCCTCAGCCAGATTAACTACCCTCATATACCCTTGCAAACACCTTCCTCAGCCAGATTAACTACCCTCATATACCCTTCCAAACACCTTCCTCAGCCAGATTAACTACCCTCATATACCCTTCCAAACACCTTCCTCAGCCAGATTAACTACCCTCATATACCCTTCCAAACACCTTCCTCAGCCAGATTAACTACCCTCATATACCCTTCCAAACACCTTCCTCAGAAAGATTAACTACCCTCATATACCCTTCCAAACACCTTCCTCAGCCAGATTAACTACCCTCATATACCCTTGCAAACACCTTCCTCAGACAGATTAACTACCCTCATATACCCTTCCAAACACCTTCCTCAGCCAGATTAACTACCCTCATATACCCTTCCAAACACCTTCCTCAGCCAAATTAACTACACTCATACACTTCTAAACACCTTCCTCATCCAGATTAACTACACTCATACACTTCCAAACACCTTTCTCAGCCAGATACTACCTTCACATCCCCTTCCAAACACCTTTCTCAGCCAAATTAACTACTCTCACATCCCCTTCCAAACACCTTTCTCAGCCAAATTAACTACCCTCACATCCCCTTCAAAACACCTTCCTCAGCCAAATTAACTACCCTCACATCCCCTTCCAAACACCTTCCTCGGCCAAATTTACTACCCTCACATCCCCTTCCAAATACCTTCCTCAGCCAGATTAACTACCGTCACATCCCCTTCCAAACAGCTTATTCAGTCAGATCAATTACCCTCACATATCTTTCCATATTTCTTTATCAGCCACAGCTAAGTTTCTGGTGTCATTCAAAGGGGATCCAGTGTCTCTCTGCCTGTGATGACATGCTCGACAAGCTACGCTGCTTCGCAAGAGACGGCTTGCACCTGTCACTCTTCGGCTTTCGAATAATGGCCAAGACTCTTGCCACCCCCATAGTGCCTTTTTTAGGCAAGGCTCAAAAGACAAACCCACCGCCGTAAATAGCACAAGTAACAAAAATCTGGGGGTGATACTACTCAATGCCAGAAGTCTAAACCTCAAAATGCATGCACTCGAGGCACTCCTCAGTATGGAGAAAATTGATATATGTGCAGTAACAGAAACCTGGTTTAAGGCTCCAGAGAGCACCCCAGCACTACCAGGCTACAACTCATACCATACATTTTGGCCACAGAACCCGGACCGAAATACAAAAGGCGGGGGAGTATCCATATTCATCAAGGATACCCACATCTACAGGTTAGTGGCACAACACGATGCTTCAGAGATTATCCACGTGCAACTAACAATGGGCAAAACTGCAATTCAAATTGTAGCTTGCTACAGATCACCCACCATGTCCCAGGACCCCCATTCCGCATTTCTGGAAACACTGGGTAACATAAAGGTCGCACCAAACACCCTAATATTGGGTGATTTCAACTACCCAAACATTAACTGGAAGAACTACTCAAGTACTAACTCCCTTGCTCAACATTTCATAGAATTTATAAACTCAAACACCCTGGATGAACTGGTCAACACTCCCACCAGAGGTGACAACATATTGGACCTGGTCATCACCAACATGGGCGACCGGTGTTCCACACCGGAGGTCAACCCCTCGCTGGTTAGATCTGACCATAAACAAATCACTTTGGATATCCACATTCTGCCCCCACCCCCGGACAAGGAAACCACAGTGAGAAACTTTTCAAAAGCAAACTTCACATTACTAAAGACGGAGGTGGAAAGTTTCAAAGCCCCCATGCTAAAGGATAACACTGTCCAAGCTGCAAAATCCTTTACTAATGCATTCTACGGGCACCTACAAGAATGCATGGATCATGCTATCCCAAGAAAAACCAAGACTCACTCCTCTAAGAAAAAGAAGCCAGTCTGGTGGGCCCCTGCCATAAACAAGCTATACAGTAGGAGGAAACTAGTGCAGAAAAGAGTAAAATCCCAAGAAGGGAAGACATCCCTGATCAGTATTAGCAAGACATTACGATCCCTCATAAACTTGTCCAAGGCGAGCTTTGGAAGAAAACTTGCCAAGAACTCCAAAGATAACCACAAGGCATTCTTTAGCTATGTCAAGAATATAAGTGGCATTGCTCAGATCTACTCTGAGTTAATGCAGAATGGCACAAAATACACTGAACCAACCAATATTACCAATATCAGTTCAGTGCAAACTTCACCCCCAAAAGGGCCCATAACCATACCAGAAGAATGTAGAGTCCCTGAAATCATAGACACTCAGGTTAAAATAGCCCTCTCCAAAGCCAAAAACACAGCATCAATCGGACTGGACGGTGTCCCAGGGTGCATCATACACGAGCTCAAAGAAGAACTAACCCCTCACCTAAACACACTGTTCAAACTCAGCTTCTCCATAGGCTACGTACCCATAGAGTTGTGCACAGCAATGGTTATTCCACTCCACAAAGGTGGAGCCACAACAGATCCTGGGAACTATCACCCTGTAAGCCTGACTAGCTTGGTCTGCAAGGCTATGGAGCGCATCATCATGGAACTCATTAACAGAGACATTGGGAGCCTCCAAACACTGGACCCTACCCAGTTTGGCTTTGTTAAGGGCAGATCATGCCTCCTAAACCTGGTGAACTTCTTTGAGACAGTTACCAAGGCTATAGATGAGGGGAAAGGTGGCACACACAGCCTACCTAGACCTCGAAAAGGCCTTTGACACCATTTCCCATTCTGGTATTATAAACAAGCTCACCAGTCTGAACATAAACCCCTATGTCACAAGATGGGTTGCCAATTGGCTCACGGACAGAACCCACATGGTAAGAGTTGTGGGAGTTAGGTCTGACTCTAAACCGGTTACAAGTGGCGTTCCCCAGAGCTCAGTCCTAGGACCCCTCCTGTTCGGCATATACTTCTTAGAAGTACAGACAAGCACAGGAGGACTATGGCTGACCAAGTTCGCAGATGACTGCAAACTAGGGGCTATAATTGACTCACCGGCTGACACAGACATCTTCCTCTCACTGAGACGGATACCTGGTGTCAAAGTCATGGCCTCAAGCTAAATGCAAAAAAGTGCATAGTTATTTCCTTTAGAAATAACAAAGTACCCACAAACTACCACATAGGTGGTAGTCCCCTAAATACAGAAAATGTAATAAGGGATCTGGGGACCCAAGTAGATAGTAATTTTTCCTTTGATAATTACATTGTTAAGGTTGTTAGAAAATCCTTCTATGTAGCCCACCTAATCACAAAAGGGTTTGCATCCAGATCAAAGAGGTCATTGTGCCCCTCTACTCATCACTCATCAGACCCATCATAGAGTACAACGCCCCATTTGGGATGTACCTTACAAGACACCTGCAACAGCTGGAAGGACCACAGAAGTATCTCACCAAGAGGATCACTAGCCTCAAACAGATGCCCTATGCAGCTCGACTGAAGAAACTCCAGCTGTACTCGGTTGCATACCACCTGCTCAGAGGTGATCTCTGCCTGACATACAAGGCCATGTCCAACCCAGAATTGATGGACATGCTCCACCTAAAGAAAACCTTATCCCCTCGAGCCACATGCTCTAGGGATGTAAATCTCACCACAAAAATAAATAGGAAGTGCTGGAGGGATAGATTCCTGTCCCAGAGACTTCCCATGCTTTGGAACAAGATTCCAGTCTACATTAGGCAGAGCTCCTCACTAGCACTCTTCATGAGAAACCTTGACGAGTGGATGGGAAACAGAAAGTTTACCCCGGGGGGTCACTTCAGTGGCTCTGCTGGACAGAGGCACAGGGAACTAATCTAAGGGGGTGGCGAAAGCCAACACATTCTGGCTAAGCATATAAATGCCTTAGGGCAGATAGCCTAGTACCTACCTATGAACCTATATTAAGTACCTTCAGCTTGTCTTCAAAATCCCTTCCCTCCCTTAACCCTAATAACTGTGCTACCACATCTACTCAATCCTCTTCCTCAGTCTGAAGTAACCACCCTCATCCATACTTCTCTGTCAGCCCCAGACATATTAATTGGCCTTACCTTTAGCCTTAACTGACTTCATCCTTAACCATCTAAACACCTCTCAGTTAGAATAACCTCTCTCATCTCAGTCTTCTAACACCCATTCATACTGTCTTTATTCTTACTTTTTCTACCGTCTCCCTCAGCCAGACTAACTGTCCTCACATTACCCTTCAAAGACCCTTCATCACCCATATTATCTGCCTTCACATTACTAAGCCAAACCCTCCCCATTTTCATGTAATTAAGGATCTAATGCCTTGCTACTTACTTATGGATAGTCTAAGATGAATGCAGTTTACTAGGGCATGGATATGTGTTAACTTCTTTATGTAGGACTAAATCATTCATGTTCATTGAGTCAGAGAGTTTGCAAGGCAAAATCAGCCCATATGGCGTAATCATCTTACTCATACCCACCCCTCATAGCATGTATCCTGCCTCCAGGAGAGCAACACAAATCAAGCCCTGCATGAAGTTACAGGTGGCTATCTAATTATCAAGGTTTACCATAAAGGAAATAAAGGCAGCACTATGGGCTAGATTCAATAAAGACTGCACTAAGTGCACACGATATGTATTCAAGAACATTCTTATCACATCTTTTGTGCTTTCTAGTCACTCAGAAAATTACACTAAGTGCACATGTAGTCTACACTTTATTTATTTATTTATTTATTTTATTTGCAGTTTGTTTGCCAGGATGGTCCATTGGGCCATGAGGAGCCCATTTTCAATGGAGTGCTGGGGAGAAAAGCTCCAAGACAGGACAGTGTTATAAAATTACAACAGTATAATATACAAAATTAGAAAAATCATAAAATACAAAATTTAAGAAAACATATAAAATGATTACATGAGAATTAGAAAAAATGCATGGTAACAACAGTTGCAGAAAATTGGCATTTGAGAGAGCAGATACTTGAATAAATCCTCACTAACAAATTAAGGATCTCGCAAAGCATTGTATTTCTTACAGGAGTTATACGGTTAGCAGAGGCTTTTAGCAGATGTAATTAGCTGTAGTGACCAGTAAAGTTAAAGAATTTATGTATGATGGGAGCAAGAGCATTCCCATTGTGAGGTTAGGTTTGAGTGAAGTAAGGTTTTTTTTTTTCAAATATAATTTTTATTGCATTTCTCTTCTATTTAAATACAAGAAAAGAATGACACAGAAAATATACATACAAGCTACTTGGAATATCAAGTTTCAGTCATCCAAATACGATATACATAACATAAATCATCAATACACTTCTACTTCTCCCCCTCCCACTCTTTTTCTTTTCACTCCACTATAGTTTCTCTTCCCTACACAAATTTCTCCCTTACTCTCCCCATCAAATACTTTCAACCCTATCCCTTTCCTAAGATCCCATCCTCTTCATTTTCCTTTTACTTCTCCTTGCCTACTCAACTCCATTATACATATCTCTTCCCCCTCTGCCTGCCAAACATGCCTTCCAAAATACTTCACAATATCTATGTCTCATCATTACTATTTGTATTTCTCATTCCCCTATATTTTGCTACTACCTACTCTCATAAAATACCCTTTTCCCTAACACCTTCACAAACTAACCCTTGGACTCACCCACAACTTTCTCTACCCACCCATTACAACAACATATCATCCTCTCTTTTTCCCCCCAAAACACTATACCTTTTCCATCCCAAATGTCTCACCGTACCACACACTCCCACTCTAAAAATACTCCCTCCCTCTTACAGCCTCCTACTTCTCAAACACAAAAGACTAAGAGTTACTTCCACTGATAACCTTGTCCTATGTGGTGATATTCACCCAAACCCTGGCCCCTGCCTCACCACCAACAACTCCTCCCCAATCCCCTTTTCTCCCTCTGGTTCCTCTACCACTTCCTCTCCTAACCCCCTCAAACTTTTCTCTATCAATGCTCAGAGCCTAAATAACAAAATCCATCATCTTCATGCTTGGATTTGCCACAACCAACCTGACATCTTAGCCATCTCTGAAACCTGGCTAAAACCCCACATCACCGACTCTGAAATCTTACCTCCTGGGTTCCAAATCCTCAGAACTGACCGATCAAACAAAAAAGGTGGAGGCTCTGCAATAATTTACTCTAACCTCCTTTCCCTCATCCCACTACTAATTCCAACTCCTGAATTCAAAAACACTGAACTTACATCCAGTCTCCTTCGACTAAATAAACATAAGAACATCTGCATTATCTCCCTTTATATATCTCCAGGTGACAACATAACAACCTTGGAAAATATTCTTTACTGGGCCTCAACTGAAATCAAATTTGAAACCTACATTCTAGGCGTTAATATTGACTGGAATAATATCAACTCTCCCTCCCCCTCCCAATTCATCAATCTCTTTAACTTTACCCAAGTTATCCACACAACCACCCGACCTAACAAAGTAAATCGCGCAGGATCTACCATTGACTGGATCCTTGTGTCTCATCCAAACAAAATATCTCTTTCTGGCACCACCCCTGACACCTTCAGTGACCATCTCCCTACTTTCATACACGCTCCACTAACTCTACCCAATATCTACACCACTACATTCACACTCGTAATCTTAGCAACTTCAACCCCACTATCTTCTCAAACATTCTTAAACATACCAACTGGCAGACCCTAAATACACTTCCACTAGACAAAGCAGTAGAACACTTTAACTCTACCTTCCTAAATACCCTTAACTCCCTAGCTCCTCCACGAAACAAACGAGTCAAATCTAACTCTGCCCCCTGGCTCTCCAAGGAAACAAAACAAGTCATGCACCAAAGGGACAAATCTTGGAAAATATACCAAAAAAATAAAATCCCTGCTTCCCTGCTCCAATACAAACAACTCCATAACCTAGCAAAAACTAATCTCCCAGGACAAAAAAAACTACTACTTTAAACTACAGTCTAACCATAATAAGAACCCCAAACAGTTCTGGAATTCAGTTAATTCCCTTCTCCATCCTGGATCCAGGAATAACCCTTGCCCAGACCCTAGTAAAACTGACTCAGAACTAAGCTCTCTCTTCAACAAATTCTTTACAGAATCTATAACCAATCTTACTAAATCCTTCCCTAACAATAATACATCCAACTCTCCTTCCTCTGCTCCCAACAACCCCTCTAACTGTCATCCCAGCTTCCAGCTGAAACCTGTATCTACTATATTCATAAAAAAACTCTTATCTAAACTAAAGCCATGCTCTAATGCCCCTGACAACATCCCCTCCTCTTTCCTTAAATGTGCTGCCGAAGGTATTGCTCTCCCTATCAGCATATTAATCAACAGATCTCTAAAAGAGTCATATGTCCCTTTGCTCTGGAGATCTGCTTACATTCTCCCACTTCATAAAGGAGGCAAAACACAAATATCTCCAACTTCCGCCCTATTGCCCTACTCTCACCTTTATCTAAAATACTAGAAAAATGCGTCCACCACCAACTCATGCCTTTCTTAACCCATAACCACCTCCTTACACCCACCCAACATGGATTCCGCCCTGGACACAGCACCATTACTGCCCTACTATCCTTCTTAGAAACAGTCAATCAAGCCAGGGATTCTGGGTTTCTAGTTTCCACGGTACTGCTAGATCTGTCTAAAGCCTTGACACCATCTCACACAACCACCTTCTCTTTCATCTAGCAAACCTTTAACTCTCGACTGACACTCTATCCTGGTTCTCTAGCTACTTATCAGACAGATCCCAAGCTGTCAAATGGAACAACTCTACCTCCTCATTCTTACCTACTCCCACTGGAGTTCCCCAGGGCTCCATCCTTGGACCTATGCTTTCAACATCTTCATAAATAACCTTCACTCTGCCATCCCAGACACTACAGTCATCCAATACGCTGATGATTCTACCTTAGTCTGCACCGCCTACAATATCCCCGAACTACTAACAAAAACCCAAAAAGCTTTTTCCACTACAGAGAACTGGATGCACCAAAATCATCTCTCTCTCAACTCTAATAAATCCAAAATTCTTCTCTTCACTCCCTCAAGGGCTTGCACATTTGATAAAACAGCATTCAAAATCATAAGCCAAACCATGTCACCCATAGAGGTGGTCCCATCTGCAAAACTCCTTGGCGTCACTATAGACGAGCAACTCAAATTTGATAGCCACATTCAACAAAACATAAAGAAAACCCACCAAAAGCTAGGCATGCTTTACAAAAACAACTGCTTTCTCTCCAACTCCACTAGGCATTCCTTAGCTTTTACCTATCTTCTGCCATCTCTACTATATGGAGCCCCTCTCCTTACTAACCTGTCTTCTTCAACCTCCACCAAACTCGAAATCTGCTATAATAAAATCTCTAAATTTGCTACCAAATCTAAATCCTCTTCTCATCATTGTCTTTCCCTACAAACTCTGAACTGGCTAGAACTCCCTAACTACCCAGAATACCTCCAACTAACCACTGCTCACAAATTAATTTTCTACCCTGATAAATGCCCAGCCCTAGAAAACATCCTTCCACCATACACCCCAAACAGATCTCTAAGATCTGAACACCAAAATTTAATCGCCATCCACAAACCTAATCGCCCTGCTGGACAACTCCTTCTCTCCTACTCTCTTGGCAGGAAATGGAACTCTCTCCCTTCTACTCTTAGGAAAACATCTAACACTGAAGCCTTCAAAGCCCAACTTTTCTCTTACTTGTCCACTAAACATAAGTGTACCTGCTTACATCCTACTTAAATTTAAATAAATTCCCGTTGAATCCCTCTATATCCTTTCTCTCTACTCTATCCTAATTCTCTTTTTTTCCTCTCTTCCCTTTTCTTCTCTCAATCACAGCTTGATCAAACCTTAACCTACTCTCAGTCTAAGTACCGTCTCTCTCTCTCTTCTCCTCATATGTAAATATTGTAAATAGCTTGTAACCTTAGACCTTCTTCTCATACAGTTTTAACCTGCTACTTGAAGGAAACTACTAAATCTATTAACTACCTTCCTGAATGATGATTTTGAAGTATACTGTGTGTTTTTGCTTTTTTTTTACTAATCTGTATCAATGTAATGTAATTTCAAATGTATGTATTTTATTACTACCTTTTACACCATGTAACTAAGATTGTATTTGCTTTGCTTTTTGGAGCTTTTCTCCCCGGGCCTCCACTGAAAATGGGTACGTTCTGGCCCAGTGGACTTCCCCGGTAATCAAACTGGAAATAAATAAATAAATAAATAATAAAATAAAATGTTAGGGTAACAATTATACAGAATTGTCTAATAAACAAGCTGCTCTTAATGAGCTATAAAACAAACATTTACATAAAGGTAGTATACAACATATTGAAAATGTCACATTAAAACATTGCAACCAGATATTCTAGTCTACCTAAATAAACATTCTGTCTTGTACTATGTACAATATATACACTGATGTCACCTTAATGTTCATCTTATATGTGTTTGCCATGACCTGTACACTGTTATTGTGGGTATTTCTATAATAATTGCCTTTAGTTTCCCTTAATTATGTAAAGTAATATTGATGGTGAAGTCCCTTGGTCATACATCAATTTTGTCCTAGGATTTCTAAAAGGATTTTCCAATATTTCTGATAGTAAGATAGTTTTTTTTTTGGCTTCTTGTAATTAATTTGCTGGCTAATAAGTATTTTATAGCCATTCCTTTAAATTCTTCCCATGTGATTTTACTTCTATCTAACCAATTTTTGGGCTATATATGATTTGATCATTGCACATAATGTGACTATGATGTGTTTATTTTCATATGAGAAATTATTAGGGAATATATGTAAAATTGCCATTTCCCATGACAGGGTAGATATGGTGTATCCCTTTTTTTCTAACTTGCTTCTTAGTGAACACCACAGCTTGTAAACATTTTTACAGCTCCAAAAAATATGAAGGGTGTCAGCAGCACTGTTTTGGCATATGGTACAATAAGGGGAGTGGGAGGGATTAATTTTGCTAAGAAAAAGTGGTGTGTGATATGCATTGTTATTGATCATAATTTGGGTATAAATTAGTTTTTTAAGGGAAGTTAATTTCAAAGTAAGTTCAATAGCATCAGATTTTTGTTCATCACTTATCTTATTATTTTTCTCTTCCCAAAATTTGGAATATAGAATTGCATCTTGATATCTATTTTTTGTTATTAATATATATGTATTTGATAACATTTTAGATCTCAACAGTAGCAGGTTAATCATTTGTTCATATACCTGCATGTCCTGGTTGTCTATTTTGGCATTCATAGTAATTGTGTTGATCAGGTATATTAATTGGTTGATTATGGTATTATAGCTTTTATTTACTTTAAGTTTTTGTCTAATATTGTCAACTGAGAAACGTTTGATCTGGTATAGGTCCCATACAGTGATATTTTTAATTTTTGGATACTGATTCATGTTTAATATAGTATTGTTTAATTTAATATTAGGATTAAGGTGTACTGGCTGTCCCAATACCAAAGTATCTTTAAGATATAGGGAGGCTACCAGCTTTTGAAATATTACTGTGTTTCTTATTATTATGGGATGAACCTTAAAATGCTTTAAAGTCTTATAATTTAGAAAGGGTACTGCTCTAGGGTTTAAATTGCATGAGATTAGATGATTGTAATATATTTTAATCCATAGTGGATACCATGCTTTGTTGGATGGTTCAAAATTTGCTATTTGTATAATTTGACTAGTGTTTAGTATGTTGCAGTATGTTTGGAATTCAGGTAGGCCTAGGCCCCCTTTTTGTTTGGGTAATGTTAATTTAGTGTATTTTATTCTTGTACTTTTTGGATGCCAAATAAACTTTCCTAGTAGTGTTTCAAGTTTGGAGAAGATGTTTTTTGGTATATTTTGGTTAATAGCACTAAAATGAAACAATAGTCTTGGAAGAATATTCATTTTAACTATGGCCGCCTTAGCTAGTGATGATAGATTGAGGTTTAACCATCTCTTAGTGTCTTCAGTGATGTTAGACCAGGTTCTAAACAAGTTGTTTTTAGTCATGTCAGATTTGGGGTGAGTGAACATAATACCCAGATATTTGAGATTATAATTGACTTTAATTTCAGTTTCTGGGAAATAGAATTCCTTATGTCCTAGAGTATTCATAGGGAATATGATGGATTTATTAGGTTTAATCGCATAATTAGATAGATATTTTTGAGAATTTTTCAATGGAGTTTAGTATCTTATTCAAATCATTATTAGGGAATTCAAAATAAATGTTAAGATCATCAGCAAAAGCTGTATACTTTATTGGGACTTTGGAAATATTCATAATATGGTGGTAAGTTCTTTGCGATATTTTAAGCAGCAGAGGTTCTATGTATATATTGAGTGAAATAAGGTTTTGAAAATAGAGCCTGTTAATTGTACAGATAAGTGGAGGTAGAGAATTCCAGTGGCGTGCAAGGCAGAAGGATAGATGAAGTTTGCCTGGAGTGCGTGCAGGTTTATGTAACTCTATTAGATTTTTGGAGTAATTGAACTGTGGTGGTGGTGATGCTGTGGTAGCATTGTCGCCTCACAGTAAGACGTTGTCCTGTTCAACTCTCAGCAAAAGCGTCTTCTGTGTGGAGACATGCGTGAATGGGCGTACCTTCATTGAAGGTTGTGCATCAGGGCTGGCAACTCGGTACGTAAAAATCTACTGCCAGTCATTAGCGGATCGGAGTTCCGCTGTGGCGACCCCTAACCGGGAAAAGCCAAAAGATACAACATTAGATTTTTGGAGTTGGATCGAAGACATCTGTTAGGTAGATGCATTTGGAAGGTGGAGGCAAGGAAGAGGCAGGGAGTGAGGCTGAAAATGAGCTTATGTGCTTGGATAAGTTGAATATAGGTGAGATAATTGGGCAACTCAAGCTAATTCAGTTGGTGAAGGGAAATGCAATGATGGGTATTGGATCTGTGGCCAGTTGCAAATTTAGAAATTTTATGGTAACAGGAGGAGAGTTTTGACCTGAGGGAGGATTGCAGATTAGTAAAGATAGAGGCACCATACATAAGGGAAGGGATAAGGTATGTCTTAGCAAGAATGAGCCTGGCATAGGGAGTGATGAAACGGTTGTGGCAGTAAAGCATGCCAAGCTTCTTATGGGTTTTTGCATAAAGATGGCTGTCGAACTTTAGCAGATCATCAATGAGGATTCCTAGCAGTTTAGCAGTGGAGACTATTTCTAGAGTGGTGTTATTTTGGCTGGTGATAGAGAAAGAGTTTTTGTCGGGGTTACCACTTTGTGGTAATCTTTATGAATCCATGTCAGTATTTAAAGCTGCAGGAATATCAGTAGAAAAACTAAAATTAGGAGGAAGAAGGTGTGAGTTACGCCTGTGTTGTCTGTTCACTCAGAATGGTGTACACTTAGTGTAGGCATTATTGAATCCTGGGTTATGTTTTATAGGTTCATAGGTAGGTGTTAGGCTATCTGCCCGAGGGCATTTATAAGCCAAGCCAGAGTGTGTCAGCTTTCGCCGCCCCATTGATTAATTAACTGAGCCTCTGTCAAGAAGAGCCAATGAAGTGATCCCAGAGGTGTATTTTCTGTTACCCATCCACTCATCAAGGTTTCTCTTGAAGAGTGTTAGTGAGGGGCTCTGCTTAATATAGTTAGGAACTTTGTTCCAAAGCATGGGGAGTCTCTGTGACAGGAATCTAGCCTTCCAGCATGTCCTATTTATTGTTGTGGCGAGGTTTAGCTCACTAGAGCAAGTGGCTCGCAGTGACTTGGATTTCTTTAGGTGGAGCATGTCCATCAATTCTGAGTTGGATATGGCTTTGTAAGTCAGGCAGAGATCACCTCTGAGAAAGCGATATGCGACTGAGTACAGCTGGAGTTTTTCCAGTCGGGCTGCATAGGACATATGTTTGAGGACAGTAATCCTCTTGGTGAGGTACTTTTGTGGTCTTTCCAGCTGTTGGAAGTGTCTTGTGAGGTACATCCCAAATGGGGCATTGTACTCTGTGATGGGTCTGATGAATGATGAGTAGAGGGGCACTATAACCTATTTATTTCTAGATGCGAACCCTTTAGTAATTAGATGGGCTACATAGAAGAATTTCCTAACTACTTTAGCAATATGATTGTCAAAGGAGAGATTACTATCTACCTGGGTCCCCAGATCTCTTATTACCTCTTCTGTGTTAAGGGGGCTGCCACCTATGTGGTAATTCATGGGTGTTTTGTTTTTCCCAAATGGGATGACTATGCATTTTTTGGCATTTAGCTTGAGACCATGACTTTGACACCAGGTGTCCGTCTCAGTAAGGCCCTGTTGGAGAATGTCCGTGTCAGCCGGAGAGTCAATTATGGCTCCCAGTTTGCAGTCATCGGTGAATTTGGTTAGCCATAGTCCTCCTGTGTTTGCCTGTACTTCTGAGAAGTATATGCCCAACAGTAGGGGTCCCAGGACCAAGCCTTGTGGAACATCACTTGTGACTCGTTTAGAGTCGGACCTGGAGCCCGCTATTCTTACCGTGTGAGTTCTGTCTGTAAGCCAGTTGGCAACCCATCTTGTGACGTAGGGGTTTATGTTCAGGCTGGTGAGTTTTTCTATAATTCCAGAGTGAGGAATGGTGTCAAAAGCTTGGCGAGGTCAAGGTAGGCTGTGTGAACTACCTTCCCCTCATCTAAGGCCTTGGTGACTGTCTCGAAGAAGTCAACCAGGTTTAGTGGGCATGATCTGCCCTTAAAGCCGAACTGGGTCGGGTCAAGTGTTTGGAGGTTCCCAATGTCTTTGTTAATGAGTTCCATGATGATGTGCTCCATAGCCTTGCAGACCAGGCTAGTCAGGCTTATGGGGCGATAGTTACCAGGGTCAGTTGTGGCCCCTCCTTTGTGGAGCGGAATAACCATTGCTATGCGCCATTCTGTGGGCACATAGCCTGTGGAGAGGCTGAGGTTGAACGGTGTGTTTAGGTGGGGGGTTAGTTCATTCTGTAGTTCGTGCAAGACGCAGCCTGGGACACCATCTGGCCCCATTAACGCTGTGCTGTTGGATTTTGAAAGGGCTGTTTTCACCTGTGCATCTGTGATTTCCAGGACACTACACTTTTCTGGTATTGTTGTGGGCCCTTTTGGGAGTGAGAGGGGAGGTGAAGTTTGCACTGACTCTATCTGCCAGGATGTTGGCAATATCAGTGGGTTCAGTATACTTTGTGCTATTTTGCACTAGCTCAGAGCATATCTGCGAGTTGCCACTTTAATTATTGACATAGCTAAAGAAGGCTTTGTGGTTATCTTTTGAATCCTTGGCTATTTTTCTCTTGAAGTTAGCCTTGGAGGATTTTATGAGGGACGTTAGTTTCTTACTGATACTGATCAGGGATGCCTTTCCTTCTTGGGATTTGTATTTTTTCTGAACTAGTTTCCTCCTTCTATTGTATAGCCTGTTTATGGCAGAGGTCCACCGGACTGGTTTCCTTCTCTTAGGGGAGTGAGTCTTGGTTTTGCTAGGGATGGCACAATCCATGCATCCTTGTAGGTGCTCATAGAGTACATTTGTAAAGGTTCCTGTATCTTGGACACTGTTATCCTTTAGCGTGGGGGCTGTGAAACTTACCACCTCTGTCTTAAGTAAGGCGAAGTTTGCTATAGAAAAGTTTTTCACTGTGGTTTCTTTGGTTGGAGGTGGTGGTGTGGTGTGGACATCCAGAGTGGTTAGTTTATGGTCTTATCTAACCAGTGACGGGTTGACTTCTGGTGTGGAACACCTGTCGCCCATGTTGGTGATGATCAGGTCCAATATGTTTTCACCTCTGGTAGGGGAGTTTACCAGCTGATCCAGGGCATTTGAGTTGATAAACTCCAGGAAGCGCTAGACCTGGGAGTTTGTACTTGAGTAGTTTTCCCAGTTAACGGTAGGGTAATTGAAATTGCCCAATATCAGGGTGTTCGGTAAGACCTTCATGTTTTCCAGTATCTCCAGAAAGGCGGAGTGGTGGTCCTGGGTCATGGAGGGTGATCTGTAGCAGGCCACAATTTGCACTGCAGATTTGCCTGATGTTAGTTGCACATGATTGATCTCAGAGGTATCATGCTGTGCCACTAACCTGGAGGTGTAAGTATCCTTGATGAATATGGATACACCCCCCCCTTTTGTGTTTTGGTCCATGTTCCTTGGCCGAAATGTGTGGTATGAGTTGTAGCCCGGTAGTGCTGGGGTGCTCTGTGGAGCCTTGAACCAGGTTTCAGTTACTGCACAGATGTTGACGTTCTCCATACTGAGGAGCACTTTGAGTGCATGCATTTTGAGATTTAAATTCCTGGCGTTGAGAAGCATAACCCTCATTTTTTTATTTGTGCTATTTACGGAAATGGGTTTGAATTTTGAGCCTTGCCTTGTGTAACAAAAGATTATTTCAGAGGTGGAAGAAGCAATGAGTAACAGATCTCCAGCATGTCTCCTCTGTTTTCTGATGGAAATTCAATTTTTTATTTTCAGTTCTTTGAAAATAATTTTTTGTGAAGATATAGGAAATGGGGGAGTGTTGTGGTTCCTACATAGCAACAAATGCAAGGTATAAATCGAGGAGACTGTGAAAGAGAGAGCATAAGGACAGAAGCTTCAAACCTGTCATATGTATTTACGGAAGTATTTATTTCCTTTTGTTTACCAGAATAGTTTGACTAAGCCAAAGCACTTTTTTCATTGTAGGGTAAGGATTAAAAGATCCAAGGATAAAGATCTGCATCTTTTCTTGGTAGCCAAGGGTCTTTTGAATGGTCATATTTTCAGTTAGGAACCTCTGGAGTCTTTCTAGCAGGAATGTTTATTCTGTTGAGTATTCTTTTATCGAGTACCAATCGGTAGAAAAGATTTGGTAAAACAACTTTGACAGTGAAGAGCACCTTTTTTCCTCCACTGGTGCCCGACCTTGGAGTAGGTATATTTAATTTTGGGGGGTGTCCTCCCACATGGAGCTGCAGGGATACTTGCTCTACTTATATGATATTTGCTGAATGTTGTTTTTCAATTGATTGGCACTCGGTGAAAGAGTTACCTGTTGATATACACCACCCATTCTAGCTGAGTGATACACTTGCATAGATATATGCTAAAATTCATTGCATTATATTCTGCAGTTGTTCTGATAATGGCAGATTATATTTTTTGTCACCAGCTACAGGGTCTTGAGAGAGTTGGTGCCTCTTTCAACAAGCAACTGCTATAAGGCTGGACAGGATACCCATACTTTACAGTTCCACACAGAGACAGGTGTGTACACTGGCTCACTAAATACCTGTACAGTTATGGGCAGTTTAGAGGTAGCTGGTCACCTATCAGTAAGACTCCCTAGAAGTACAGAATCAGTAATTACAACTGTCACAACTAGAAAAATCAAAGCATGATTGTCCAAGAAATGTAACAACAACATAAAAGTTACTGTAGAAGCTGTTGAAGCATTTTTGAATGGGTCTTAGTCTAAGCATTCCTCTGACATGGAAATTGCTTTCCCAATATCCTTGCTACTTTTGTGTATTCTAGCTCAGTACGTTAGAATTACTGGAGCACTCTGATGTCCACAAACTTAGAGTTAATGTAGTCCCTTTATTACACTTTGTCTAATGGTTCCAATGATCATAACTGCACTCCTTGGAGTTTCAAAAGGAATTCTCAAAAAAACCCATGTGACCCAAAATGCATACATGCCCCATTCAGGAACTGAACATAGGAACAAAGCACAGAGAAACAGCAACTCTAATGACTGTAAATGTCAGTGTTTTTGAACTCTTTTGAGTGCAGTTTTTAGCTTTATTTGTTCATTAACTGGATTTTGCTGAATCCAAGATAACACAGTGTTTACTTTTATGAAACTAAGAATTTGAAACTGGGAAACTGACATCAAGACTAAGCTGGTTGACTCATAACTTAGTAATGTAATCCAAACAAGGGCAAGAAGAGAGACCGAGGAGATTATAAAGTTAACACTGAGAGTTTAACAGCTGTATACCAGCAGACAGAGGAGATTATAAAGTTAGTTGTGACAGTTTAACAGCTGTATACCACCAGACAGAAAGATTATAAATTTACCACTGACAGTTTAACAGCTGTATACCAATGGACAGAGGAGATTATAAAGTTAACAATAACAGTTTAACAGCTGTATACCGCCAGACAGAGGAGATTATAAAGTTAACAATGACAGTTTAACAGCTGTATACCAGCTGACAGAGGAGATTATAAAGTTAACAGTGACAGTTTAACATATGTGTACCAGCAGACAGAGGAGATTTTAAAGTTAACAGTCTGAGTTTAACAGCTGTATACCAGCAGACAGGAGATTATAAAGTTAACAGTGACAGTTTAACAGCTGTATACCAGCAGACAGGAGATTATAAAGTTAACAGTGAAAGTTTAACAGCTGTATACCAGCAGACAGAGGAGATTATAAAGTTAACAGTGACAGTTTAACAGCTGTATACCAGCAGACAGGAGATTATAAAGTTAGTACTGACAGTTTAACAGCTGTATACTACCAGACAGAGAAGATTATAAAGTTAACAGTGACAATTTGACAGCTGTATACCAGCAGACACAGGAGATTACAAAGTTAACAGTGACAGTTTAACAGTTGTATACCAGCAGACAGAAAGATTATAAAGTTAGCAGTGACGGTTTAACATCTGTATACCAGCAGACAGAGAGATTATAAAGTTAATACTGACAGTTAAACAGCTGTATACCAGCAAACAGAGATATTATAAAGTTAACAGTGAGAGTTTAACAGCTGTATACCAGCAGAGGAGATTATAAAGTTAATACTGACAGTACCAGCAGACAGAGGAGATTATAAAGTTAACAGTGAGAGTTTAACAGCTGTATACCAGCGGACAGAGAAGATTATAAAGTTAACAGTGACAGTTTAACAGCTGTATACCAGCAGACACAGTAGATTACAAAGTTAACAGTGACAGTTTAACAGCTGTATACCAGCAGATGGAAAGATTATAAAGTTAACAGTGACAGTTTAACATCTGTATACCAGTAGACAGAGGAGATTATAAAATTAGCAGTGATAGTTTTAACAGCTGTATAGCAGCAGAGGCGATTATAAAGTTAACAGTGACAGTTTTAACAGCTGTATACCAGCAGATAGATTATAAAGTTAACACTGACAGTTTAGCAGCTATTTACCAGCAGAAGTAGACATTAGAAGGAGCAAAGTTAGAGTAAAGGTTAGATGGCTGGCCACAGTTCCATGGTATAAAGGGAAGGAGCCCTAATTATGACCCAGATGACCCAAGATTGACTAACAACTCTGGTTTTGGTAGACTAAGGGAGGGAGAAAAGGGAAAACATGGCTTTAATGGCTCATCCACACCAAGAGGGAGTGAAGTTTTTTTTGTCAGGGATGTAGGCATATCCTCATGATTTTGCTGGTAAAACTATGGCTTCTGAAGAGGGTGCCAAAGACAGTTGACTTTGTATGCTTGTGATGTCACTACCTCTGCCCAGTTAGGGCATAACAAAAATCCTCCCTTGTAAGAGACGCTGCAGAATGCTCTGATCCATTTTCCTTGACAAACCTACTATTGGCTGCAGCCCCTTGGGGTAGTAGCAGGGCACGTGAGGACAAATGGTGCAGGTGGGGGCATGAAAATGGACAGGGATTATTTGGCAGGAGGGGCAAGTGGATAGTAGTAAATAGAAAGTTGATACAAGGTTATATGAAGTACAGAGGCGACCAGAGAATGTTTAAGGGTAAGGGAGCTAGAGTGTATGGGTTGTACATGGAATGTGTCTGCATGCATAACATTCATCTGAGGAGTAGAGAAATATTAGAGAGAAGAAAGAATGCATGAAAGAAAAAAGTTAACATGTAACTGCAACATTTCCTGGATGCTTTACAAAGTTAGGTGAGACAAAAGTTTGTTGGAATCCCAGGCTACACTGTTATTGATCCCAAGCAGGAGAATGTTCTGGACTGCCACTCCTATGTTAAAGAAGACTCTTTTGCATGTTGAGTTGGTGAAATTAGTGAAGAAGAACACTTAAAGAGGCCGTCAGCAAAAATAGGACTTTCAGTAACAGACAGATAGTATGCTGTATTGAATGTTGTGCACTGGTGCTCTCCCTGAGTGTGTAGGCAATGAATCTGTATCTAATGTGCGATGGTGTTTTGCCTGAGTGTCTAGGCAATGAATCTGTATGTAATGTGCGATGGTGCTCTGCCTGAGTGTCTAGGCAATAAATCTATATCTAATGTGCGATGGTGCTCTGCCTGAGTGTCTAGGCAATGAATCTGTATCTAATGTGCGACGGTGCTCTGCCTGATTGTCTAGGCAATGAATCTGTATCTAATGTGCGATGGTGCTCTGTCTGAGTGTCTAGGCAATGAATCTGTATCTAGTGTGTGATGGTGCTCTGCCTGAGTGTCTAGGCAATTAATCTGTATCTAATGTGCAATAGTGCTCTGCCTGAGTGTCTAGGCAATGAAACTGCGCACCTTATTTAAAGTAATTTGCAGGTATTTTGTGGTACTTGAAGATCCTCGGGTAATACCTAGAACAACATGGTCTGTCTTAAAGACACTGGCTTTTTTAAGCTTTTAGTATTTAGTTGTCTGATGGGAGAAGTCCAGTAAGTCCAAAATTTAGCTGAGACAACACTTTGGACTTGGTCTGTTCTCTGTAACAACTGAAGAAGGCTGAATCTTACCAGTGAAGTAAGTATTTGAGCTTGGAGATTAAAGGGTAACAGACCTACTCAGTCAAGCTATATGCACTGCCCTGGCCTGCTGAGGTTCATAGTGAACATGTGGTAGGACAAACAGTACATTTGCCTTAGAGACAGTAAATTTCTTTTCTTTAAAAAAGGTTGTAATTTTCAATATATAGCCTTCCAACCAAGGGTTAGCTAAAAGTTAAAAAATTGTGGAGATCCGTGGTTTATAATTCAAAACATTATTTATGATGAGCACTTTCATCCAATGACATCTTTGGACAATGCTTAAAGGTTGGAGATTGGAAACGAATCACAAAGATTCACTGCAGGAGAGTGGGAAGGAATACAACTGAACTTCACTAGTGCTTTGGGACCTTATTGTTGTAAAGGAGAAGTTGAAAACATATGATAAAAGGTTTTACCACCAAAGAGTGCAGTTAATTTGTAGGTTATTTGTCTGTTAATTTTATTTATTTTGTAGTTGTTTTTATATATTGATTTTTTTAAATGGCATATTATAGGTCGGATCATTTTTTAATATTTTTAAAATAGAATCTTGTTTAAGTTTCAGCAGACGCTTTCAAGGAGAATGTACAACATTTGAGTGTCAAAGCTGAAACGTGTTTTTTTTTAATGTCTTTGGAAGATATCTTGCTTAATATATACCAAATGCTTCATAGGTTCATAGGTGTGTACTAGGCTAATGCTCCTAGAGCCTTTACAAGCCTAGCCCATAGAAGTGCCCTGGCATCATGCCACCCGACATTAGTTCCCATTGCCTCTATCAAGTAGAGCCACTGCAATGATCCCCGGGGTGAACTTTCTATTTCCCATCCACTCATCAAGATTTCTCTTGAAGAGGCCCAGTGAGGTGCTCTGCTTGACATGTATGAGAAGTCTATTCCAGAGCATGGGCACTGTCTGGGTTATGAACCTGTCCCTCCAGTACATTCTGTTGATTGTGGTAATGAGGTTGAGGTCTGTGGAGTGTGTGGTGCGGAGGGATTTGGATTTCTTTAGATGTAGCTTTTGTAACAGAGCTGGGTCAGGCATGGCTTTGTAAGTCAAGCAGAGATCACCTCTTAGTAGACGACATGAGACAGAGAATAGCTGGAGTTTTTTGAGTCTGTCCGTGTAGGACATGTGATTAAAACCTAAGATCCTCTTCGTGAGGTACTTTTGTGGCCTTTCCAGCTGTTGCATGTGTCTAGTGAGGTACATGTCAAATGGGGCATTATACTCAATGATTGCCCTAATGAGGGAAGAGTAGAGAAAGATGATGACCTCTTTCTTCCTGGATGCAAAACCCTTGGTAATCAGATGTGCCACATAGAAAGACTTTCTGACCAAAGTGGCAATGTGATGGTCGAAGGAGAGGTTGCTGTCAACCTGTGTCCTCAGATCTCTTATAACACCTTCGGTGTTCAGTGGGCTCTCATTGATGTGGTAATTAGTGGGAACTAAGTTTTTCCCAAAGAGGATGATGACACATTTTTTGGCATTAAGGTTAAGGCAATGGTTTCGACACTAGTCATTGGTCTCAGTGAGGCCTTTCTGTAGGATGTCTACATCACTTGGGGAGAATGGCTCTTAGCTTGCAGTCATCTGCGAACCTGGTCAGCCAGAGTCCATCCATGTTAGCCTGGACTTCTGAGAAATAGATACCAAACAGGAGAAGGAGCCAAGACTGATCGCTGTGGGACTCCACTCGTGACTGGTCAGCAGTATGGCTTTGAGTCCTCTACTTTCACACTGTGGGTTATATCTGTGAGCCAATTTGAAACCCACCTAGTGATATAGGAGTTGATGCATAGTTTGGTAAGTTTATCAATAATTCCTAAGTGGGGAATGGTATCAAAGGCCTTGGCCAGATCAAGGTAGGCTGTATGAACTGTCTTGTCCTCATCCACAGCTCCGGTGACCGACTCAAAGATGTCAACCAGACTGAGCAGGCATGATCTACCTTTCACAAAACCATCTTGCGTGGGATCTAGAGTTTGGAGATTCCCTGTATCCTTGTTAATTAGGTCCATGATGATGCGCTCCATAGTCTTACATATTAGACTTGTCAGGCTAATGGGGCGATAATTCCCAGGGTCTGTAGTCGCTCCCCCTTTACGGAGAGGGATGGCTGTAGCAGTGTGCCATTCAGTAGGGACAAAGCCTGAGGTTAAGCTGTGATTGAACAGGGCACACAGATGTGGTTCCAGTTCACTTTGTAGTTCATGTAGAGCACATCCAGGGATATTATTGGGTTTCATGGAAGCTGTATTCTTGGCCTTGGATAATGCAGCTTTAACCTGTGCTACAGTAATGCTGGGTACCTGGCATTCCTCTGGTACTGTGATTGGGCCATTAGGGGGGAGAGAGGAGTAAAGTCGGCACTGAATCTGTCGGCCAGTATGTTGGCAATACCTCTTGTCTCAGTATAGAAGGTACCATTGTGGAGTAACTCAGAGCAAACCTGGGTATTGCCGTGGTGATTCTTGATGTAACTATAGAAGGCTTTGTGGTTGTTTTTAGTGTCTGCCGCAATTCTCCCTTCATAGCTGGATTTAGAGGTTTTGATGAGGGATCTCAACTTTTTGTTGAGGCTAATAAGCCTCAACTTGGATGGCGCAGTGGTAGCGTTGTCGCCTCACAGCAAGAAGTTCTTCGGTTCGATTCTCGGCTGGGGTTCTTTCTGTCTGGAGTCTGCATGTCCTCCCTGCATTCATGTGGGTTTCCTCTGGGTGCTCCTGTTTCCTCCCACATTACAAAGACATGCATCTAGAGTGTTTCTCCTCGGGCATCCGCTGAAAATTGGCTTTGTTCCAAGTCGGACTTTCCCGGTTAACAAATGTTAAATAAAAATAATAAAAATAAAAAATAATAAGGGAGTTTTTCCAGTCTTGGGACTTCACCTTTTTATGCATCAGTTTCTTCCTTCTGTTGTAAAGTTTATTAATGGCTTCTGTTGGGTATGGCTAGTTCCATGCATTTATGCACGTTTTTGTACAGTGCATTGGTGTATAATTTGGCAGTCATGCATCTATTTTCCATTGACATGGGTGCCTTGAAGTTAGCCACCTCTGTTTTTAGGAGCCCAAAGTCAGCTTTGGAGAAGTTTTCATGGTAGTTACCTTTGCGGGGGGGGTGCGGGTGAGATGTGGATTTCCATGATGATTAGTTTGTGTTGGATCTAACCAGGGAGTAATTGACTATTGGTGTAGAGCAACGTTTCCCATGTTAGTAATAACTAGGTCAAGGTTGTTGCTTCCTCTAGTGGGGGTAAGAATGAGCTGGTCCAGGGCACTGAAATTGATGAATTCCAGGAAGTGTTGAGCCAGTGTATTGGTGCATGAGTAGTTTTCCCAGTTGATGGAGGGGTAGTTTTAAGTCATCTAGTATGAGAGTGTTGGGTTGGACCCTAATAGCTTCCAGGGTGCTTATGATCATGGAGTGAGAGTTTTGGGACATGGTTGGGGACCTGTAGCTGGCTACAAACTGAATCACCATCTTACCCAATATTAGTTGTACCTAAAGTATCTCAGAGGCATTATGCTGGGCTGCTAGTCTGAAGGTCTCCATATCCTTTATGAATATGGAGACACCACCTCCTTTGGAGCTTCTGTCCATGTTCTGGGCCTAAAGGTGTGGAATGTGTTATAGCCTGGTAGCCCAGGGGTGCTTTCTGCTGCTTTAAATCAGGTCTCTGTTACAGCACAAATGTCAATGTTCTCCATTTTGAGGAGTGCTTCGAGCAAGTGCATCTTGAGATTTAGACTTCTAGTGTTGAGCAGCATGACCTTAATTGAAATTGGCTGTATCCATCAGATGTTCTTCGTGTTTCACTGTTGCAGTTATCACATTTGGGATTATCCCTACCAGGGTGGCCCTCGGCCAGCAGGAATACCAGAGACTTAGTATTTCTGCGTTGGTTGCTGTCGCTTGAAGACTGACGTCGGGTCATCAGTAGTATAAAGTAAGACAGCCAACACCATTCCACCAGTCTTTCTTGCCATGGAGCCCAAAGCAGAAGCAGTTTGCATGAGTGCCAGTCGGCCACTATCTGAGTTTTGTCTACTGAATTGAAGTTGAAGTCTTCTAAAGCTAAGTACCCCATTGGGGATCCTTTTTTCTTGCACTAACCGATGTCAGAAAAAGTTAATAATTGTCTTGCCTGTGGAAAGCAAATATCACACCGAGACTTCCACTCTTACTGCGCCACTTGTTTAGGCCCAGACCACGACGTCCCCCATTGCCGCTTCTGTGCTTTGTTCAATGCCAGAGCTATCCATCGTCGGGCCCTTATTGTAGCCAGATATTTTTGGTTACAGTCCTCGAATTCTGATATGGCTTTGGTAAGCCATCCATTAGCAGATCTTCTGAAAAAATGTAAAGATAAAGACAGAGGCAGACTGTACAGGTCCAAACCTACCAACGGCGTTTCCGTTAAGCTAGTCATCAGTTCTCCGGTCCTCAGTGAGGCGCTTTCGCAGCCCCTGATGCCCACTTCAGTTGATTTGCAGGCCACTACCGAGACCCTTTCAGAATCCGGTATGCCGCAAAACTCTTCTTCGACTAAGGATCCTGCGGTTGTATCTACCTTGGATGGGTCCGGAGCTGCTGAACAGGCATCGGCTTCCAAGGAAGTCGTTCGCACTACCGAATCTCGACACAAAGTGATGTCTTCTTTCGCGACTACAGTTCTTTCAAAAGCAACTGAGTTTCATAGGCCTAGGATAGGAACCACACCCAAGAAACTGACAACCCACTCTCAGGCGCCTGCTTCCTTGCCTGTGTCTCAAATGCTTAAAATGGCGGAAGACCTTATCATGCTGATCAGGGGAAGCCGAGCTACCCCCTCCAGAAGGAAAAGAGATCTGTCCCCTGTAGTTTTGTCTGAACAAGAGTCAGATGAATCTGATGCATCTGATTATGAAGACATGCAACCCCTCTCCACTTATGAGGATTCTGATGCAGAGGATTCCATTCCTTCAGCCTCTCCCCCAGAAGATTTTTCCTTTGGGGGGAACCCTGCATACTTTAAGGGAGCATTTTCAATGAGAGAGTCAGGACTACCGTCAGTCTAAAAAGAGACTCAGGGAATTCTTAGATCTTCCACAACACAGACCCTTGGCCATCCCCCCAGTCCTGGATGTTGTGGAGGATGTTTTCCTCGAATCTAGCTTGACTCCTGATGCCCTACCTCCCGCTCCCAGAAAACCAGACGGCTACTATAGAGTCCCTGACTCTCACAAATATCTTTTCAAAAATCCAACAGCTGACCCTGAGGTCATTTCTCAAGGGCCAAAAGGGATTAAAGCAACCTCTGCTAAGAATCCCACCCCCTCAGACAGGGATTCCCAAGCATTGGAAAGATGGGGTAAAAAAATGTACATCTCAGCTACTCTTGCTATCAGGGCACTAAATTGTCAGTTCCATATGCTGAAATTCCAGCAACATACCTTGGAACTCAAACAAAAAATGTCTTCCCTTCCTGCTTGGGCAGAATCTAAAGATTTACAAGAGTTAATACATTTTGCAATTCATGTAACTAAACACACGTTGCAATGTGGCTTTGACACCCTACAAGCTTCTTTCAGGGCAGCAGTCACTGGTCATTAGAAGGCATGTATGGCTTAAAGAACAACCCCTGCCAGACCCTTTCAAATCTAAATTGTTGGATGCCTCCTTGCACAAAGATAACTTATTTGGCACTAAGGCAGAAGAGTCTTAAAAAAGATAGAAGAAAAAGCAAAATCTATGCAAACAGTTAAGGATTTCTTGCAGGTCTAGCTACCTAGGTTCAGCAGGCATTGTCCATCCAAACACTGGTCCTTTCCTGCTCCTAGTAAACTAGCGGAGCCTGGGCCCTGTGGAAACAGAACCCCCCTCAGACAGCAGCCCCAGGGAATGCAGAAATCTAAGCAGTGGACTACCTCCACTTCAAAACCAGGGTGTTCTAAGCCAACCCCTGATGGTAAGAACTCACAATGACTCACCTCTGCCACCCACTCCCTCTGCCCACCTTCACATACCCCTAGGAGGAAAACTTTCCTTTCTCTCAAGCATCTGGGCCACCATTACCAAGGACCAATAGGTTCTGAACATTGCATCTCAGGGATACAAATTTTTCCTTCCACACCCTTCCAACCCCAAAAGGGTTCCCAGATCTGCCACCAAATTAGTGGGCAGAGGCACAAAAGCAAATCCTTTCCCTGCTCTCTGTGAGGGCAGTACAGCACGTTCCTGCAGAACAGATTGGCCAAGGCTTCTACTCCAGTTTTTTTCTGGTGCCCAGAAAAGAGGGCACATGGCACCCCATCCTCGATCTATCCATTCTAAACACCTTTCTGGTGATCCCAAAATTCAAAATGCTCACCCTCCAACAGCTGCTACCCATGCTGTCCAAGGACACTTGGCTAGCCACCCTAGATCTAAAAGAGGACAACCTCCACATTCCTGAAAAGGAAACATGCAGGAAATTTCTCCCCTTCAGAGCAGGATCTCATCACTTTCAGTTCTCTGCGCTTCCCTTTGGCTTATGTACTGCTCCCAGAGTTTTCACAAAATATCTGGCTCCCGCCATTGCCTTTTGCAGACAAAGAAATATTCAAATTTACCCATACGTATCACATTTGGGTTGCCCTATTGCCTATATGCCTTATTCAGGCAGACAGCCAGGAAAAGCTGCCCAATCACCTGGCTTTTGTAAAGACCCTAGTAACCTCCCTAGGGTACACAATCAACGAAAAGAAATCCAAACAGGTGCACACCCAAAGGATTATCTTCCTGGGAGCAAGTCTGTACACAGTATCCCAGATGGCATACCTTACACCAGAAAAACAAAGTTTCCTGACAGCCTACTTCTCTCAACTAGCCACCAGGCCCCAGCTATCTGCAAAGAAGATCCTGCAAGCTCTGGGTTTCATGGCATCTTGCATACTACTCATTCCATATGCCAGACTGCATATGAGGAAACTTCAATGGTACCTAAAAAGCCTTTGGTGTCAGCACTCTCAAGACCTGGAAACTATCCTACACATAATTCCTTGCCTCAGAAGACATTTCCTTTGGTGGGCAACAACATGCTCCCTCAACAAGGGACTGCCTTTCTCTCCACCCCCTGCCACCCAGACTCATCAGATTACGCTTGGTGGGCTCCACTGGCCCCTCAGTGAAAGGTGAGGGTTCTCATAGGAGAAGGACGAGGGGGGCGTAAAGGGTGGTGTCAGCCCCAGTGCTTTATGTAACATTTCAGGATTGAGAGCATCCAGTGAGTGAGCCTGGCTCGCAGATCAGAGTATAAATCAGTAATTTGTTTATTTATTTGATTTTGTGTACTGTAAAAGTCTGATTGGGATATGCAAGAACCCTTTTTCAGTGCAGGCCGAAGGAGTAAAGCTCCATAAAAAAAGAAAGTAGCATTGCACAAAGTAGAGAGCATACGTACATTTCAAAAGGAAAGCAGTACAGAAGGTTAAATTTATGACATTTTTATAAAAGTCGTTCTTAGTAAAGGAAAACAGTAGTGATATAATGATAAGTACTAAGAAAAAGTGAGTGAAAGTGACAATTTATATTAAAAATATAATATAAACATTATGAGGAAGATGGCACAAGTCCTTGGCTACCCTAATGCTGATGAGGCCAGGCGTGGATGGATTTGTTGAAGTTTTAGGGCATTCTTGAATTCTGCCCTCACCCTTGGTTTTGTATGTCAATGTTGCCAGTGTGAAGCAAGGCCTTAAAATATTTGGGGTGCCCTGTCCTCACTTTGTGTAGTCCATTGTAGCTAAAATGCATATCCTATCCTCCATAGATAGTTCTTTCTGGGTCACACAGCCTAGTTCTACGTCAAAGACAGTTTGGACAGCCACAGGCAGACCAAGACACCTCAGCAAGTGAGAACCATGTTTTAGACAGAATATTCTGCTAAGCAGATCATTGGTGAAAGAATTCCTTCCTCTGCATCCGCTTAGACACATTGTCACTTCAATTACCCAAGTCGTTCATTATCAAGTCTTATTGCTTTGCTATGAATAATGCTGTCCAGAGTTTTCAGGATGGTCCCAGGACAAGCTTTCCCTGGTATTTTAGCATATCTCTAGATCTGATTTTTAAAGTTCTGTGCCATGGGTAAGTATTAAGATTTCATTTTCTGATATAGCCATCTTAGGAAGTCTATGAAATAAAGACAATTCTTGTGACCTACTCCCAATAAACAAACTAAAATAAATAAATAAATGTGCTCACCTCTGACCAAGGTAAATTCTGAGATCAACCCCTGCATGCCCTGCTGTTTTCTGACACTCAGTTATGTTATTGAAAAGTTTTTGCATTCAGTATCTAAAATGCAGAATCCTTCATAGTGATCATACAGTTAATAGATAGCAGCCCCAAGAAATCTTTGCCACCAGCCTCTTTACTTCCTGAGAGAGAAACATAATATGAAGTATTTCTGTAGGTGTCATTGCTTAATTCAAGCTGTCCTCAAGAAATGGTGACCCGTGGGGGACTGGTACAAATGTCCTACACACAACCCTAGGTTAGTGTCACACCAACAAGAGAAACAAGGGGAAACAAAAGTGTTCAGGAGGCCAGATAGTAGTCAGTGCTGGCCTTTTCTCAGTTTGGACTGAGATCCCTGTACTGCTAGTACTGCTAGTGCTTTATCAGGCTGCACCGAAGTCCCCAGACTGCTGGCCTTTTCCCAGGGTGCATTGAGGTCCTTACACTAGTGACCCTTTCCCATGCTGTCCTGAGGTCCTTGCCAGGCTGTATTGAGCTCCTTTATTTGTATTGCTAGTGGTTTTCCAGACTGCAGCAAGGTCACCACACTGTTGCACATTTCTCAAGCTGCACAAATGTCCCTGTACTGCAAGCCCTTTCCCAAGCTGCATTGATGTTCCTACACTGCTGGCCCTTTTCAGGGTGCACTGAGGTCCCCACACTGCTGGCCATTTCCCATACCTTACTGAAGTCCCTGTACTGCAGGCCTTTTCCAAAGCTACACTGAGGTCTCCACACTGCTGGCCATGTCCTGTGTTGAACTGAGGTCCCTATACTGCTGGCCTTTTCTTAGGCTGAATTAAAGGTACTGGCCCTCCTGACCCCCCCCCCCCCAACTGCTAATCATCCCTTATATTCTTTAAGTATTGCATTATCGGTTGTAGTCCATTTCTGATGTTATGGTTAGCATTTGGCTATGTTACTGGGAAACTGTTTCCTACCTTTAATTGAGTCTCTTAGAGATCTGAAATGTATATGATGTTCATCGTGCATACAGCTGCAGTCATAACAGATGGGTTCTCCTGCCGTCAGGCGGGTCCTCGGTCGGCTGAATTCCAAAGTCTAGGTCCGGCGTCGGTTGTCATCGCTTTCTTTCCTGACGTCAGTGCGACAGGGGTATATAAGACACAGCCGACACCATTTTCTTCAGTCTTTTTTGCCGCGCGGTGCCCGAAGCAGAAGCAGTTCGCAAGTGCCGGTCGGCCAGCTCCTGAAATTACGAAAATTTGGAAACCAAAGTCTTCTTTAAAGCTAAGTACCCCGTTGGGGAAACTTTTCTTGCCTCAGACCGATGTCAGACAAAGTTAACAGTTGTATTTCTTGTGGGAAGCAAATACCGCATAAGGATTTCCATTCCCTCTGTATACCTTGTTTAGGCCCAGACCACAACGTCTCGGGCTGTCGCTTTTGTGCTACTTTCAATAAACGCACTATTAAGCGTCGGGCGGAGTTCGCCCAGCTTTTTTTGGTAAAGCTTTTGATTATAAAATGTCGTCGGAGACTCCGACTACCATTTTGTCCAAAAAACGCAAGTACAAAGACCGACACGTGAGGTCCGCGGTCTCCACTGACACCACGCCAAAACCGGCTACACGTGGTCCGGTTCTCATTGAGGTGCCTACGCAGCCCCTGACTATCGACGACACTTCTCTGGCGGTGTCTTCTGTAACCGAGACCGCAGGTGCCTCGGCCCATACCCTGACTACAGCTACCGAAGCCACTCTGAGTGTTGAGCCTCTTAATGTGGACAGGTCAATTTCCACCCATGGTGTCTTCAGACCCTCATCTTCCTTTTCCATAAAGGCCTTTACTAAGTCCAAATCAGCCATGCATCCCAAGAGGCCTGTTGCACAGGGCCCATCTCCAGGTCCCATGCCTAAAAAGCAGATGCTCAAAATGGCTGAGGATTTAATTACTCTTATCAGGGGTTCCCAACCCCCTCCGGACAAGAGACCCAGAGTGGAGGAAGATTCTCCCTCTTCTGACCAGGGCTCCATTATTTCAGAACATTCTAATGAAGAGGAACACTCGTACTCCCCTTTTGAAGATTCTGATGCAGAGCAGTCCATTCCTTCTGTATCTCCCACAGAGGATTTTTCTTTCGGGGAAACCTTGCATACCTTGAGGGAACACTTCCATTGGGAAGGCCAAGATTTTTCAGATTCCAAGAAAAGACTTAGGGAATTTCTTTTGCTACCTCAGCACAGACCTCTGGCGATACCTCCTGTCTTGGACATACTTGATGATGTTTACTCAGAGGCTTGCTTTAATCCGGATTCCCTGCCTCCTGCCCCAGTCAAGCCTGATAGGTACTACAGAGTGCCTAACTCACACCAATTTCTTTACAAAAGCCATAATGCTGACCCTGGAACCATTTCTCAAGGCCCCATGGGAATGAAGGCCTCTACTGCTAAGAATCCATTACCTTCTGAAAGAGAGTCTAGATCCTTAGAAAGGTGGGGAAAAAAGATATATACCTTGGCCACCCTAGCCATGAGGGCCTTAAATTGTCAGTTCCATATGCTTAAATATCAGCAGTTTCTGTTATCACAATTAAGGAATAAAATGTCACAACCTGAACAACCAGATTTGAAGGAGTTGCAGGATATGATGCATAGTGCAGAACAAGTGGGTAAACACACCTTACAATGTGGCTATGATGCTCTAGAGGCCTCAAGTACAGCTGCTGTTACAGGATCAGTCATTCGTAGACATGCCTGGCTTAGGGAACAAACCTTGCCTGATCATGTTAAAGCTAAACTACTAGATGCTCCTTTACAAAAGGATGTATTATTTGGTACTAATGCTGAGGAGATACTACGGAAAATGGAAGAAAAAGCTAAATTTATGCAAACTGTCAAAGCTTTTCTACAGGTACAACCACCACGTTTTAGCAGAAATTGGCCTTCAAAAAACTGGTCCTTTCCAGCCACGGACAATACCCAAAGAGGTAGATACAGGCGCACAAGGGGCAGAGGACAATCTCAAGGATCATATAGAGGCAGACAATGGCAAACTCCAGCACCAAGAGGTGGCAAAGACAGTGCACAACAATACAGGAAACAAACCCAATGACTTTCCCCTTTGCATACCAAGCAAGTCTCAGCTGGCAGCACCCTTGGGAGGAAAGCTGGCATTATTTTCAAAAAATTGGCATATTATCACAACAGACAAATGGATCTTGGACATTATAAACAGAGGCTACAGATTTCATTTTCACACTCTTCCAAAAATGAGAGGCATGCCGAACCTGCCACACAATCAAAGGGCAGAGGCTCAAATACAAATTTCAAAGTTCATGGACATGAAAGCTATTCAAGAGGTACCTACTCACGAACAAGGTCAAGGTTTTTATTCCAGACTATTCCTGGTACCAAGGAAGGGAACCGATTGGAGACCCATTTTGGACTTATCCATCCTAAACACATTTCTACTCGTACCAAAATTCAAGATGCTCACCTTACAGCAGCTTCTTCCCATGCTGGGCAAGGAGTCTTGGCTGGTAACATTGGACCTCAAGGAGGCATTCTCTGCATTGCCCTTTGGCTTATCTACTGCGCCCAGAGTATTCACGAAATGCCTGGCATCAGTAATTGCCTACTGCAGACTTCAAGGGATACAAATTTACCCTTATTTGGACGATTGCCTGATCCAAGCGGACAGCAAACACATACTTCTGGAACATCTGGCTTATGTAACACGGTTATTGAATTCTCTGGGATACACAGTCAACAAAGAGAAATCCAGGCTAACACCATCTCAGAAAATAATTTTCCTGGGTGCCAACTTGGACACAAATGCCCAGATGGTCTATCTTATGCCAGAAAAACAGGGGCAACTAACTCAGTACTTCAAAATACTAGCAAATTGTACCAGGCTAACTGCAAGGAAAATCCTGCAGGCTCTGGGCTTCATGGCATCTTGCATTCTTCTAATCCCATTTGCAAAGTTGCATTTGAGGAAACTTCAATGGTACCTAAAAAACCTATGGTCTCAACACAGCCACAGTTTGGAAACAATAATATCACTAATCCCATGTTTGCAAAAGGAATTTCTATGGTGGGCCCAAGCATGCCAAGCAAACACAGGTCTACCATTCTGCAAGCCTCAAGCAAATCAAGTCATCACAACAGACGCCTCAGACTACGCCTGGGGGGCACACATGACAGACAGGTGCATTCAGGGCAAATGGTCCCAAAAGGAAAAGCACCTTCACATCAATCAAAAGGAAATGCTAGCAGTGATAAATGCAATTACAGCTTTCAAGGACCTCCTGCATCCAGGGCAATTATTGATAAGAACAGACAACACCACAGTAATGTGGTACATAAACAAACAAGGAGGAACACATTCATACCCCCTGTGCAGGCTGGCCATGTCACTTTGGAACTTGGCTCTGGAATGGCAAATCAAACTTCAAGCACAGTACCTGCCAGGTTTGGAAAACACGCTGGCAGACAATCTAAGCAGAAATATGACAGACCCACACGAATGGAAGTTGCATCCTCAAGTGTTTACAAAGATAATCCAAGCGTGGGGAAGGCCAGACACAGATCTCTTTGCCTCCCACAGGAATCATCAATTGACAAAATTCTGCTCAAGGACACCCCATCCAAAGGCCTGGAGAGTGGACGCCCTTTCTTTCAGTTGGGCAGCACGGACAGTTTACGCCTTCCCACCTTTGCCTCTTCTGCCCAAGATGCTGTTGAAAGCAAGAGCAGACAGACCGAAGATGATACTGATTGCTCCAGACTGGCCAAGACAACACTGGTACCCACTCCTGAGGAGCCTAACACATTCTCCTCCCTGGACCCTACCTCTAATGCCTCTTCTACTGACTCAGCACAGCTACAAAACTCTTCACAGTCAGCTGAAAACACTCAATCTGGCTGCATGGAAAATTCCTTAACACCACAACAGACCCTCCTCTCCAAGGAGGTGCAGGATGTCATTTTGGAGGCCAGAAGGCCATCTACTAGAAAGGCTTACTCCGCAAAATGGAACCGGTTTTGCGTTTGGAATGAGAAAAAAGGCCAGGATCCTAGAAAACTGAATTTACCTCAGATATTACAGTATCTAGCTGAGCTGTTGAACAGTGGACTTTCATTTTGCTCCATCAAAATCCATGCCTCAGCCATTTCTGCAGAATACAACACTGATCCACCCTTATTCTCCCACCCACTCTTAAGACAGTTCCTCAGAGGGGCTAAGAATATAAGACCTCCAAGGAAACAACCAATACCAGCCTGGGATCTTAATTACATTCTAGAAAAATTAACATTGCCTCCCTTTGAACCAGCTGCCTCAACAGATTTGCAATATTTGTCCTGGAAAACAGCTTTCCTTCTGGCCATTACCTCAGCTCGTAGGGTTTCGGAACTACAAGCCCTCATGGCTGTGCAGCCCTTTCTCATCTTCCATGAGGACAGGGTTTCCTCTGAACCAACCCGTCATTTATGCCTAAGGTAGTATCCAGGGTAGCTTTAAATCAGGCCATACACTTACCTACCTTTTACCCCAATCTTCAAAACAAAGGGGAAAGGCTGCTACATTCCTTAGACATCCATAGACAGCTACGTTACTGTTTGGACAGAACAAAGCCTTTCAGGAAATCAGAACAACTCTTTGTGTCCTATGCTGTAGGAGCTCAAGGGAAGCCAATTTCCAAACAGACAATTTCAAAATGGATAGGCCACTGCATACGGTTTTGTTACTCCTTTCATGGTAAATCTGTACCTGCAGGCATCAGATGCCACTCCACAAGGGCCACAGCTACCTCTGCAGCCTTCCTCAGAGGAGTCCCTACCAAAGATATTTTGGAGGCAGCCACTTGGAGTTCTGTGCATACCTTCACTAAACACTACCACCTACCTTTATACTCCAAAACTAGAGCAGGCTTTGCCACTGCTGTGTTGCAGGGCATTCTGGCTCCTCCCAGTCCCACCTAGTACCTACCACCCTGTGTGTAGCTTTGGGATTCTACCCATCTGTTATGACTGCAGCTGTATGCACGATGAACATAGTACAGTTTTGTACCTACCATAAATGTAGATGTTCGAGTGCTAATACAGCTGCAGTCCAGGTTTCCCTCCCTCCTTCCCCTCTGGGTACAGACCTAGTGGTTAACTCCTCATCTTACAACCTGATTGGATTATCCTTCTATGGTGTATTTGCTTGCAACTACTGGTTTTTGATTATATTGCAATGTATGATTATATTTTATATATATATATATATATATATATATATATATATATATATATATATATATATTTTTTTTTTTATATATATTGCCTTCCTTCTGGGGGCACCTGACATCTAGGGCAAGAAAGACTGAAGAAAATGGCGTCGGCTGTGTCTTATATACCCCTGTCGCACTGACGTCAGGAAAGAAAGCGACGACAACCAACGCCGGACCTAGACTTTGGAATTCGGCCGACCGAGGACCCGCCTGACGGCAGGAGAACCCATCTGTTATGACTGCAGCTGTATTAGCACTCGAACATCTACATTTATGGTAGGTACAAAACTGTACTTTATGCCATGCTTCACTTTACATTTAATATAGTGCAACATTGTTTGTAGTCAACATGCAGTCACTCACAGAAAGATACATTTTATGATCTATAACAAAATGATTACTGTTTCAGTTGCTGTGGTCACTAATTAATATAATATGTTATGTTTTTATGCTGTTTTTCCATTGTGGTCTGCAAGTGTAGATCTTTGTGAGGAAAAGCAAATACTGCAGCACTCGATTATCTGAACAAATAAGATCTTCACTTCAGTTTTCTGGAATAGTGGCCTCAGTTTTCTGGAATAGTGGCCTCAGTTTTCTGGAATACTGCTTCTTTTTATGATTCATAAATAACAGTAGCTGTCAAGTGCATGTTGTTTTCTTAATCTGCATTTTGTTGAATACTGTAGTTTATATTTATCCTAAGCCCTGTCAGGTATGCATTGTTCTTTCTGAATCACATAGGTGGCCGTCTTTTTTAGAAAAAAATGCATTATAACCATTATGAAGTACTTAATTTTATTGGAAGCAGAAAATGTCACCACTAAGTAAAATCAGAAACTGTCTAAAATCATTTCATTACAAAGTACTTTACTTTATGGTGGCATTTTCTGCTTTCAATAAAATTAAATGAGAAACTGCATAAAATCTTTAATGGTTGAATAATACTCTGAACTATTTTCCTTTGTTTCGCTGATTTTTTTAATTATTAAAATGTGAAAGAAAACGTTATTAGTGTTGAGGGGATAGAAGGTGCTTGGCTCTGGTCTGCATGCCATCTCTCATCTGTATTAATTTGAGCTGAGTTTGACACTGAAAATTAAGAATCATTTTCACAACTCTAGAGAAATGCAGGCAAATCACAAATGTCACTGAACAGCTTTGCCTTAGATCATGTACTGACAGATCAAAAGTTGAGAGTTTTCTGCATTTTTTAACTGCTTATTAGAAAGTCAGTGCAATGATCTGATGCTGTGCTAAGATAAGAAAAACATGGTTTACCTCTATAGCCATGGGAAGGAGGTGCTGTTGTCTCAGCTTCACTAATGAGTCCAAGAAAAGGTTAACATTAGTAACTTTGGGTCTTTTGAGTGATCAGAACATATGCTTAACAGTGTAATTTTAAGGGAAGGCTTCTGGTTCTTACAGTGTTAAGGGGTATTAGTTGTACCATTTGAGGCACGCATAACTGTCCAGTAATTTACATAGGCTTAGATACACTTGAAATGTGTGACCTGTCCCCATATTGTTAGTCTGTGTCAGGGGAGAGACTTTAATTAATTTGCTAAAGGTTGGTGTACAGTATCTATTTTGGATAAGGAACCTGGAACCATCAGAGGATAGTAAAGGTGTACCTGTTTTTTTTTTTTCCTTATTGCAAGAAAATGTTCCAAGATAGCTATACCATTATTTATCATGTCATCTTGCAGAAACATCCTAGATTCCGTACTTTATTGACTGATTTAATTGGGTGAGTCCTCTGGTCCTGGTATCCGTTTTAGATATGACCTGGTAACAGTGGAGGTTAAGAGAATGCAGGTTCATTAGTAAGAGTTCTAGTGTATGCAGTTATTACAGAGAAAGAGACAATGTGAGTACAGGCTTGCTTACATTACATGATGCAGAAAGACAACAGTAGTTTAGTAAACATTTCACATCACAAGTTTTGGAGAGAAATTAGATACAAAAGGACAGAGGCATTTTCATTTCAGTCAGCATTTGGTAGAAGCATAGCGTGCCAGGTTGAAGCTGCGGTACAACATACAAGCACATCTGCTTAAATAACACTAGCGAAAGGAGACTGCAGAATATGAGTGTTTACAAATATCTATGCAGTTAGTTAAATGTGTTTTATCATCACATGTGTAGAAATTTAACACCCACTGGCCTGTAGCTGCATAACTAAGTTGGAAGAGAGAGTTTTAGCTATTGTCAATAAAACATGGGGATGAGTATCCTTTACTGAGATGTTCTATTACCTCTTTTTTTTTAAGTTGAAATTGAGTTTCGTCATTTTGTAAGAAGGTTCCAGTTTCTAGGGGCTACTTTGGAAAATCTTTTTTCCCTTTTGATTTATGATTATTAGATTGATAGGACGTAAAAGCTTTGTCAGTTTCACTGTGTAGATCATATGGGATGACCTGAAATAAGACTTTAATTTGAAGTATAAGGAAGCGAGTAGGAAGGTGGCATGGACAGTGACCAGGTGGCTGCTGTCTTTTATTAGTACTCCAGCATTGATGGTCAGTTCTTGGATAGAGGCAAATCGATCTGCAGATAGTATCTGCTGCAGTTTTGTGGTTTGGAAGAAGATGAAGGTAGTAAGAGGAAGAAGATTTTTCCAGTCTAAGGATGAGAGCATTTATTTATTTATTTAACATCTGATCTGATGTTATCCACGTCATCATTCCTCACTGAAGGGTCTTGGATCTGAAATCAGATCTGAGCTGGCAACTTAGCACAGACAGATCCAAGGCTCAAGCTTTTCCCTGTCCCATAATCCCCTGCTGCCCTCCAACCCTCAGATCTTATTTGTTGCGCATTTGCTATGGATGTGATCCTCTGCCTCTTGCTTCAGTGAAGTACTTTAACTGGTTTATCTTAAATTTGTTATATTAAAATAGGTAGTCTTCATAGGTTTAGTCTCTGCAGTGTATTTTCTGCTAGTAGTTTACCCCCTCCCTTAGAGTTGCTAGTTTTTGAGTGGTGTAGTTTCTTCCATTGCTCCATCATCCATTTTTGGTGCCCCTTTTGTTATTAGCATCCCTGTTAGTGTTAGGGCTTTGTTGTGTTTTTAATTATGTCTAAAAAGCCCTCTGGTTTTAAAAAGTGCTCCACATGCAGTTGGAAGATGCCTAATTCCGACTTGCACAAGGAGTGCCTGTATTGTTTAGGAGCTCCTCACTTGGAGGTTGAATGTGAAGTTTGTGCCGCATTCAACCCCAGGGCTTTGCTGGAGCACCGCAATAAGCTTCTTTTAAAGGGCATGTTGCAGGGGGGTCCTTTTGTTTCCTCCTCTAAGGCTTCTTCCTCTGACCCCAAAAGGAAGACCCCTTCCATGCTTCCAGTGGCTTCTAAAAAGCCCAGACTGTCGGATCCTAGATCCTCAGATCTGACTCCAGCCTGGGCTTCCTCAGATCTGAGATCATTGGATCTGAGGTCTGTAGATTCTTCTGCTGGTTCCAAGGCCATTTTGGATCAGAGGTCCTCAGATCAGGTCAAGGCTAGGCCAGCTTTGGATCCGACTGGTTCGCCGGCTCCGATTGCTTCTTCTGCTAGGCTGTCAGATCCTACAGGCCTGTCAGATCTTCCCATAGTTATTGAAAATTTAACAAATGAATGACCAGGCCACTGCACAACGTAGGTTGAAAACTTCAGTACTTATTCAAGCCAAAACGAACCAACGGCAGGACACCAGTTTAATCCAAAAATACAAAATTTTATTACAGACTTAGCGCTTTCACCTTACAAAGGCATCATCAGAGTCAAAAAGCTGTTGCATCAACTCACTTTTAAATAATAAAGTCTGTAAGTAATAAAATAATAAATCAATTGATGCATTAATTAATTAAACCATCATCCAGTAAAAACATTTTCACAATAAAACATTGAAAGTTGTACTAAGTCACCTTAAAGGGCCTTTGCAAGAAAAATATTTTAAATTACACTTAATACAGTTGATATACCAGAGCAAATATATTAATAATTATGATAATGTTGAAGTGTTAAATAACCTACTTAATGAACTGATTTCAATATTTATATTTCTTTAAGATCTGAAAGTACTAAATAACATTCTTGTTACAAATGTTGTTACTAAATAGTTCTATCATATTTTATTTTATTTAATTATTTTAATAATTATAGTACAAATAAATGTACATAGGTCCAGTCCTATAGAACCTGGGATCTATGCACCAAAAGGGGTTTTATAGAAATAAAATCATTGAGTCCAGGGTAAGACATGGCATTCAGCCGAAGCTGCCACTCCATCTCTTTTAATGCAACCTTGTTCTTAATATCACCACCACTATCTAATAAAACCCTGTCAATCACAAAAAACATGAATCTCCTAAAGTTGTTACATTTGATGCTATGTAGGTACAACGCATTGTGGGAATCCTTGTTTTTAATGGATCTAAGATGTTCAGGGATCCTATCTTTTAGTCTACGGGTGGTCATCCCGACATAAAATGCCTCACAGGATGAGCAATTGGCCACGTAAACTAGATTCCTAGTGTTACAGTTGCATATTCCCGGACAAGTCAAGGTGTATTTATATCCAGAAACAACTACATAGGGGCCATCTGCTACATACCTGCAGCACCTACAACTTCCACACTTGCCCATCCTCGACTTATGATGTTGTTTATTTCTTTCAAGCATGTCTTTTAGATTCTTACCCCTACTGTAAACTATCACCGGGTCTTTACCCACCACTTTCTTCAAATCATTGTTCAAACAATAATCCCATACATTTCTCAATACTGTACAAATTTCTGTAGATTTATCATTGTAGTTCAAAATAAAACATGGTCCCTTATTACTATTGTCCTTATTATTGTTGTTATTCACCCGAACCGGATCCAAGACATTTAAGGAACCCATCCCTTCTACACCTACATCACTCAAGATAGGAGCATAAATATTGCGTCTTTTTTTGTATATTTCTTTCTTAACACTCCGCAATAAACTAATCGGATAACCCCGCTCCAATAACATTCCAATTAGCTTGTATATTTCCAATCTAAATGTCGCATCATCACTTACCAACCTGGAAGTGCGTACCATCTGCCCTTTAATTACCCCCTTCCGTTGATGAAAGGGGTGGCAACTGGTAAAATGTAATAACGAATTGGAGTAATTATCCTTCCTGTAAATTGTGCTAGACAGTACATTATCTATCTTGGAAATACTAATGTCCAAATAATTGATACTTTCTGCTCCCCACGAAAAGGTGAACTTGAAAAAGCCAGTTGTACCATTAAGGTACTCAACAAATTCCTTGGCAAGTGCTTCACCACCTTTCCATATGATCAAAAGATCATCCAAAAATCTGTTGTACAAAATGATGTTGTTCATATATTCTGATGAAAACACATGTGCCCTTTCCCACGCCAATAGCACCAAATTGGCATAGACCGGGGCACATTTAGCTCCCATGGCCACACCCGAGCTTTGTTTGTAGATTTCTCCTTCAAATTTTATGAAATTGTTATTCAAAACACATTCCATCAAATCACAATACAGGTTTACTCTTGATTTATTAATGGCATTGCTGGAGTTGAGGCTTTCAACAAACATGTCTAAACCTTCATTGTGGGGTATAACTGAAAATAGGTTAATAACATCTATTGTCAAAAAACTATAATCATCCGTTGTACCCTTAATGCCCCTTAATCTCTCCAAGCAATGCCATGAGTCCCTTAGGATGTGGGGTACTTCATCTTGAACTTTCTTGATCTCATGATCTATAAAAGCCGCCAGGGGCTCAGTCTTTGACCCCCGTGCGGCAACAATTGGTCTAAATTCCAAATCTTGGATACCCTTGTGTACCTTCGGTATCCCGAAAATACAAGGTACCTCTGGGTTTTTAACTGACAAATAGTCGTATTCACTTTCACTAATCGTAGCTTGAAAGAGTGCGTCATGCAAAAACATGTCAATTTTAGAATATGCACGATTAAGTTCGTTAATGGAAGCCAAAGAATACGTGTTTTGATCACCCAAAACTCTAGTCATGCACGTCAAATAATCAATTTTATTCATAAGTACCATCCCACCCCCCTTGTCCGGTTTCATGCACCTCACATTGTTTGAGCTAATGAATTCTTTGAGCATTAATCTTTCGCCCCTGGATATATTATCCTTGAATGTACTGGGCAATGCACAAATTCTTCTAAACTCAAACTCTAACAATTTCTCAAAAAACACAAATTCCGGACAAGTGGGTGGGTTAAATGTACTTTTTCTTGTCAAAGAAGCACTTAAATTACTATGTCCACCCATATCAAAGTTCATATTGTCATTGAAATACTTCTGGAGGTTCAACCTCCTCACAAACAATTTTAAACTTGATAAAACGTGCTATATCTAACTTGAAACTGGGGACATAACTCAGACCCCTCGTGAATAACTCAAAATGTGTACCTTCTATCTCAACTTCAGTGTAGTTATAGATAGTAAACCCTTTTTGTTTAGTTACCATACACTTTAAACCTCCATCAACAGCAACACCCATGCTATCATGGGACAACCTAGTATCAGCACACAATACATTGTTATCAAAACCATTAGCGATATGATAACCGCCATTACTCACTTCTTCATCCATTACTGATGTGTTGGTAATTGAACAAAATACATTGCCCACATTAATTTGGCTGTCTACAACCACACCATCGGTAGTGTCACTGTCCCTGTTCCTTGTAAATTCAATTTTGTCGTTAAAACATAAATGCAAAGCCCCATCTAAAGAACTGACATTAACAGTGTTAGATCTTTGAACATTAAAAACAGATGGTAACATATGAAAATCACCGTTCACTTTACTACTGGAAACTTCACCAAGTGTCCCTAGTAGTAGCCCCCCCTCCCTCATTTAAAAAAAATGAATGTGCATTTCCTGAATAAACTGCATTTAAAGTATTACAAACAATATTTTGAAGCATTTCCTGAACCCCAAGCAACTTTGTTACGCATCTGAACAGTACTGTTTTGTTCATGTGTACATTTCTTAGTGACCCACATCTTCAGATAACTTAGTAAAGAAAAGAATGTTTGGATGTTGGTGTATATACATAGCCTTGTAAGTCGACAGGTTTTTAACCAGTTCATCAATACTGTGAAGCTCAGTGCTTAAACTTCTGTTATTGTTATTGTGTGCACTGTAAATAGACCGATTGTTCTTCCGTGTTTTGAATACATTGCGTCAGAGAAGATCTGCAGTAGTATCTGTCTAAAAAGGACTTTTTTAGCAGACTATCAAATAAGGTAGGACATTGACACTGAATTGAGAGAGGTGATAGTAGCTCACATCACACACTGTCCTCATGGTAGAAAAATAGGAAAACCAGATAAAAGAGGTTGATGATGAATGATGATTTTGCTTCACATAGTTTATATCTGTATTCTACGCATATTCAGAAAACATTATGAAACTGTTACACTCCCTGACAGGTTTGAATAAGTAATGTCTAAAGCATTCTTCTGGGCAGCTGTGTATCACAGATAAAATTGTTTCTAGGTAAAAGATAATTACCTTGCAGAATATCACTTTCTGTCCGGGCTGAACAGACAAAGTCAGCAAAATCGTTCGAGTAAGTTTCTAAAAATGAGCTACATCTTTTTTTTTTTTTAATAACTTTATTGAATTATTACTTGTGACACAGGCAAATCTGCATTTATATAAAAGCAATCAATCTGTATTAACAAGTTAAAATTAACAAGCATGCTTCACATATAGCCTTCTATAGCTATATCAAGAACCTCCACGGCAGTACCCAGATTTTCTCTGAGATACTACATAATGGTACCACCTATACCCAGCCAACAGATATTGCCAACACACTGGCTGACAGATTCAGTGCCAACTTTACCCCCCCCCCCAAAGGACCAATCACAATACCAGAAGAATGCCAGGTACCCAGCATTACTGAAGCACAGGTTAAAGCTGCATTGTCCAAGGCCAAGAATACAGCTTCCATGGGACCCGATAATATTCCCTGGCTGTGTTCTACATGTGTTCTCCTCAGGCTTTGTCCTTCCAAATGGCGCACTGCTACAGTCATCCCTCTCCATAAAGGGGGAGCGACTACAGACCCTGGGAATTATCGCCCCATTAGCTTGACAAATCTGATATGTAAAGCTATGGAGCGCATCACCATGGACCTGATTAACAAAGATATAGGAAATATCCAAACTCTAGACACAGGCAATTTGGCTTTTTGAAAGGAAGATCATGCCTGCTCAACCTGGTTGACTACTTTGAGTCCGTCACCAGGGCTGTGGATGAACATAAGGCAGTGCATACAGCCTACCTCGATCTGGACAAGGCCTTTGATACCATTCCTCACTCAGGAATTATTGATAAACTCCCCAAACTAGGCATCAACTCCTATATCACTAGGTGGGTTGCAAACTGGCTCACAGATAGAACAGCAGCAAAAATACAAACTCAGCAACGTAGATGTAACAAAAAGCTTTTTGTTACATCTGCGTTGCCGAGTTCGTATTTTTGCTGCTGGTTTGTTTATATGCACTGAGTCTTCATTCTGTTATTTGGTTGGTTTTGTTGTCACAGATAAAACACACAGTGTGAAAGTAGCGGACTCCAAGTCAGACTGCCGACCAGTCATGAGTGGAGTCTCACAGGGATCGGTCCTAGGTCCTCTCCTGTTAGCATCCACTTCTCAGAAGTCCAGGCCAACACAAACGGACTCTGGCTGACCAAGTTTGCAGATGACTGCAAGCTGGTAGCCATTATTAACTCCCCAAGTGATGCAGACTTCCTACAGAAAGGCCTCACTAAGCCCAGTGACTGGTGTCGAAGCCATGGCCTTAAGGTTAACGCAAAAAAATGCGTCATCATCCCTTTTGGTAAAAACTCAGTTCCCACTAATTACCACATTGATGGAAGCCCACTGACACTGAAGGCATTATAAGGAATTTGGGGAAGCAGGTTGACAGCAACCTCTCCATCGACTACCACATTGCCACTGTGGTCAGAAAGTCCTTCTGTGTGGTACAGCTCATTACCAAGGGTTTTGCATCCAGGAAGAAAGCGGTCATCATCTCTCTCTACTCTTCTCTCATTAGACTAATCATCGAGTGTAATGCCCCATTTGGTATATACCTCACTAGACACTTGCAACAGCTGGAGAGGTCACAGAAGTACTTCACGAAGAGGATCATAGGCATTAAACACGTGTCCTACATGGACAGGCTCAAAAGACTCCAGCTATTCTCTGTCTCATATCGCCTACTTAGAGGTGATATCTGTTTAACTTACAAAGCCATGTCTGAATCAGCTCTGTTAGAAATGCTACATCTAAAGAAATTCCAATCCCTCCACACCACATGCTCCAGAGACCTCAACCTCATTACCACAATTAACAGAACATGCTGTAGGGACAGGTTCATAACCCAGAGACTGCCCATGCTCTGGAATAGACTTCCCATACATGTCAAGCAGAGCACCTCGCTGACCTTCTTGAAGAGAAATCTTGATAAGTGGATGGGTAATAGAAAGTTCACCCCAGGGATCACTCCAGTAGCTCTACTTGATAGGTAATAGAAAGTTCAGCCTGGGGATCACTCCAGTGGCTCTACTTGATAGAGCCACTGGGAACTAACATTGGGTGGCATGATGCCAGGGCACTCCTATGGGCTAAGCGTGCCATTAGCCTAGTACACACCTATGAACCTATTTGGTTACTAGGAAAGTCCAACTGGGCTAAAACCTCTTTTCAGCGGAGACAAACAACATATAAAAATTACTTAGACATGGCAATCCTTTTTTTTTTTTTTTTTTTACAAAGGAAGAAACATGACCTAGATGTAGCAATTAAAGAACTAACACAATCAATAATAATACACATAGAGTTAGCACAGTTTGTATGTTCTTCCAGTAATACAGATAGTCTAGATGTAGTGCAAGATAAACTATAGGGTAATTATTATATCCAGGTTAAGCTGGCAGTAGAATATACAGTAAATGTTTACAGTTAGTAATAATAAATTAATTAGTATAGGCAAGTTATGTTATAATCAAACTGTTCAGTAGTAGAAATGAAGAGAGTGATGCAGAAATGAGGGCGAGGGAGCTCAGGGTGAGAACTGTTGCTATGCATGGCAAGGGGTTGATAGGGTCATTGCTGTATATCATGTAACCTAAGCAGCATTACATAAATTATTCAATTCCTGCCCCCTTCTTTAAACAAGAAACATTGTTATTAAACCACCACTTACAACATAAGCAATCATAGATTTATATAAATAAAAACAAACCACGCAGACACAATCCTAGTTGCAAGCATTTTACAAATCATACTGACACACTCACAGTTGCAAACATTATGCATCACTTATAATCTACCCAGTCATTTTCGGTCAAACATTACATAGCTCATTTAAGTCCTGCCTTCTTTTAAACCTCATTCCTCCCCTGTATGTATTTCCATAATTCCCATTTTTCCTATGTAGTTTGCTCCTACCCTTTTCTAAAGATCTCATTTCCAGTTATTTTATCTCTTGTTACTATATTCAGTACTTCTAGCATGAGCTGCATCTTATTAGGGTATGCCTTCCTTTACTTCTTCATATAATGCAACCTTAAATACCTTGTGCAAAGTATTGTTTAGGTTTGTGCTAACAAGACTGTTACTTTTCCCTTCCATGTCTTAACTAAGGCAGGCTGTGCCCTCTAGAAGGTCTGCTGTCTGACCTGCTTGTTTCAATCAGCATGTCACTGCTTTGGATTTCTTACCAAGGTATTATTTCTTCATACATCCTTCAGGCATGTTTCCTGGCTCACTCACAAATGGAGTTTTTTTCAAAATTTATATCGAAACATTACACAGCATGATTTTCAAGTACTTTATCCATTGTATATTTTTAGGTGGTCTGACTTTCCTTTGTTAGCCATAACCTTATTTTTCTGTTTTCCTTGTTTGCTACAGAACTAAACTAACTGGCAGCTGTTAAAGGGAGGGGCGATATATCAGATTTTATAGCTCCTGGTAATCCAAGCATTGTATAGATATAGTCCAAGACTGCAGTTACCACATGGGCTGATGTGCGTGCAACAAGCTACCCAACTAGGTGTCTTGAGTATTTATGTATCAGCCCCAGAAGATAGAATGTTATTTATACTGGTCCATAAAAATCTATGAATATTTTTTTTTCTCTTTTCCTCATCTGTCCTCATATAGGCATCATGTCCCACCTCCTGCTAGCCTTTTAATTCTCTCAGCATTCGAGGATACTGGGAGAGGGTGATGTGTAAACCAGAGATTACGGCCATCATCCAGTGGGAAATGGGAGCTTTTTTATGCTTCTAATGTCTCTTTGGAAATCAATGGACATGTCACTGAAGTGGAACTTACTGGCTTACTGGTGTGTCTGTAAGTCTGTCTTGTTTATGCCCATGACTCACACTCTCATATCCAGAAGTATTACTGTGTGCTGCTTGACATGCCAAAGCACCCATCCTTTGCCATTCTTGTTCCTGCTACTATGTTGTCTCTTTTATACCAGATTCCAGTCTCACAGTGGACTGAATTACCTCCTACCCCCGGGATGGGTGAGGAGATGTTGCCTACTTACACCAGTCTTCTTAGACTGTTCGTAAAACATTATGGCCACTAATGAGACTGGGTAATATGGGTCATAGGGCAACATCGCTATCTGGAGACCTAAATGTAAACCCATATGTGGTAAGGTGGATATCAATCTAGCAGAAAGATAGAACCCATCTCAGAGAGCATGAAGGTTGCTAGTAGTGTACCTCAGGCCACGATGTTGTGACCCCTCCTTATTAACATAATACTTCAATGCTTCAAAAAATTTAAAGCCAGACTATGGCTAATTGTGTTTTCTGATGATTGTAAACTGGGGGTCACTGTCCGATCCACCTGGACATAGAATCCATACAACAAGAACTAATCCTTACAAACCAATGGTGTGCTAAAAAAGGGCTACATTTCATAAATAAGTCTTGTCTGTCAATTACAGCATAGCTAGTACCCCACTCCAGACTGACACAGTTGTCAGGGATCTTGGCACCTTTGTTAAAAACTTATTTTCCTTTGGCCATCAATAGTCAGAAAATCCTTCTGTCTAGCATAACTGATATCTAAAGGCATGACTTCCATGTCAAAAGAAGTCATCATCCCACTGAACTCAACTGTGATTAGGCCACTTGTAGAGTGCAATACCCCTTTCTGTGCGTATCTGTCCAGCACATCATACAGCTATAAACACCACAGAGGTTCCTAAAAGCACAGATCAGTGGTTATAAACACCACAGAGGTTCCTAAAACACAGATTAGTGGTGTACAGATACAGACTTGAAGTCCTTTCCCTATACATAGTCTGTATGTGGAGATCTAGGTCTTCTATTCCATGCCATTATGTTATGGATTTGTATGTGGAGATCTAGGTTTTCCATTCCATGCCATTATGTTATAGATTTATATGTGGAGATCTAGGTCTTCCATTCCATGCCATTATGTTATAGATTTGTATGTGGAGATCTAGGTCTTCCATTCCATGCCATTATGTTATAGATTTGTATGTGGAGATCTAGGTCTTCCATTCCATGCCATTATGTTATAGATTTGTATGTAGAGATATAGGACTTCCATTCCATGCCATTAAGGACACAACCTATCCTGATCTCTTGCATCTCTGTATGACACACAGCTCCATAAATAATAGAACTAAGAAGTTAAATCTCCACCAGCATATAAATAAAACATGCTAGGGAGGGAGGATATATTACCCAATATTTACCCCTTCTCTGAAACAAATTGCCCTTGTACATAAAACAGAGTGACATCCCTACATCCTTTATGATTGGATGGATGTCTGTAAATTAATTCCTGGCATGACTTGCTTTGCCATTCTAGTACCAGGAAGTGCATCATAAGGGTGGCTATTGGCAAGGCACAGATAGGAGACAACCATCTTATGATCCCATGATCCATGGCTTGGAGGCATCTTATCTTGGCAGTTTTTAGTATCTCAGCTCTGTTTGCACATTTACATTCTTGTTTTGCTTGGTGTTAGTCTGGCAAAGTATTTTTTGTTTTGTTTCTATTTCTGTTACAAACATAGTCATGTCTTTTGCATTGTGTTTATTTCTATCATGTTTATATTACCGTGTGCTTAATGTCTACTTTTTGTGTTGTAATTGTGATTATTAAATGTTTCTCTCAGTTCAAGTGAGTTTGCTATTAAATAAGATTATGTTCCTTGTAGTATATGGAAATGTTCTGTTGCTACTTTTTCATCCACTTTTCCTTCTGCCTTAAAGTAATATTTCATGGGTGAAGCCACTGCTGAATTATATGTATATATTCTGGCAGTAGCTTTCCATAGTTTTGGCTGTGGGTTTAATTTTTTGCAAATGCTGTTTGTCAGTAGATGTTAATAGAAGTTCTAAATATGATCGACATTGTCGCTTCAAGGTTTATTATCCTTGCTATAACTTCTGACCTTGTGTAGTTCTGACTCCCATAATGTATGTTCATCTTTCAGGTTGTTACTGTTTTCTGACTCTCCTTGAAATTAAGTATACTCTGTACTTTATCTCCTTGTCTGGCATACCTTTTTTAATACTTTCAATTACTGCACTCCCTTCATGTTACAAAGTGATTTAACTTTTTACACTTTGCGCACATTTCTCCTTTGCTGTTAACTCTTCTCTGTGTAGTAATTTCTGTCTACAGTACCTGTACATTTGCCATATTGGCCTATTTTTTTACTTGCTGCATTCACATGACTTTTGATTTATTTTCTTTTATTTCTGTATTGGCATGCAGTTCTGATATTTCTAGTGACCTTGTAATATCAAACATTTTCTGTAATGGTATATGGCACCAACCATGCTTTCCCTTTACTTTTCCTGAGATGAATGTCTATATTACTTTTTAAATGTATTTATCTTTATCTAATAATTATGGCATCCAGATCATTTTTTGTATTTGACTTCTTAAACTAAGTCACTTAGCTTAAAATAGGCATCATTAGAAAAGGCAAGGATTTATTAACAAAATGACACTAAGACTGTTAATGTAGGGTGTCCTGCAGTGGAGAAATTAATTAATGTGTGCCTCTAATTATTTATATTTTCAAAATGATGTTCATATTTTCATAAATGAGAAACATAATATTGAGGGGTATGGTGTAGTGGGAGACAGGAAAACTTACTGTCAGTGTCTTTCTGTATCAAACTGTACTGGAGATATTGCTAGTTTCTTGGTAATTATGAAAATAAACAATATTTCTCTATGGACTTAATACTTTTAAAACCAGGTGGTCCGCGATGGTGGTGCTGCTGTAGCGTTGTCGCCTCACAGTAAGACGCTGTCCGGTTGATTCTTAGCTAGAGCGTCTTCTGCATGGAGACATAAGTGAATGGGCGTACCTTCGTTGAAGGTTGTGCGTCAGGACTGGTAACTCGGCATGTAAAAATCAACTACCAATCATTAGCGGACCAGGGTCCCGCTGTGGTGACCCCTAACCGGGAAAAGATGAAAGACACAACAACAACTTTTAAAACCAGGTGATTACAAACTACTGGATTTCTTTAAGTGAAAACTTAGATATTGTTGAGGAAAATTCTGTGATGTCTGCATGGTGATTTGTGCATTTTGAGAGATATTTGGTGTTATTTATATTGTTACTTATACAGTTAAGCATATGTTTTTGTAGTTCTCTTAATATCTCAATAAACATAAAAAAAGAAAACATAAATGAACATGCACTCAGAGAGGGATTTCTTGCTGTGATGTGAAAGCCTATGTCTGGGTAATAAACATCGTCTAACAATACATGTCTAGGCTGTACATTTTCCAGAATATATCAAATATATCAATTTGCTTGTAAAAGTTTTGCAAAAAGTATAATTCTGGGCTTCTGTAAATTATTAATATATTATAGTATTTATGGAAATACTATGACTATTATCACTGTAAAGAATGCTGCTTACTAATATACAGTTTTAATAGTTTTTATTGTTCACAAAATATTTACATTTGTTTATTTTATGTTTTTAAGTTGATTTTAAGAAAATGATGTGGAATGTAAGCATGTGTGTAGGCTGCTAGGTATGTTAAATGTACTTGCGTAAGCTTTTGGCCTTCATACTGTATAGCTATTGATCAATTTTACCTCTATACACCAGTTATGAATTTATAAATTGCAAACTACATTTTTGTTGGATAAATGTTTTCTAACTTCTTTTCTAAGTCTCTTTCAAAAAGTCAGCATTAGAAACTTTGATGTTTTGAATGTTCAGGTACTTTCCGTTAATGATCACAAACTAAATTAAACAAAAGAAAAAGACAGAAACAGAAAATAGCATTTTTATCACTTGTACTTTCCATGTGTTTGGGGTGGTGGTCTTAGACCCACATCGTCTTTTTTCCTCCCTCTGAAGAAGTGTTTGAACCTTTCTTAGTGTTGTACAGTTTTGTGATTAGAATGTACTGTAAGGCTCTAGTCCTTTTAAAAACTTGGCCATTTGAAGCACTGACTATTCCTTATTTATCATAATGGTATGATACATCCTCGTGTTTTTGGTAAATGTTATCTTATCTTCTATTTTCTAAGAATATGGGTCATCTCTGTTGCCTAGTGGGAGGCTTATTGCTCCTGTAGGCATTTTCTTCTGTGTTATGGTTGATTAACTGTAAATGGCTGCTTTTACCTCTGTGTTGGGCTATTTTGTATTGGCTAATGCTTTATACTTTTTTATTTGGCATATGCCCTGCTAAATAGTAACTGAAAGGTTGCTTAATTAAAATACTTCCTTTTACTGTTAACTGGGTAACCCCAGTAGATACATGTCTTGTTTCATGGTTGACCTAGGAGCAGGAATGCTGTCCAGTTAGGTGACCAGCAGCAGCTTAGACCTTTGCCACTGAGGTGGTCTTGCTTTTTGTAACTTGGCAGTGTTGAACAGAAAGGAGCACCTTGGCTCACTGATTCATTTTTTTTTCAGTGCAAACCCATAACCCTGTTCTGAAGGATGTGCAGTCTGTACCTGTCTTCTTAAATTAGACATTTATCTGAGCACTCTGTCTTTAGGAGTAAGGTAACATCTCCCCTTTTACTGAAATATTACAAGAAAGCTCGCTTTGAAGAACAAGCGAAAAATCACAAGTTGACCTGGTGTCTTTCAGACAGTTATTCTGCACCATGTGCCTTAGACTGCAGAAAACTCAGCAGGAAACATGCTTGGCTTGAAGCTGCCTATTTTGTCATGAGACAGTATGCATAGGAATTGTGCTGTGGTACATTAAGCAATGTCAGTATTACAGTGGAAGTAATGAGGGCCCTGTCTCTTGTGATATTAGCAAGGTTGCCACCTGAGTGATTGTTTGTTTGTGCATGTGTATTAATATGTCATATGACACTGCTGAAGGCTGCTAAATGTTGAAGTATGAACATACATATCAAGGCACACCTCCATTGCTGTAATCCATATAGCTGAATGCTTCTTTTGGAATATCTGTAAAATGTCATATGTGGCTGGGTGAGTTTATTTATTTATTTATGCATATTTGACTATAGCCTAGTTTTACTGAAGGCTCAAAAAGAAAACCTTCACATGATGCATACATGGATACAAACTTACATTACAACAATGCTATATCCATGCATTTGGCGTTGGCTACATACTGATCAGCAGCATAACTTCAGCTCACCCACATGGATACAAACTTACATTACAACAATGCTATATCCATGCATTTGGCGTTGGCTGCATACTGATCAACAGCATAACTTCAGCTCACCCACATGGATACAAACTTACATTACAAAAGTGGTATATCCATGCATTTAATAATGGCTGCATACTGATCGATGGCATAACTTCAGCTTGCTTAGTGTGACAACAGAAATTGAGAAGGAGGAGCACCGCTGAAAACGTTTATTGGTAAAGTTCGGTTACTGGCTAGTTTGAAAATTAGTAGGGTAGAAAGTGATAAAGATCTGGAAGATTTTGTTTAACATTATTTTAAAAGGAAGCAAAGCACCAAAATCTTGGAAGAAAGCTATGGTGGCTGTGTTACCTAAATATGGCAAAGACCCTTCATACCCAGCTTCATATAGACCCATTCCAACTTTAAACCACAATTAAAAAGTATGTGTGTCTATACTAGGTAAAGGAATGGCAAAGATGTTGCTAAAATTGATAGCTAAGGATGAGGTGGTTTTGTGGACGGGAGACAAATATTTGACAACATTTAATAGAATAGTGATGATCAATAGGGAAGCAGAATGTAAAAAAATACCTCTTTTTGTTGGTGGGTCTTAATGCAGAGAAAACATTTGGCAGAGTAAGTTGAAACTTTATGAGTAGGGCATTGGAAGCATTTGCATTCCTAATACAATAATAAGGTTAATTAGAAGGATATATGAAGGAATGGAGGCAAGAATTAAAGCTGGAGGGTTCCTCTCAGACAAGCTGTATTTGAACAGAGGAACTAAGCAGGGGTATCCTCTTACCCCTTTGTTATTCGCTTTATATTTAGAGCCATTGGCAAAGAAAATAAGGGACTTGAGAAAAGGCTATTTCATTGTTGTGGAATATTTTAAGACAGTTTTCATATCTTTTTAGGATGTAAAATTAATGAAAATAAAATAAAGGCAATAGCGGTAAATTATGGACCCACATGCAAATTAGTTCAGCAGTACCTATAATTATGGGGACATGATAAGATGAAGTATCTTGGAGTTTGGATTAAAAAGGCTTCTGTTATGGCAGTTATGGATATGTGGGAATAAACTAAACAAAAGTTAATACAAAACTGAGATACTGGAAGCTCATATTTATGGATATGGATAGTACAGTAAAAACACTGAAAATGTTTTTAGTCCCTTCAGTCTTGTGTAAGGGTTAGGCATACTTTTGGACAATAATTAATAAAAAAACTGAAAGAATTTACCTGAGAGGGAAGGAGGGCAAGACTTAAGGGGGGTAAGCTGATCCTTCAATAGAACAAGGTGGTTAATGTTTACCTGATTTGAAGGGATAGTTTAGAGCTACACAATTAAGGGTCATGTACGTAACACAAACAGAAGGTTATAATTCAGAGTGGAAAGGGATGATTATGAAGCAAGGGGGAAGTTCAAGAAATAGAGAGAGAATTGGATTTTGGATGCAGATCCTTAGGGAGAATAATATCCATACAGAATATTATATTCACAAAGTGGCAGAAAGCATTTTAAGACCTAAACCAATACAAGAATGTTAGAACGAGATTTTGCCATTAGGGATGACAGCAAGTAGGGGTACAGAAAACAGGCAAGAGTGGGCTGGAATTTACTGGAAACACCTGGCAAAGGAACCATGATACAGGGAGCAAATAACCTCATCAGGAAAGGTAATAAAGTGGGATAATGACAAGAAGGCATTTGGGTTGCAGTCTGGGCACTGCCTTCCCTACCAGAGCTTAATCTCAGAGTACAGGCAAACAGAAAGGGAGAGGTGGATTTTAAGTGAAAGACATGCTCTGGTAGAGTTTTTAGTGGAATCTGGAACAGATGCAGCTGTTATAAAATGGATAATTAGTAGGATATATAAGATATTGCATGATAAATATAATCAGTCAGACGAGGTTAGAAAAGATTGGGGAGAGAGACTGCAGAAGCAGTTTACAAGAGAACAAGGGAAGTATTTATTTATTTGTCATTGTTTACCGGGAAAGTCCAAGTGGGTAATACCCATTTTCATCACAGGCCAGGGGAGAAAAGCTCTATTTGCTTACATTGCATTATATTAAGTTGCAGTTAAACACGGAGTAGTTACATTTATATTCCCATACTAAAGTAATGAAGCTAAAACAAAGGCAATAGCTGTAAATTATGTAACCACACACAAATTGGTTCATCGGTATCCATATTTATGGAGACATGATAAAATGAAGTACTTAGAAGTATGGTTTAAAAATTATTCCGGTGTGGCAGCTAAGGATATGTGGGAAGAGACTAAACAAAACATAATACAGAAACTGAGAAACTGGAAGCTCTGTTATATGGATATGGATAGTAAGATACACGGAGTTAAATGTTTTTAGTCCCTTTAGTCTTATACACAAGTCAGGCATATTTTATCAACCTGAGGCGAAGTTGTGGATAGCAATTAATACAGAGATGAAGGATTTCATCTGGGCGGTGAAGACAGCAATAGTTAAGTGGGATGAACTGGTTCTTCCAGTAGAACAAAGCAGACTGGGATTACTTGAAGTGAAGAGGTATTTCAGAGCTACACATTTAAGGCTCCTATACATAGCAGAAGCAGAAACCTAGAACTCAAAGTGGAAAGGGACGATGCTGAGATGGGGGGGAAGCTTAAGGAAAAGGAGAGACTGGGATTTGGATACAGATCTTTAAGTGAAGGAGAATAACAATAATCATACGGAATATTGTATTCATAAAATAGCAGGGAGTATCAATAACAGTAATCATACAGAATATTGTATTCATAAAATAGCAGGGAGTATCAATAACAGTAATCATACAGAATATTGTATTCATAAAATAGCAGAGAGTATCAATAACAGTAATCATACGGAATATTGTATTCATAAAATAGCAGGGAGTATCAATAACAGTAATCATACGGAATATTGTATTCATAAAATAGCAGGGAGTATCAGTAACAGTAATCATACGGAATATTGTATTCATAAAATAGCAGGGAGTATCAATAACAGTAATCATACAGAATATTGTATTCATAAAATAGCAGAGAGTATCAATAACAGTAATCATATGAAATATTTTATTCATAAAATAGCAGGAGTATCAATAACAGTAATCATAATGGAATATTGTATTCATAAAATAGCAGGGAGTATCAGTAACAGTAATCATACGGAATATTGTATTCATAAAATAGCAGGGAGTATCAATAACAGTAATCATACAGAATATTGTATTCATAAAATAGCAGGGAGTATCAATAACAGTAATCATACGGAATATTGTATTCATAAAATAGCAGGGAGTATCAATAACAGTAATCATACGGAATATTGTATTCATAAAATAGCAGGGAGTATCAATAAAAGTAATCATACGGAATATTGTATTCATAAAATAGCAGGGAGTATCAATAACAGTAATCATACGGAATATTGTATTCATAAAATAGCAGGGAGTATCAATAACAGTAATCATACAGAATATTGTATTCATAAAATAGCAGGGAGTATCAATAACAGTAATCATACGGAATATTGTATTCATAAAATAGCAGGGAGTATCAATAACAGTAATCATATGGAATATTGTATTCATAAAATAGCAGGGAGTATCAATAACAGTAATCATACGGAATATTGTATTCATAAAATAGCAGGGAGTATCAATAACAGTTATCATACGGAATATTGTATTCATAAAATAGCAGGGAGTATCAATAACAGTAATCATACGGAATATTGTATTCATAAAATAGCAGGGAGTATCAATAGCAGTAATCATACGGAATATTGTATTCATAAAATAGCAGGGAGTATCAATAACAGTAATCATACGGAATATTGTATTCATAAAATAGCAGGGAGTATCAATAACAGTAATCATACGGAATATTGTATTCATAAAATAGCAGGGAGTATCAATAACAGTAATCATACGGAATATTGTATTCATAAAATAGCAGGGAGTATTCTGAGAACTAAGCCAACATGGGAATGGAGAAAGCAGATTCTGCAGATAGGGATGTCTACAGTTAGGGATGCAGAAGATAGGCAAGAGGGGGCTGGAATTTATTGCAGAAAACTGGCAAATGAACCAAGGTATTAGGAGTAGATAAAGAGGGGGAAAGGTAATAGAATGAGGAGACGCCAAGAATTAATTTGGACTACAGATGAGAGATTGCCTTCCCTATCAAGGATTGAAGAGACAAAGAAATGGGGGTCCTAAATGAAAGACCAGGACTGGTAGAGTTTTTAGTAGAATCTAGAACAGAGGCTGTCATTGAAAAGGAATAATTAGCAGAACATATAAAATATTGCATGTTAACTATAAGAATCAATCAGAGGAGGTTAGAAAGGATTAGGAAGAGAGATTGGATAAGCAATTCAAAAAGAAGCAATGGGGGATATATGTATGTCTCGCAAATATGCAACAAAATCTAGAAGATTTAGGATTTTTGCTTGAAAATGTTTACATAGATATTTTTATACCCCAAGTAGACTCCAAAGGTAGACAGCAAATGTTGTAGGTGTGAAGGGGAAGAAAGAAGTAATTGGGAATGTATTTTCTGGGAGTGTAATGAGTTGGCAGAGTTTAAAGATTCCCTGCAGACTACTCTGTCAGAGATACTGAGTGAGCAAATTGGTGTATCCAGGGAAATAATTTTTCTGAGCTATGATACGGAATCAGAATTGCCTAGACATATAAGGACTTGCTGAGTCTAATTATGGTGGCTGCCAAAAAAGCAATTACTAGAAAATGGAAATCAAAGTCTAAACCAACTATATTAAAAGTCGTGACTATAGTAACAGAGATAAAACAACTGGAATTGGGATCTTTAGAAAAGGGTAGGAGCAAATTGTATATAAAAATTGGGATTTGTGGGAATAATACATACAGGGGAGGAATGAGACTTAAAAGAAGACATGATTTAAATGAGCTATGTAGTGTTTGACAATGACTGGATAGATTATAAATGATGTGTAATGTTTGTAACTAAAATTATGTCAGTATGGTTTGTGATGTATAATGCTTGCAAATAAGATTATGTCAATATGGTTTGTTTTCATTTATATAAATGTATAATTTCCTGTGTCATAAATAATATATATATATATATATATATATATATATATATATATATATATATATATATATATTAATTTATTTTTTGACGGTGCAGCGGTTGCGTTGTCGCCTCACAGCGAGAGGTTCTCCGGTTCAATTTCCGACTGGGGTGCCTTCTGTGCAGAGTCTGCATGTCCTTCCTGCGTCCATGTGTGTTTCTTCCAGGTGCTCTAGTTTCCTTCCATGTTACAAAGACGTGTCTGGAGCGTTTTTTCCCCAGGCCTCCACTGAAAATTGGCTTCATTCAAAGCCAGTCTTTCCCAGTAAATAAATACTAAATAAAAAAAATATATATATATATATATATATATATATATATATATATATATATATATATATATATTTCTATGGACTTTGAAATATAAAGCCCAAAGGCCACCCCAACCCTCACAGATCAGCAAAGCAGTGAGAAAAAGTAAGCCAGAATGCAGCTGTGGAAAATTACTGTCTCAGAGCTGAAAGTGATTACAGAAGAAGAGAAATAAACTTAAGGAAGGGAGACAGTGGACTGCTAAAAACAATGACCTGAGCACAGTTAAAGGAGAAAGTACCAGTGGGATTGCTGTGGTCTATGAAAATGGAGCTATTATAGTAGACTCATTTCTTTGTTTTAGGCTACCATAATATTTATAATTTACATAAAATATAGCCCACAGACTGGTGTTCAAACTGCAGACTTCACTGTGACATACAGATCTATTTGCTTGAAGGGACACTTATAGCAAAATACAAAGACACTAAAGAGACATTTGAGGGCACCGATTCAATGTTAACCCTGCACAAATACTAACTCGGAGATGAATGTGGCTTAATAACTGTCTCCGGCAAGGAGAAGTAAGAAAGGAAGGGGGAAGCCAAGGGTGACTTCCATGAAGGCATGCAGTTCTACCAAAGAAAGTCAGGAGGATATAAATAATGATAATCGCAAAAATAGAAGAAGTGAAGAAAATAAAGAGAAAGAAATAGTTTGAGTAAGAGCAGTGTGAGTAAATGTCAGTGTCTGCTAGGAGAGAGTAAAACTGACCAGCAGGATGTCATTGGAAGAGGATTTACAGACTTTAAGGTTATTGCTTACAAACTAGGTCACTGAAGCACTCGCCTTCAGACTAGTCTCTATGCAGGTTAAAATAAACGCAGAAGACTGGGCACCCCTAACACTTACTTGGGCAAAGGTGGGACACAGTTTGTCCTAAATAAATGGTGGGTGGATCGAGTGGACTCAGACTGCCTATTGGACTAGCCTCCTGTGTGTATGCTTTAGGGATGTTTCCAGCGAACCTGTTAAAAAAATAGAGAGAGAAAAATGATCTATTCAAGGTTCAGTATAAATGCAATTCAGTTAAACTATTTGCAACAGAACACTGCTACCAGTAAATGCACTGGAATTATTAAGTGGTTTCTTAATAAATATAGAAATTAATTTCAGTATTAATTACAGTTGCTGTGATGGGCCACTTGGCTTATCACCCTAAACAACACATCCTTAGAAGGAAACAAACAGGAATAGTTTGTTAAACCCCTTACAAATTAAGGACATTATTCTTTCAAAAAGCATCTTTTCAGCACCAGTGCAACAAAGGAACATTGAAAAAATAAGGATAAGGCAGGAAAAATTGCAAAAATAGCTTCAAACCTCACAAGCACTTTAAATTGAACATAGGTTTTAACAAGCTCTTTAACTTACATTCTGACAAACTCTTTTTGGCAATGAAGGGACATGATAGTACTATGAGATCTCTACAGTTTAGGTTACTTTTCAAGCTTGTGTAACATCAGTTGTAAAGAGTTAAACTAATAAAATAAGCATTCATTCCCTATAAAGCAGTGAAATTATGATGACAAATATTGGTCACCGTTATAAAAAATGCTGACACAAATCAGCTAAAGTACAAACAATGGTTGCAAGTCATACTGAGTAGAAGGTACATTTACAGGTAGAAATTAGGTTTGCAAAGCACCAGTTGGATAAACACAATCAATTAGTAAAGTAAGTATAACATAAACTTCAAACATTTGTTTTTTATCACTTACCCCGTAACTCCCTTGCACCCTGCTACACATGGGAGAAGAAAGATGAGATAGTATGGGATGAATGAGGTATAACAGAGGACAGAGCAGTAGTAAGAAGATGCATGTAAATGCATAGAGAAAGCTAAAACCAATAAACGGTCATACTGGAAGTGGCAGTTAAGCCAGAGCCAGGATTACAGTACCAATTTGTAGGGTGGATAGTACTCTGCCTACCTGCAGAGTTTCAGCCTCCTAGCTTTTCCCCTCTTGGAGAAATAACATACTGGAGGGATATATTCCTGTCCCAGAGATTTCGCATACTCTGGAACAGACTACCTATCTAAAAATCTTGATGATTGGATGGAAAATAGGAAATTCACCCCAGGGATCACTTCTGTGGTTCTGCTTGACAGGAGCACAGGAAAATAATTTTCTTGGGTGGCAAAAGTCAAGGTACATTTTTGGCTAGGCTTATATAGGCCCTAGGGCCAATAGCCTAGTACCTACCTGTGAACCTGTGTGGAAAAAAAAAATTACCCCAGAAACAAACAATAGGCTTTGTGTAATTAGCCTAGTTTGCCCCCCCCAAAAGATCAGCAACACAATTAGAATGCAGGAGTGCAGCTGTAGAAAATTATTGGCTCTTCTAAAAAGATGCATGTATGTATGCCTTCCAAGTATGCAACCAAGTCCAGAAGGTTTAGGATCTTTGCTTGGAAGTGTTTGCAACGGTATTTTATACCCCAAGCAGACTTCAAAGACTTTTTTCTCCGCTAGATAGCAAATGTTAGAGGTGTGATGGGGAAGAAAGCAGTAACTAAGACCATATGCTTTGGGAGTGTAATGAGTTGGCAGATTTAAAAATTTTCCTACAGAGTGCTCTATGAAAAATACTTGGTGGGCAGATGGCTTTAAGGAAATCATTCTTGTGAACTAAGATACAGGATCTAAATTGCCTGCGCATAGTAAGGCCGTATTAAGTTTAATTCTATTCGCTGCCATAAAAGCATTTACTAGAAAACAGACATCAAAATCTACAACTATATTTGAGGTATTGAATATTATACAACAGATGAAAGAACTGAAAGATGCATCTTTAGAAAAGGGAAGGAGCAAATTTCATA